>NW_006408731.1:4164968-4208544 GCF_000296735.1 Chrysochloris asiatica | reverse complement strand
CTCCTTGGAAACCCTGTACAGGGTCCTATATTTTTATAGTTGTTGTTAAGTGCTGTTGAGTTGGTTCCGACTCATAGTGACCCTGTGTAGGGTTTCTAAGGAGCAGCTGGTGAGTTTTTCCTCGTCTACACTTTTGAGCCACTTCGGGTATCAAAGTTATAGTATCTCCAGAGCAGTTTGCATGTGATCAAGATTGTCTGCGTTTCTCTGGGAAGCTATCTGGGCACAGCATGTTGTCTGTATGCTCTATGCATGTGATGTGCCTATAGATTATTTTTACTAGGGATTTTATTTCTGTAGTCACCTATTTGTTCTCAAGACTATTTTTGTCATTTCTATTTTTCTAGGAAATTGTCCATTTAGTCCAATTGTTCCTTTAGCTTGTAGAATTCTTTTTCATTGTTTAATCCATTCTAGACTAAGAGCTCTGTCCCTTTTTTTCATTTCTAATATATCTTTAATACTTTATCTTTTTCTTAATCCACCTTGTGGGGTTGTTGGTTAGTCTTTTTCAAAGAAACAGCTTTTAGTTTTATCTGTCCTTTTGAGTTAATTAATTTTTCTCTTATTTTTATTATACTTCCCTCATTGACTTCCTTTGGGTTTCTCAAATTCTTGTCTTGATTGCTTAGCTCATCAATTTTCCATGTTTCTTACTGTCTAATATATGCACACAAGATTCCATGATTATTTAACTAATTAGCTAGCACTCCTTGGGTTGTGTTTGTTCAAAGAGTTTCTAAGGTACCTAATTGCCCTGACTTCCTGCCCATTTCTCTCCATCCGGCCTACAATAGCATCAGTAGAGATTTGGCAGAAGCCTTTCAAATTCCAGGTGCACCACCTACTGTGTTTTCTGGATGTATTCATCTTAATAATCCTGGCAGCCAGAAAATGGGAGGGAGGGGTAGCTGAATTGTCTTTACTCCTCACAATTACTGATATATCGTCTAAGCATTCACAAATTATCCTTTTAGCAATTACTTACACACCATAGGTGCAAAATGTAATTCTCAAATATCAACAACAGTTGCAAGAAAGCTCATCTGCGGACATAAATGGAGTCCATTCCAGCTCACTCGGGGCTCTCTTGCCATCTCGGAGATTTTTGTTTGCCTTTTCCAATAGCTCCACTACTCTTTTGAGTCTGAAGTCTATTGTACTTGATGGAAAAGACCAAAATCAAATGGGCTTTTGAAAACTTCTGATGTTTCTATGTCCTTTCCTTAACTATTACTAGACAATGAGCTAAAACAGCATGTGTGTTTGGCCTTTAACTGGTTTGACAAATTACATTTCATTTTAGTGTTAAGCTTTGCTGCTCCACACTTTTTAACCCGGCCAGTGCCACCTTCTGCTTCCTGTTTTAACAGATGCATTTTAACTGTGTTTTGTTGAAGATCTCCCAGTGATAGTGGACTTCTCTTAACCTCTCTATTCTCAGGCTCTTTATCTCTAAAATGACAGGGTTGGGCTGGGGAATCTGGAAAATCCCGTTCAGCCCAAAACACTGGTCTGTTCTGCAAAGCAGAGTGCTTTGTTGAGTCCCATGTCAGTCTTTGAAGCCCACTGATGTTCTCCATGTCCCTAGGGAATCTTTAGTGCCAGCTGTGAATTCTGTTTCAAAGCAGGAAAAAAAGAAATGGACTGATGGGAGAAATTATACAAACAAAACTTAATTTTTCTCTCAAAGTAGGAGGGGAGTCACTACAGGAGAAGCCTCTGAAGATGGGGGCGTGGGGGGTGGTGCACAACAGGGTGTGCTTAGAAGAGCCTCTCTTTGAGGACCACATGTTCCCAAGTTCTGTCTTTTCTCATTGTCTGTCAGTGACCAAGTGGGGGCATTCCTCACCCTCTGATCCATGGTTTGATCTGTGACTAAAACTGGAGTAAATCTATCTTTCCTTTGTGGTTTACAGGGGTGATATAATAAATAGTGAAATAATATGCAAAACACACGTTAACTCACAAGTTCTGTACAAACTTTAAACTAGGTGCTGTGGAGTTGACTACAACTCTTGGTGACCCCTACATGTGTCAGAGTAGAGCTGTACTCTAACGGGGTTTTTTGTTTTGTTTTGGTCTTTTTAAAATCTTTCATTGTGCATTGAGTGATAGTTTACATGGGAGAACATCAGTTTTGCACTGATCCTATTGTATTTTGTATCATTGCAATGATTACAGTCCCCTCTAAGCATCACCATTCAACATCATTTGTTTCTATTCCCTCTAGTTTTTTCTTTTTTGTTTGTTTTTTGATGTACACAGAAACACTCAAGGATGTATAATCATCTAAATAACTCAAGGACACATTCTGCAAGCCTGCCTCCTGACCACCAGCATACTCTTTCCATGAGTCTAGAGTCCTCAGATGCTCTATCTCTTAATATCATCATCTTTGCCTCCATCTTTGGTGTCGCTGCTTCTCTGGATAAGGTCCCATATTTCGCTCCCTTGATGGTCCTAGGGTCCTCTGTTTCTGGAATGTAAGATGAACTACTCCCCCCTTTATGTTACAAAACTTCTACCTTTACAGTTGTGACAATCACAATTTGTCATGATAACCATTACTCACTATTGAATCATAAGAATCTTATCCCCATCTCCCATCTAGACAAGATGAAAACTATTCAATGGGCATTCTACCTTCCCCCACACTCTGAAACTAAACTCCCACTTGAAAACTTGTAAGCCAACCACTTAATGCTTTTATTTACCCCCATTTTACGTACCCAATGTCTAAGTTGCCCATCCCTATCAACCCTGTGTACAGAGGGGATAGGTTTGATCCTTGATGTGAAGACTCCTTCCCTCCCAGTTGGCATTTTGAACTACTGCATCCATAAGTATAGATCAAGTTCATCAATTTGTAGCAATTTACACATTTCCTTTATCAAATTTCTTTATCTTTCTTGGTTCGAGTTCTGATCATCAATCCATCGAAGCTAGGTCAAATGGGTATTATCTGCAAGTTTGGGCATTCTTGTGTGTCTCCGTTCACTTCATATTAGCTGGATGCTTCACTTTCCACTCTATCCCTCTGTGGCTAGGTCCTTGTCCATGAACTTAGGAGTCCTCAGGTCTCACCATACCAACCAGCCCTCCTTTTCTCTCTCATCTCCAGGTCGACGGGAGTCTATGGAATATGGTCGAACTGGGCCCATAACTTCGTTGCTGCCTTTCCCCCTTTCACTCACCAGTAGACCAACGTGGTCACCAGCGAACTTCACGTGCCAGATCGTGTGTTCCCTTTGAGTTTCAGTCTTTGAGGAAGTCCTTAGGTTTTTCAGTGGCTGATATTTTTGAAAATAGATTTGCAGGCCTCTGAGTGGACTTGAACCTTCAAAGTTTTTGTTAGCATTTGGGCAGGTGAATCACCCAGGAACCTCTTATATACAAACTTAAATACAAGTATTGTTGTTGTTAAGTGCCGTAGAATTGGTTCCAACTCACAGCGACTCATAGGGCTTCCAAGGCTTTTAAGTCTTTGCAAAAGCAGAAAGCCTCATCTTTCTCCCACTGAGCCGCTCCTGGGCTCAAACCATGGACCTGTGGTTCACAGTCCAGTGTTTATTGTATGGGGCCACCTTGCTCCCCAAATACAAGAAACTATTATTATGATAGAAATTCTATTCACCTTTCTTTTCCAAAGAGAAAAAAAATGATAAGACAAGAAAGTTCTATATAATTTACCTTTTGTAATCAAAATAGTAGCTTTCCAGTGAGTTTATTTTTCTCTCTATAACTGAGTTATAGAACTTTGCTGATTCTCTATTCTGTTGCAATACCTAGGAAACCCTTGCCCCAGTTATAAAGCACCATTCAGATGAGACGTATAATTGTATGTATTATTCACATTTCATGTGATTCTTTTGTCTAGTATCTACTCACTTTTCAACGTCTCACAAACCTGAACTCAAATGCACAGTTCACTTACAGAATGGAGTTTCCTAGGGAATGAAGTGGATAACTGTTAAAAGCAAATGGTTGTTCTTTTCTTTGAGCACTGCATATGCAGACCAGAGCCAAGTTTCCCTTAGGAAACTTGAGACTTGCAAATCAATGATTACCAAAAATATCTTTCCCACCATTCTATAGAGAAACATCCAGACCAGATATCCCAACCACAGGACAACTTACCATTGTACCTGACAGCCTGGGTGAAACACATGTTCCTTCTTGAGGGTCCACAGCCTATCTACATGCAATATTAACTTACTACACTATTGCAGTCAGCAAATCAAGTGTGCACATGCTCTCTTCTGTGAGTGTATATTGTCCATTCAAAGAGAAATGCGAACATGGTATATAGTTTCATTGCAGCTTGTCACCAGATTCTCTCATGAGATCTGGGTTTGCAACTGCTTTCTGGATTCCTGCCCCTGTATTCCTGCCCCTGGAAACTCAAGCATTTGAAATGGGATTTAATGTCTTCATCCCCAAAACTGATCCTTAGACTGAGTCCCCTAGGACCATTTTCCCATTCACCTAGTCTAGAAGCTTTAACTTCTTAGATAGTTCTTCCTTCCAGTTCTGACTTAGGTGCTTAATGAGTTTCCCTTCGTCTCCAGATTAAACTTCTACAGGAGTCTTTAATTTGTGGTTTCTCTACTTAGATTCTCTGGCCTCTCCAATCTATCCACCATATGGCCTCAAAATTACCTGCCTCAAATGCAGATTTGGGTCATGCTACTCTTTTGTTGGCTCCTTACCCACTCACAAGATAAGTTCTATCTATACTCCTTAGCATAGCATATGAGGCTGTTCACCATTGACCCTTGCATTATTAGTGGGGAGTATTCAATTGGTGGTAATGAGATGTTCAACTAAAAGTTGCTTAAACAATGATAGGCGCTGTCTCACCTAACCAGGGGAACTAGAAGGTATTTGGTCCCAAAGTCTCAAGATCCAAGGCTGGATAGTTCAGTAGCATGACACAAACACCCAGATATTTTCCACCTTTCTGCTCTGTCCTACTGAGCATGTTGGCTTTTGCCCTTAGACTTACCTCTTTATGAGCCCCAAAAGGTTGCTACAGCTCAGACATCACATCCTCCTTCACATAACCATGTAGAAGAGCACACTTGCTTCTCTGCAGGAAAATCTTCCCATGAGCTCCCCAGCTGATTGCCTCTTACGTTTCAGTGACCAGGAATGACTCAATGCCTATCAGTCAAAGGCGATGGGATTATGGTGTTTGGCTTATTCCAGTTTGTGTTCCCATCGAGTTAACGTTGAGTCAATTCTGACTATTGTGCATCAGAATTGACCTATGCCACGTGGGTTGTTCAGTGACTAAGTTCTTTCAAAGCAGATTGCCAGGTATTTTTGTCTCTGAGACACCTGTAGGTGGACTCGAACTTTCATCCTTTCAGTTAGCAGTTGAGCATGTCATCCATTTGCATCAACCAAGGACTCCTGTGTAGTGTATGCCAGTCAGTATTCATATCCTGAAATCAGGGCTCTGCCAGCAAGAAAGGGAACAAGGGAGAAGATTTGAGAGTGGCTGTGAAGTGTCTGTCAGGGTCAAACTATAGCAATGAACCCCACCCACATACCTCAAACCCCAGGCCACTGGAATTATCACCATCCTCAGATGAGATTGTGAGTTTCAGATTTTCATTCATTTCCTCTTCCCTTGCCATATGGCCACAATGTCTTCCTCTTCCTTTAGAAGCACTTGACTCTTCATAGTCTGTTGGGTCTGAGCTTTTTCTGATCCATTAGTCTGCCTTAATCTTCCTCCAGACATTGGTTTACAGTGCATCCCTAGGTCTTGTTTCTTCCTACTTTGTGTTACGATTGTGCAAACAACTTCTAGTACATTCCACTGCTGTTGAGTTGATTCCAACTCATAGTGATTCTACACAGAGAGTTTCTGAGACTATAAACTTTTATGGGAGCAGACAACCTCAACTTTCTCCTGAGGAGTAGCTGGTGGGTTTGAACTGCCAAGCTTGATGGTTAGCAGCCCAACACCTGACCCACAGCACTACAAGCTCTTCGTTTCAGTCAAGGAGACCTTTTAGTTAAGTAGTGCAAACAGTTAACACGCTTGACTGCTAACTGAAAGGTTGATGGTTCTAATCCACCTAGAGGCACTTCAAAAGAAAGGCCTCATGCATGATCTACTTCTGAAAAATCTACATGGTGATGGGTTTGAAACGCTGATCTTGCAGTTCTACTTTGACACACAGAGTTTGCTGTGAGTCAGAATCAACTCAGTAGCACTGGTTTTTATTTTAGTCAGTCTTGTGCCTTTCATGGCCCTCATCACAGCACATTGAACCTAGTAATAAATGTTTGCCAAATGCCAATGAACATTTTGCTTGTTTATTTTGCAGGTCTGTGCTGCCAACAGTGTCCCGCAAGATGGGGAGCAGAATGGTCTGATAGGGAGAGTTGATGAAGGTGTAGATGAATTTTTCACCAAGAAGGTGACCAAAATGGATTCTAAGTAAGTTCATAGTTATTTCATGTATAACACTATTTCATTCATGTTTACATTACAATCAAACTGAAGTCCATTCATACCACATTCCCCTCTTTTTTTTCTTTTTTTCTTATGGGGATTTGCTATTACAGTGAGTTGCAAAATGTGGTCTATAAATTGGCATCATCAGTAGCTCCTGGAAACGTCTTAGAAATGCACACTCTCAGGCTCTACCCCAGACCTAGTGAATCAGATACTCTGGGAGTAGGCCCCAACAATCTGTGTTTTAACAGAGTATGCTGAGATATACTAAATTTGAGAACTGATCAACTATTATTCTAAGCTCAAGCCCAAGCAGACTGCCACTGAGTCGATTCCAGCTCACCCTCAATAGGGTTCGGAGACTGTAAATCTTTAGAGGAGCAAACAGTCTCATCTTTCTCCTTAAGAGTGGCTGGTAGATTTGAACCACAAACCTAACACCTAACCCATAGTGCTACCAGGACTCCTTGTACTGTTCTAAACCAGACCAAAAATATAGCACACCACTTGTACCATCCTGGGATTGTTTTAGTACTTGGTTACGTTCACCTGTATAATCCATTACACGGCACTTCTTTATAATTGGCTGTGTTTGGGCACCCTAAATCATAGCTTGGGGTCCTGGTGTGGTACTGTAGATTAAGCATTGGACTGCTTACTACAGGGTCAGCATTTCAAACCCATCATCTGCTCCATGGAAACCCCTATGCAGATCGCTATGGGTTGGAACTGACTTGGACAGCACTTAGCAACAACAACAAATCATAACTAAGTGGCATGACTTTGACATTGTCGAAATGGCAATGGAATTAGTGAGATGATTACAGAGTTAGCCTCTTAAAAGTCCTTTCTTCATTTTCTTATTGCTGAAGCAGAGTTTTCATAGAAGACATTTCAGTGGTATTTTTTATCAGTAGTAGTTTAACTTGACGCACTCCAGCTATTAAGCATAATCTGTATCAAGTTATGTAATCCCCTAATAAATGTAGATTCGGGAGCGCAGTGGCTGCATACAGACTGCAAACCACAGGTCTGTGATTTGAGCCTGCAAGCCGCTCCAGGGAGAAAGATGAGGCTTTCTGTTCCCACGAAGATTTAAAGCCTCTGTGACATATTCTTCACCTTGAAGTATCAGATTCAGGAATGAATTTCAGCCATAATGATAGAGGGTGAGCAGGCTGGGCACATATAGAGAAGCAACTAGTCCTTTCTATAGAATGATGTGCCTTATCTTGCTTCAGCAGGATGTTGAGATGGAAGTAAGTTAAATTTTTATATCCATAACAGAATAACTTACTGAATCTTACAAGCTTCAGGCCTCAATGATTTGTCTTCTATGACACTGGCCTTGTAGCTTAGTGTACTATACTTGACAAAACTCTATTCTCTTATGCGTCACGATCCAACTTAAATGCCATTTCTTAGAAGCTTTTCTGTGATTGTTCTACTCCCAAAATGAATTGCTCTTTCTCTGCTGCTGACTTGTCACTTTTTCTTTTCTCCCCTGCACACATCTGTTACAGTGCACGCAATCCTTTGAGAGTTTGTTTAGAGTTTTGTTTTGTTTCTTTGTTTTTTACAATGTAAGAGCTAAATGAATACGTTCTCAACAGGCCATACCAAAATAAACAGCAAAATGATAAATCACTATCGGGATGATTTGTCTTCAAGTCTTTTTTTTTTTTCCTCAGACAGAGTACTGTTCTTCAGGAGCCACACCTGGGTCTCTTTTCATTCTAAGTTCAGTATGAACACAGTCTCCAATCCAGTGTGCATTCAACCACTAGTGGTGGAATGAATAGAGACAATCTTGACCTGTAGCCACATAAACTCCGGGCATGGCTGTAGATGCCCATCCTCTGGATAGTTAGTGGGGAGGTTTATGAGCATTTGATCTGGAACAATGTGTTGGTATTATATGCCCTAGTGTGATTTCTTTTACCTTTAATGTTACCTCCTTTAATAGACTCTAAATATGTTGGGTCCATTTTATAAAGTGTAAAATCCATTTCCTACCAAGATATGCTCTAGGCAGATTCTGTTTTAGATACATCAGTTTTCCTCACATAATGATGGAAGGTAGAAGATAATGGAGCAAAATTGTGATTTTTTTTTTTCCATCACATTTTATTATATGAAAAACAGATGACAGCCAGTTTACTAGGCATAGTGTTAGCCATAGTTAGGAGCCATAGGCAAAATCATTTGTTGTTGTTGTTAAGTGCCATCGAGTCGGTTCCGACCCATAGTGACCCTGTACAGGGTTTCCGAGGGTGTAAATCTCTACGGGAGTAGAAAGCCTCATCTTTCTCCTGCGGAGCAGCTGGTAGTTTCGAACCGCTGACCTTAAGGTTCTCAGCCTGATTCGTAACCACTACGCTACCAGAGCTCCTTATAGGTAAAATCATTAAGGAGTACAAATTAAGTTTGAAATATCAAAGTTATAGATGGTCATATGAGACATGTTCTATGAGACTTGTAGATCCCTCTTCCCTCCCATTCCCCTCAAAAGCCCCTTGTTTCTTTCCTGCTTCAGAGGCAGCTACTTTCTCTTCCTTTGTTGTTGTTTTTAAGTACGGTCAAGTCAGTTCTGACTTATACCAACCGTGTGTAAGGTTTCCAAGGAGCCGCTGGTGAGTTTGAGCCACCAACCTTGCAGTTCAAACCAACTTTGTCGTCCAGTGCTTTATCCCACTGTGCCATGCCAGCACTCCTTCTATTCCTTTAGCTGTTTACTTTATTTGCTGCCATATTCTGGAATAACATGCTTTTATTGTTATTTCCTGATTTTTAATTTTAGGTAATAACTGTATGTATTGATTTTGTACTGAAGAAGATGATGTACCTCTTATGCCCAGTATCCCCATCTCCACCAAATTCACACCCCCTTTTTTTTTATTTTGCTATATTGTAATTGTTGGTTGACTCGATATGTAGTTCTCGTTTTATTATAACCTGTAAATATTATCAGAGCTGAGTTAGTGTACTATGATTAGATCCCCTGTCCTGTAGAACATTTTATTTTCCTAGACTTATTCATTGTTCATTTTTTTATTTGCTTAGTTTTATTTTTTGCTTGCATTGATTCATTCCTTAAGTCTCCCATTAGGGTGTAACTGTCCTCTCAATATTTTCATGTATTCTTGGTATCATCTTCTTGGACAAAGCTCTCTCTCTCTCAAATGTCTGATCTCTCAGCCTCGTCCTGGGATTTCCCTTACCAAATGGTAGGGGTTCCCCCACTTCATTCCTCTGTTTGGTTCCCATTTCTTTTGACCAGTACCTTCCTCCCTTGTTTTGGTTGACTTTTTACTCTGCTTGTTTTCTGAGAAAGGAAACATGGGAGGCAAATTTCTGAAACACTCCTATTTTTCATTTTAATGACTAGTATGACTAGGTATAGAATTCTAAGTTGGACTCCATTTTGCCTTAGAAGTGTGATAACTTTGTTCCATTGTCTTCTAGTTTCCAACGTTGCTATCAAGCAGATCCTGAGTCCTGACCTTAGTAACTTTTATTGTTCTAATTTTTACCTCTTCTCTTGAAGCATTTGGGATCATTTTTTGTCCTCAGTGTTTTTGAAATGTTGTGCCATGGGTAATTTTGTTTGTTTTTACTAAATTAGCTGGGCACTCGGGGAGCCATTTCAATCTGGACATTCATGTCGTTTGGTTCTGGAAATTTTCCTGAGTTAAGCATTTTTAATTTCTTTCCTTCTCCATTCTCAGTACTCTTTCTTGAACTTAGGTTATCTGAATCATATACTTTTTCTCTATTAATCCACTGATTTTCTTATCTTTTCTCTCCTATTTTCTCATTCTTTGTAGTTTTTTTGTTTTTGTAAATATTTCTTCACTTTCTAGGAGATATCCTCAATTGTATATATTCTATCCTTGAGTTTTTTCATGCATTTCATCCTTGAGTTTTTCCATGATCTCATTTTTATCTTATTTTTGTTTCATGGAGATTTTGTGTTATGAAAGAGGACTCAGTGTAGACTGATCTTGAATCATTGTGTTGGGAAAGGAGCCTCTCTTGATTGTCAGAATCTGTCGTTCTTTTCTGATGGGCTTGTCAGGAACTCTAATGGTCTTCCTGGAAAGTATAAACCTGGCCACCCCAGAATGAGAGAAAACAGCTGGGAAGTATCACTGTTCAATATGTAGTTTTTATGAGCCTCCCATTTTCCACTGAATAATCCTTGGGTGGTGCCAACAGTTAATGTGCTGTACTGCTAATCCAAAGATTGGAGGTTCAAGTCCACCCAGAGATGCTTCAGAAGAAAGACGCAGAGATTTAGTTCTGTAAAGTCAGCCTTTGAAAACCCTGTGTTACCATGGACCAGAATCCACTTAACAACTGTGTCTGGTATCAGCTCAGTTCTTTAGTCACCCTCCTCATAGTTGCAACCAGATGTCATCTTTTAAGCCCCACTTTCACTTCTAATTCCAGAGGCTTGCTACTTCTGATTCTAAATCAATGCTTTAGAATTAGCTTGCTCTGGGCCTCTCCCTGATAGTTTAGGTTTCAGTTTTATTGATTCTTTTCAATGAATACTTGGATTCCTAGTGTGGTGCTATAGGATAAGCATTGGACTTCTAACCATGGTTTCCTTGAAAACTCTATATAGGGTCACTATGAGTCAGAATAGCTTCAAGGACACTTAATAACAGCAAATGAATAATAATTTGTGACAATTTTGGCTTCCAAATTTTGTTGTTCTTTGGGTTTATACCCTGTTTTTTGTTTTGCTTTGCTTTGTTTTTAAATTTCTTGTCACATTAACTGGGACTCAGGAGTTAAAATAGGTGTTCAATCTGCTATCTTTAATGAAAGAATTGTTTGTAATACCTCCCACTTAGTCTATTTTATTTACTCTCTTTTCACCCATTTCCCAAACTTTCTAAGCATTCTCTTCCTGACAACTCTCTACCAAAGCTCATTCTCTGTGTCTTCGTTTCATTGCCTCAATCAGTGGCTTTACATTTAAGCAAGGACCTAAGTCGTTCCTTAGGTTAAGCACTCAGGGTGGTCTTCCAGATACTATGCAGTGACTATAGAAGCATTGCTAGGGCGTTATGAGGAAATCTGTCCCTTTCCAGTGTCCCCAAATTAAAGAAGGTAAGTTATCCACCTATGTCTTCAGTGAAGCCATCTTTATTAGTAGTTGTCAAAGGTAGAGAGGCACATGAATTTAGAGCACTTAAAAATATGCCTCATCTCTGCTCTAAGACGTACCACCAGCATCTTCAGATTCTCATTCTTAATTTCTGTGTGCCTCTTGTTTCTCATCTGTGAATATGGTGATAATATTGCATGTTGTCCTTTATCTCCTAGGTACATGGACCTGAATCAGCTTTCTAAAATGCCCTAGCACAGTTACTGTATAAGTAGAAATTTCTGTATTTATATTTTGAATGATTCCTGCTGGAACCTGTTGTAGTACAACCAACAGAGTTTCTATCTTGGTTTGAATTGCAGGAGATCGTCAGCAAGAGGATCAGAATCCCACGAGCTTAGTGAAGGAGGGGATGAAAAGAAAAAGCGAGATTCTCGGAAAAGTGGCTTTCTCAATTTAATCAAATCTAGATCTAAGTCTGACCGGCCACCAACTGTCCTGATGAGTGAAGAGCCCTCATCACCAAAAGGAGGAGGCAAAGGTCCAGCTACAGATACACCCAAGAAGGACACAAAGCCAGCTGAACACAATGGCAATTCTGAACGGGTAGAGGAGATCAAAACACCCGACTCCCTTGAAGAGAGTCAAGGAGAAGAAATGGGGAAGGTGGACCGGAGTGACAGTAAGAGCAGCCCCCAGGGAGGGCGAAGGTACGGGATCCAGATGATGGGCAGTGTTCTGCTGGCGGAGATGAAAGCCAAGCAGGAGAGGAGAGCTGCTTGTGCACAAAAGGTAAGGGGCGGCCCATTCTGACATGATTAATTTTGTGGTTTTGTCTGCTCTTTATTTCTTTTTTACTGAACAAGAGTGGTACAGAAAGATGGCCTGTTGGCCAAATAGAAGCCCAAAACAAAAGACTTACTCATATAAGACCAGGAATGCAGACCACGAAGGCATGGCTGTGTGTTTGACCAGTACTAGAGCCATGTTCTTCTGGAGAGCCGCAGCATGTGAAGAAGATAGGTCATAGATGAGAATGCACCAGCCTTTTCCCACCTGCCCATGTGCCTTCTGAGAGTGTCACTAATGAGCTGTGTAGATTAGTGTGAGCTGCTCCCGGGGAAACACTCAAATCTGGGGAAAGACCAAGACCACTGAATCTAAATGGAGTCCTAAGGGAGACTGGAGACAGAACTGACAGGCAAATAGAATAGTTGCATCCAGATTATAACTATTTATATAAAGGCAGGATCTGTTTTTCCATTGTAATTGATTGTTGTTTTCAACCTAAACATTTCTTGCTACACTCCAAATTTGAAAAGGCCATACACACACAGTCAGGGTGGTGGTGGTGTGCCGTGGAGTTGGTTCCAACTCATAGCAACCCTGTATAGGGTTTTCGAGGCTGTAACACTTTACAGGAACAGAAAATCAAGGTAATCTGTTATAATTAGACTGTATCGAATACTTGATCATTGACATATATTGCCTATTACTGTAAAGAAAAACATGTTGTTAATTTCCACTGAGTTGGCTTCAGCTCATGGGACAGAGCAAAATGTTACCTAGTTTCTTCATGAAAAATTTCGTTGTGCAATCTAAAAATTTATGGATGCCCCCAAATTTTTGACTTTAAAGCATTATTTAGTCTTTGAATGTTCTTTGTAAATATAAGGTGTCTTTTTTTTCTTCTTACCTCTATTTACTGCTATAGGTACTTGAAGGATTGCATCCTTGTTTGCTGCCATTAAGATTAATATACCCGAGGCTAACCCAGGTTATGTTTTCTATGCATTATCCTGAGCTCTTCTTATTATTAAAATCTGAGTTCTCCAAATTTTAAATTCATTATCTATTTAAATTTAAATAGATAAGAAAACCTCCTAATTTATTTTATTTGAAATGTCAGAATAAAGCAGCTTCCCCTAATGAACCTTTGATTTTCAGAAAGTAAATAGTGAACAGTATATCAGGTGTGAAGGACTAGTTTACTTTTATTTTTAAACAATGAATTCATTTCTATTAACACTTGCATCCTATGTAATTTTACAACAAATTTTACAACATGGGTCTCCCACCAGCACCAATATTGTACAGGCAGTCCCTAATTTTCTGGGAACCCCTGGAAAGCTTATTATATTAAATATCTGAGGTACATACAATGGTTTTTAATAATAAACAGGCGCTACTTTTGCAACATGCATCAAAACATTATTATTATTACTGTTATGTTAGAGATGTTTTGGTGTTCTGGAAGTGTTTCTTTAGTGTTTTTTTATGCATAAAGAAATATGTATAAGACTAACTGATATTAGATACAAAACTGTACCTATTTCTGTACAAATTCAACTAAAGACAAGTTTAGGAATGGAGCTCATTTGTATAGCAATATGCTAGTCAGAGACCACACTGGACTTCACTCATTAGCTGTTAGGGAAGAGTTAACTCAACAAGGGACGCCTGATGGGGCCTTCACTACTCAGAACTCTGAACAAATACTGTAACCTCACCACTGGCGATTCAGATACCCAAGTAAATGTGTAAGCTGTTATTCGATTTATGGATTTTTTAAAATATATATAACAACGGATATGCTGTTTTCACTAATGAGTTGTTTAGTTTAGCACAGTTTCCATCCATGAGCAGCTGCCTTTTGGAGGGAAGAGAAGTGATAAAAGAGTTTTGCTTTGCTTTGTTTTGTTTTCTCTATGCCTTGGATTTGATATATAAATTAGCTCACACTGACACAATCCTTATGGGTTAGTATCTGTACTTACTCAAGGCCATTTTCCTTAATGATCCCTTGGCTCCATCTAGTGTCTGTTTAAAACAACAACAATCGTTAAATACAGTATTTTAAATCAGACCCATCAGATTAGTAACTAGTAAGAGGAGGGTCTTTTTGTAATTGTATGATGTTTTCCCCCTAAAGTGCCATGACTGTTTTTTGTAAAGGCAGCAATGTCGGAGTCGACATACTGTTGATAAACGTATATATACATAAGGTGTTTTCGCCTTCCTTGAGTATTTCTCTTTACATTGTTCACATCTGTAGTCGTTGGGTGCCATGGAGTTGGTTTTGACTCATAGTGACTGCATGTAACAAAGTAAAACTATCCCATAGGTTTTCTAGGCTGTAGTTTTTACAGAAGTAGATCCAGGTCTTTTACCTCCAGAGTCAACTCCTCCAGGTGAAATCAAGCCATCAACCATTTGGTTAACAATCTAGCACTAAACAGTGCTCCTTATTCACATGCATTTAATGAAGAACTGTGAGAATGAAATTGTCGTATTTATTATTAATAACATAGGAATGGGGCAAGTCTTGAGTGCTTAGAGGTCATAGGTACTATCTAGGTAGCTATAGGCACATGAAGACAACTGGCATTACTTTATCTTTAGTCCACATAATCATTGTGGGGATTTAGAACCGCCTCAAGAAGCCTAGGAAGAACAAGAAGGGGAAAAAAATCTTCCGCCATTAAAAGCTTCTTTGAGCAAGCTTAGTGCCCAAAGCACCCCATCCATCCACTTCTCCTTTGTTACATGGGACCACTATGAGTAAGAGTCACTCTCAGGAGCTAACCCTGTAGTTTCAGGAGCCTGAAAGTGAGTCTCCATCAACTGTGTGGCCTGTAGGTTCTCATTTGGTGAACCCCAATATTTCCCAAGGAGCCCTGGAGGTGCAATGGTTAAGAGTTTAGCTGCTAATCAAAAGGTTGGTGGTTCCAACCCACCCAGTAGCTCCATGGGAAAAAGACCTGGCAATCTGCTTCTGTAACGATTGTTATTGTTCACTGCCACTGAGTCAGTTCCAACTCAGAGCAACTGTACAAAACTATGGTGCAGTTCTATTCTGTCACATAGGTCACTTAGAGTTGAAAATCAACTCCATGACATCCAACAGCCATCCTGGCCCTGTTTCAGTATTTCGTATAATGACTTTTGTCTGCGCACAGAACTGACATGACCAATCATTATGGACTGCAGGTTTGGCCAGGCCCAGCCACTAGACAGCTTCAGCTCATTGACTAATGCATTCTCTGCTTGTCCTGACTGGGACTTGGTGGACTTGAGAGTGACTTAATGGAACTCAACAACATCTAAAGCATTTTAAGTGAAAATTTGGCAGGAGACATTCACCTACTAGGTTTCTCAGAGGGAGCTTTGCAAGGTAAGCACTGGGCTGCTAACTGCAAGGCCAACAGTTCAAACCCACCAGCCATTTCTTGGGAGAAAATGAGGCTTTCTGCTCTTGTAAAGATTTGCAGTCTTGGAAAACCCTATATAGGATTATAGGATCCCTTTGAGTCAGAATTGACTCAGTGGAAGTGAATTTGAGGGTTTTTTTCTGGGACTTTTGTTATTGTTGAAGTTAATCAGACACTTAGATGAGAAGAAATTACTAGGCCAAAGACCTCAGAAGCGCCATTGCTCCTTCGGGTCTCCCTGCCCACCTCATTTATATTGTTCATACAGAAGGGAGATGCAGATCATCTTTGTCAGTAGGATCCATCCATATTAAGCAAATACACGACTTTACTTTTCATATCTTCTTTGTATCTACTCGATTGCTGTTGATTCCAGCTCATAGTTAACCGCATGAATTATAGCGTAATATGTAATAGCATGTTATAGCATAGTATATAATGGAGTCCTGGTGTGGAACTGTGGGTTAATGCGCCAGACTGAAAAGCCATTTGAACTGCAAGGTCGGTGGTTCAAGCTCACCAGCCGCTCCTTGGAAACCCTATACAGGGTCGCTATGGGTTGGAACTAACTCAATGGCACTTCTCAACGACAACATTGTAGCATAAGACTGCTCTGTAGTGTTTCTTTGGCTGTAATCATTAAGGATGAATATAACCAGGATTGCCTTCCATGACACCCTAGTTGGGTCAAAGCACCAACCTTTAGCTTAGTTGTTGTCAAGTGCTGTTGCATCAGTTCCAACTCATAGTGACCCTGTATAAGGTTTCTGAGGAGCATCTGGTGGGTTTCACCTTGTGATTAGCAGTCCAGAGCTGATCCTACCATGTCATATGTGCAAACTGCTTGCAAGCACACAGTTGAGTACTCAACTATTAACTGAAAGATTGACGGTTTGAACCCACCCTCTGTTGTTAAGTGCCATCAAGTTGGTTCTGACTAATAGCGATCCTGTATAGGGTTTCCAAGGAGTGGTGGATGAGTTTGAACCACCAACTTTGCGGTTTAAACTGACCTTGCAATCCAGTGCTTCATCCCACAGCACCACTGTTTGCAAACCCATGGTTAAGCACTTGAGCACTAACTGAATGGTGAGGATTTGAACCATCATAGGCACCTTTGAATAAAAGCTCGGCAGTCTGCTTCTAAAAAGTCACAGCTTTGGAAACCCTATGGGGCAGGTCTGCTCTATAATACACCGACTGCTATGAATCAGAATTGTCCCAATGGCAACCAGTTTGGGATTTTGTTTTTTGTCTATAAACAGCTCACGTGAATATGGTCTTTCTGCGCCTTAACTTATCCAAGGGAGAGGCTGATGCCTAGCTACGTCACTTGCTGCCCCGAGACTGTGGCATTTAACCTTTTCTGGTTTTGCTGTCACAGTCTCCTGCTTGCACTTCTTGCTCTTTTTATAATTCATGTCATCCGAACTCTGTTCATCTGTACTCATCATATTTGCCTTTTATCAAAATACATCTGTGTCCTGAGGTGCTACCTCTATTCCAAGCAGCCCCTTTCACTTACACAGTGAGGTTCTTACGGTTTCTGCTGCTTTTAAAAATGATTATAGAAGACTAAACCTAGAGAGGGTCCCGTAAATTTATAGAGAGGAAGCACCCCCATTGCAGCACCTGCAGAAACATGGATTATCAGTGGCTGCAGAACCTGCCTAGGTGTTGACAATGAAACAGGAAATCTCACCAAACCCACGGTTCCCCCCCCCCCCCAACGTCAGATCTGTGGGAGCTCCTGAGATCCAGCCACACTTGGGACCGCAGAACAGAGCTATAAACACAGAACAGAGTCCCATTCTCACGCTTTGTCCCACTGGAAGAATCTCAGGGACGCAGGTTATAGGTTATTCAGATATAGTCTCTGTCATAGCAGTAAAATTAAGGAGCCACTTTTCACTGTCATTTGTTTTTGTTTGTTTTTCCCTTTGCACATTAATGTTCTTTTTTTAAATTGGGATGGTGATTGGCTTTTGTTTTAGAAGCTTGGGAACGACACCATCTCTCCAGATTCTTCTGGCATGTCCTTGAGCAGCGTAGAACGAGTGGATGGAAGTGGAGCTGGTAAGTCAGTCCCTTGCCCACCATCTCTTACGTTCAGATTCTAGAAATCTTATGTGTTCAAAAGAAGGAAACTATAGCTGGAGAGGTGAGAAGGAGCCTCTGTGGTGTGTGCTCCTGACTTTCCCCTAGAAGACTGCATCCCTGCACCTCACTCACCTCCACCTGGGAGCAAGTCTCCCACCGCCATCACCTGTGCCTAGGCAGTGCGGCTTTACCAGTTTCCCAAAGGGAGGAAATGCAGATTCGTTTTTTCTATGACAAGAATTCCCAGTTGTGGGCATTTTTAAGGAGGGGGAAAAGGCAGACATCTGACTGATGTTTCTTTAAAAGAGTGAGGCCTATTAGTGAGGGATTTGAAAATTAAAAATTAGAAACCTCAGTTTGCTATTTGACATTCTTGTGCTGAGCCTTTGTGTATTCATGCACTGAGTAAACATTATATAATGTTATAATTATAATGATATTTAAGCTGCTTATTTTTGCCATCGTCTGGCTAAGTTAAAGCAGCAAAAGGTACAGAAGCAGGAGACAGCCATCCGCCTAGCCTTCCATGGTTACTCAGGGTCTGTAGCTGGAGCTCTACAAGATTAATGTCTAGAACTGAGGCACAGACCAGCTGGTTATCCCTGTACCTCAGGCCCAAACCAAGAAAGATCTGAAGGCTTCAAGTGCATTGTTGTTGTAGTTGTTGCATGCCATTGAGTCAGTTCCTACTCATAGTGACCCTGTGTAGGGTTTCCAAGGAGCAGCTGGTGGGTTTGAACAAGTAAAGTATGCTTTTTGTCCCCATTTTCCTTTTAGTGCCGAAACTGCTCCCAGATAACCGCTTTGGTTTGTCGACACCAGAGAGGAACGCCAAAACAGAACCCAAAGTAGATGTGGGCTCCAAGCCGCGAAGCTCTTCCAACACACCAGCCAGCCCAAAGCCCCTCCTTCAGTCCCCCAAGCCCAGCCTGGCAGCCCGGCCAAGCATTCCACAGAAGCCAAGGACTGCCTCGAGGCCAGGTAAGTGTACTGCTGACCAAGGAGCCAACTTTGACCAAGTACTTTTCCCAGAGGATCTGAGCCTCACAGATGGTTTTAGGAATTGTAGTAAAGATATAGGAGCACTGATATCACAGTGGCTAAAGCAACTCAGCTGCAAACCAAAAGGCAGTTCAAATTCACCAACTGCTTTGAGGGAGAAAGATGTGGCAGTCTGCTACAGTCAAGATCTACAGCCTTAAAAACCCGATGGGGAACTTCTGCTCTGTCCTGTGGGGCTGCTATGAGTCAGAATCCACACTCCACAACCAGTGGGTTTGGATTTGGTTTTGGTCAACATGTTGAGTGGGGCGTATTCTGCAGGAGGAGATCCTGGGAAAACTGCCAGAGGCTGTGCACATGACAAAATGACACAGACCGAAAAACAACACAAACCCCAGTTGCTGTGGAGCCATTTCCAACTCCTGGCAACTCCAGGTGTGCAGAATAGAACCATGCTAAACAGAGTTTTCAAGGCTGAGAGACCTTTCTGAAACACGTCCCCAGGCTTTTCTTTTGCGGTGTCTGTGGGTAGGTTTGAACCACCAACCTTTCAGCTAGTAGCCCAGTGCTTAATGGTTTATGCCAAAATCCTTCCTAACTCTGCTCAGTAGGTTTCACAAACCAAGCTAAATATTCTTCCCTGATGAATCACATAAATTTTTTCTTGAGACAAGCAAAGTAACTTCGTAAGAGAAGGAATTGGGAGGAAAGACACAAAGAAAATAGGTTAAAATGAAGTTTTTTTACTAAGAGATATTTTCAAATGATAACCTCATACCAGAAAGCTGATATGGTCAGCTGGTTACATCTCTCCTCTGAAGTAAGGAAATAACTCATATGTTGTTGTTGTGATGTGCTGTGGAGTCGGTTCAGATGCATAGCAACCCTACACGGGTTTCTGAGGCTGGAAAGCTTTACAGAAGCAGAAAGCCTCATCTTTCTCCTGCAGAGCAGCTGATAGTTTCGAACTGCTGATCTTGCAGTTCGCAGCCCAATTTGTAACCACTATGCTACCAGAGCTCCTTAAATAACTCATATACAACATGTCTAATAATATAGTGGATAGAGTATTTTGACTCCCTGGCTTCTTGATGTTGTTGAGTTGGAACCAACTGGATGGCACTCAACAACAACAAGTTGCTAATGATGAATATAAAACTAGCTGGATATCCAATAATCCATAGAATGTTTTTATTCATTTATTATTATTTTCACAGCACATCATGTTTATGTCTGAAGTACTAGATAGACAACTGTAACACATGGACATCAAAGGCCATTAAAAGGAAATACTATCTAAAGTCCATGATCATTGTCTTCCACGGCATAAATATTGTTTACACAAACTTTTGGATATGTGGTGGTAGGTGGTGTGCTGTGGAGTCAGTTGTGTTCATTTATTTCTTAGTATATTGAGACTGAGGTTAGCAAACTAATTTCTAATAGAAAACCAAACCAGCCTTTGTGTTAGAGACAGAAGGCACATTTGGTTCACTTACAGATCTAATTTTCCAATGTTAACTCACTGAAATTCCGTGTCTGCAGGATAGACTCCTGTCTGTGCAGATTTTAACCTTTTATAAGTATTCATTTTTATTTTTATTTTTATTTTTGGTGGATGTTATTTCACTAAGCAGAGATATAAAACTAATTTTGGGCCAGAAGAATCCTGTGCTACTTTATTTTCGTCATTGTATTTAGGAGCTCTGTTGCAGGATAAACACTGGACTGATAACCCAAAGATTGACTGTTCAAACCTGTCAGCTGCTCCTTGGTAACCCTACACAGGGTAGCTATGAGTTAGAATTGACTTGATGGCACTTAACAACAGCAATACTGAATATTCTTGGAAGGCAGTTTAATTTATATGTTTGTGTCTCCACAGAGGACATCCCAGACTCTCCATCTGGTCCTAGTTCCCCTAAAGTCGCTCTTCTTCCACCCATCTTGAAAAAAGTTCCTTCAGACAAAGAGCGAGATGGCCAGGGCAGCCCTCAGCCCAGTCCTAGGACATTTTCCCACGAAGGTAAGACATTTCTTCTCTGGTCTGGTTCTCTCCCCACGGAGGGTCATTTCAACAGAAGGAAACTAATCTTAGACTTAATGAATTCTGAAGTTACGTCAGCATCCCATGTATGAAATTTGTGAAATTAGAGTAGTGTCTTTGTTGAGAAACTCGATTTAACATTGATGACATTGGGTCTTAGTGAAGGACCATATAACAAAAAGCAAAAAAGCATAATTGATATAGACACCCAGTCCTAACATCAAACTTCTTTATAAAAGTGATTCCCGGATGTTCGTGAGCTCCTTAAAAATATTTCGTAACTCATTTGGTGCTACTTGTAGGTTTCTAGGTCTTAATATTCCCCAGGAAAGCTTCCCCTAGTGTGGTAAGTCACCCTTCCTTCCAGTGTGGTTCAGGAGCAGCTCCTTAAGTCCTGAGAACAGGTGTCTCATTGTGCTCTCTTGGTCTTACGATCAAACATTCCTCATTCTTAGATGTTCAACAGCATCATGAACACTCTGAGGGGTCTCATCAGACCAATTTGCCTCTTCTAGTTTGCTGGAGTAGGAGCAGAGCAAGAATATCCCATGACTTGAATGCTTCCTCCTAGAATCAAATCAAAAGTGGGCATCTGTGAAGGTGAAGGGTGGTTGAGGTAGCGTCAGCAAACCAGCCTTTTATTTCACCCACGTCACCTGTTCTCTTAAAATTACTCTAGACATTGGGGTTCTAGAGGCATCAACACTGCCTCTAAGTTCCTCTTGTAAAGAACTTCTAGATCCAAGCAAGCCATCCCATTTCTAGATGGTTCTCATTGTAGCTTGGGGTTGTTTGGTTTTATTTTAAATTTATTTGATACTTTAGAATTCTCTCTATCTTGCTTGCTCTGACTTCTTCCCACATTGTCCTTTATATATATATAGTCTTTTGGGGTTAATAGCGGGAAAGTGTTTGAGTACTGTCTTTGTATTTTGAAAGTCTAATAAGTGGAAGGAATACACAGAGTCACTATACCAAAAAGAAATGGTCGATATTCAGCCATTTCAAGAGGTAGCTTATGATCAAGAGCCAATGATACTGAAAGAAGAAGTCCAAGGGGCATTGAAGACATTGGCAAAGAACAAGCCTCCAGGAATTGATGGAATACAAATTGAAATCCTTCAACAAACTGATGAAGCACTGGAGGCACTCACTCTTCTATAACAAAGAAATTTTGAAGACAGCTATCTGGCCAACTGATTGGAAAAGATCTATAATTGTGCTCGTTTCAGAGAGGTGACCCAATGGAATGAGAAAGTCATCAGACAGTATCTTAAGATCTTACACAAGTAAAATTTTGTTAAGGATAATTAAAAAACAGTTGCAAATGTACATTGACAGAGAACTTCCAGAGGTCCAAACCAGAGTCAGACAAGGCTTGTTATGAGGGACATCATTGCTGATGTCTGATGGATCTTGGCTGAAAGCAGAGAATGCCAGAAAGATGTTTACCCATGCTTTATTCACTATACAGACACTTTCGATTGTGTGGATCATGACAAGCTATGGACAACATTGCAGAAAATGAGTATGCAAGAACACTTCATTGTGCTTATAAGGAACGTGTTCATAGACCAAGAGCCAGTTGTTCAAATAGTAGAAGGGAACCCACTGAATGTTTTAAATCAGGAAAGGTGTGCACCAGGGTTGTATTCTTTCAACATACTTATTCATTCTGTATTCTGACCACATAATCCTAGAAGCTGGATTATATGAAGAACAATGTGGTTATCAGAATTAGAAGAAGACTCGTTAACACCCTCAAGATGCTGTGAAGAAGACTTAAAAATACTTACTGATGAAGATCAAAACCTTCAGTATAGCACCTCAATGTAAAGAAGACAGAAATCCTCACCACTGGAGTAGTAAACAACGTCCATATATGGAGAAAAGATTGAAGTTGTCAAAGACTTCATTTTGCCCAGATCAACCATCAACACTCATGCAAGCAGCAGTCAAGAAATCAAATGATGTGTATTGCATTAGGCAAATCTGCTGCACAAGACCTTTTTAAAGTGTTCAAGAGCAAAGGTATCAGTTTGAGGACTAAGGTGCACCTAACCCAAGCCATAGTATTTTCAATAACCTCATTTATTGAGGTTGAACAGTGAATTAGGAAAACTGTAGACTAATTGATGCATTTAAGTTATGGTGTTGGAGGAGAATATTTAAAGTACCCTGGACTTGGAAAAGACAAACCAATCTGTGTTGGAGGAGGTACAGCCAGAATGCTCCTTGGAAGCCAGGATGGCCAGTCTTCATCTCTCATACTTCAGACATATTATCCAGAGGTACCAGTCTCTGGAGAAGGATATCATGTGTAGTAAAGTGGAAGGTCAGAGAAAAAGAGGAAAACCTCCAATGAGATGGATTGGCACAGTCACAGCAGCAATGGGCTCAAGTGTACCAAGGATTGTGAGGTTGGCACAGGACCAGGCAGTGTTTCATTCTGTTGTGCATAGGGTCACTATGAGTCTATACTGACTCGTTGGCACCTAACAACAACAGCAACAGGTTAAAAAGTAAGAAGAATAATGATATTGCCTCCATTCTCCTATCCGTTCCATAGATTCATTTGGTGAGTGCAGGCTCCCTAGTCTTAGTCGTCTATTGTCTCTGATTAAAGAATCTGGGTTTTGGCCAAAACTAATAAACCATTTCTGTCAAAGAAGCTAAAGTTATCAATGGTGTCTGGCACCTATGCTCATTTCACAGGGAGTAAATCAATACAGGGTTCAGTATTATAGTCACAGTTTTTGGAAGTCTTGGAGTAGGAGGAATTGCCTCTAATGGTTCCTTACCTGATCGTGGAAGTACCCCTTCACCCCTACCCTTATCTCACCACATAGCCCCTCCCCCACTGCTAGGCTCCATTTCCCACCTGTCCACAAAGGCTTACTTGACAACTTTACTTCAAAGGAAGTTTTGGAAATGTCTGAAGGAATCCAATAGAGAGAGTTAGGGAGGTGAGAAACTTACCTTTTGCCTAAAGCCATTTAAAAAATATGGAAGGGTTTTTGATTTTTTAAAGTCACAAGGTTGAGGAAAAAGTAATTTTCTGGGAATGATGTCTTCTAGATACCAATAGATGTTCTTCTAGCGTAACTCACAAGCCTTAAAGTAACCCACAAGCCAGGCGAGTAAGAATGTGTATCATGGACCTTCTGAGGGTTAATAAAATGGGTAAAATATAGAATGCCACCAGTGTGCCTTTAACTGCTGTGAAAAGGTTGTGTTTTCTTTCCCTGGGAAGATGAGAAATGAAATAGAATGAGTTGCTTTCATGATAGACATCCAGTTGCCTCCCTCCCTCCTGGTAATAACAAATACTAAGAATAGTTTCTGCCTCCATCTTTCCAGTTGGATGATGGGGACTGTGGAACTATGGAGAACATTGACTTTCCTCTGGGATCCAGAGTAAGCTAATCACAGAGATCGTTCTATTCTGATGTCCACTTTGTATTGAAGGACAACTGAAAATAATGCATGAAGTCTAAGACCAGGTTGCAAATGTCCAAGGTGGTCAGATTTTGACTCCAGTTTCTTTATCAGCTTGTTTGCTGAGGTGGCCCAGGGATGACAGCCACTTGTGAGCCTTGTCTTTTTCTTTATAAAATGTTCCTCGTGTGCTTTTTCTTATCTTCTTGTACATTATTCATGCTGGTTATTCCATTTCCTTATCCTGTGCCTCCCTCTGGACTAGTGTGCCCAACTAATTTCTGAAACAGGTAAATCACTGTGATTCTTCTGGACTATTCCATCGTGAATGTGATTTCCATTCATCCATCGTGGAATCAAAATGGTAACACTGGGAAGCTTTTTTGTTAGAACCTTTTTGGGGCAGATTCAGAGCTCACCTCATTTTACACGACATTTCCATAATGTTGGCTGTTGAATTCTGTAAATAATGGTAGATCTGCCCAGGACCAACACTATAGGTCCTTTGAATCCTAAGTGGGGTGGGTAAGATGATAGTTAACTTTTCCTATTATGATTTTTTACACTGATGTCAACACATTTATGTCTTTGCTAATATAAAGGGTAAATTGAATCCCCTTTCCTCAGTAGTGCAAAGAGGAGGTTATTACAAAAGAGATTCAGATCATGACAATGGCAAGCCTTCCAGTAGAGGGAAGAGATCTTCAAAACTGTACTCCATCATTGCAGAAGAGGAAGTGAATGCAATTGGGCACAGGAAGTCACAGCCAACAAATGGTTAGAGCCTTCGATTGTCATCCTTCACTGATCCAAAGCTTATGAACCTGGCACTAACAAAATGGAACTTTAATTGAATAACTTCTGACCTGGGGCTGGGCTAGGGGTTAGTCATGAAACAGATTTTTTTCATTCATACGGCAACAGGATGGTCCTTCCACTTGGGGCAAAAAAAAAAAAAAGTTGACATGAAAATGTAAAAATCTAAAATTAGAAATTCTTTTAAGGGAGATCAAGTCACTTTGAAGGCGAATGACTTATCCTTTCAAATTTGTGTGGTTGGACAGGTTGATTTTTATATTGGTGGTCATATTCTTTTCCTTAATATCTTTACTCTTCAGTTAAAGTTCAACTGTAACTAAATCAGGAATTTCTAAAGTAGCATCAATTATACTCCTGTTTTAGGAAAGGATTTATAAAAAGCCAGTAACTAGATGCAGACTTTGTATTATGCACCTATCTTTCAGTAGATATGCATATTATTAACCTGCCAGTAAAAACACAGCAATTAACTTTTCAACCTCTGTTGTTAAATGCCACTGAGTTGGTTCCCACTCATCTCATAGCAACTGTGTATGGGGTTTCTGAGGAGCAGCTGGTGAGTTTAAACTGCCGACCTTGTGGTTCACAGTCCAGTGCTGATCGTACAGTGCCACACCAGGAGTCCTTTCAACCATTAGGAACAATTTATAATAGTTACTTTATGCCTTCTCTCCTCCATTTGACACTCTAGTAATGTTCTGTTCAGGTGAGAAATAGTCCCAAGAAGACAAAAGATGATTTCAGATCAGCTTTAACCTCCAATGGGAAATTTGAGAACAAGTGTTGCTGACTCTTTCCTGTGACTTAGAATATAAAATATTTTGATATTTGTGATTCGTTAAAGGACTACTATTCTGTCCTTGGAATGAGACTGTTTCTTACTATAAAACGAATTCATCAGCACTTAAGACTTTCTGCTCCCATAAAGATTTACAGCCTCTGAAACCCTGTACAGGGTCACTATGAGTCTGAACCAACACCATGTCACATAATCACCCAGGTGAGTGTGGAGTCCTGGTGTAGCACTACAGGATAATGCACTGGACTCCAAGGTCAGTTTGAGCCAAAAGGTCAGCCACTCCTCGGAAACCCTTACAGGGTTGCTATGAATTGGAACCAACTTGATGGCACTTAACAAAAACAAGGTGAGTGTGGGAGGTGGTGTCTCTGTAGGAAAGCACAGTACTGTGTATCATAAGGTCAGCTGTTTAAGCCCATGGAAGTAAAATGAGGTGTTCTGCTCCCACAAAGAATCACAGTCTCACATACCCTCACAGGGTAGGGTCGCTATGAGTTGGAACCAACTTGATGGTACTTAGCAACAATGTTAAAGTTGGAGTCCCAGGATGGCTCAATGGGTTAAGCAGTTGACTGCTAGCCAAAAGGTTGGTGGTTTGAACTCACCCAGAGGTGTCTCAGAAACAGGCCTGGAGATCTGCTCTGAAAAGTAGCAGCCATTGAAAACCTTCTGGAGCAGTTCTATCTGACACATATGGGGCCACCCTGAGTCAGAATCAACTCAATGGCAACCCAACAGCAACCATGAGAAGTGTGCAAGGGTACTTCAAAAGTTTGGGAGGAAATGGAATCTTTCCATGCACTTCTTGAATTTTTTTAGGCTTGAATTTTTAAGGGATTATGTGCATAACCCAGCATTCTAGCTGTAACTCTATACAACTTCAGTGCCTTTAAAAAAGTGCCTCAGAATACAAATGGAAGAGGGTTTACTGGAGAGATGTTGTTAGCTGCCACTGACTTGGCCTCCTACTAGTGGCAGTTCCATCAAAGGGGAAAGATGAGGCTTTCTGCTCCTGCAAAGATGTAAAGCCTCAGAAACCCTATAAAATGTCAGTATGAGTCAGAACCATAATAGTAACCACACAATGGCAATCTAATGCACAGCAGAACAAAATACTGCCCTTTCCCTCACCAGCTCCATGTTTGGTTACAGATTGAGCCACTGTGATCCATGGGGTTATCATTGGCTGATTTTCAGAGTCAGATCTTCAGGCCTTTCTTCCTAGTCCTTCTTAATCAGGAAGCTCTGTGGCAAGTGTTGGGCAGCATAGCAATGCATATGCATTCCGAAAGTGGTGGCCAATCACAAAAGGATAAGCCATTTTAAAACTTACTTTCTTCATCATTGATAAGAAAGCTGTGTGGCCCCACTTCAAATTAAGATCCCAGTAAGTTGTGATATTTCAAGTGGAAACTACTTGTTTATAAGAACTTTCCTTGACATCAATTTAAAAGCAAAATCAACAACAACCAAAAAGCATGTACCAACTTCCCACTAGCAAGCAACATTTACAACCAACCTTCTAGGCTGATATCATTGGCTGAGCCATATGCTTCAACCTGCCCAGTATCCTACCACATACAAGCCAGATGATAGGACATGCCCCAAAGCATAAAGCAAAATCTGTAGGTCATAAAGGGATAGGACATTGTTTGGGTCAGGTAACACCTGTCCTAGGAAATACAAACTGATTTGGGCCTTCATTTTTAAAGCATTTCCTGTGTGGTAGACTTGCTTGTAAACTAACAGTTAACATCTCCTCTCTATATGAGATTTTCTCTCTGTCAAGAAAATCTCTTACCTTGAAGTCTTTGTCATTGTTCTTAAGTCCCTCCAAGTCAGTTCTGACTCAGAGTGACCTTGTATAGGGTTTCTGAGGTGTAAATCTTGGAGAAAGCAGAAAGCTTCATCTTTCTCCTACAGAGCAATTGGTCGGCTCAAACTGCCAGTTTTGTGGTTCCCAGTCCAGTGTTTATCCTACAAAGCCACCATGCTCCCGATCCTCAAGTCATAGACAGGTCAACTAAATGAGAACCTAAGACTTAGAGTTCTTGAACAGGTAGAGTTATAAATTAAAAGTTTGTGTGGCACTACAAGATAATGTTCTGGACCACAAAGTTGGTTTGAACTGCAAAACTGGCAGTTCAAACTCGTCAGCCACTCCTCAGAAACTCTATACTGAGTCTCAATGATTTGGAATCGACTCGGTGGAACTTATCAACAGCATATATTGCCTCTTGATAAGGACACCCCTAGTGATATAGATGTTCACAGGGTCTGGAAATTTTCATTTGAAACTACTGTGCCAGTTGCTGTATCTTTTTTGATTTTTAACCAAAGTGTCCTTGATAAAATATTTCTTCTTAAAGAGGCTATGAAAAGCACTTTATATAATCTTTAGGGTCAGAGCCCACCCCAAATACCAGTGATCATTCAGTAAAATATTGAGTTAGAGTAGAAAGTAGTAGAACCAACAACAGCGATGAGCCAAACCATAAACAAGCCAGGAGAAGTCTGTATTTCCTATTTTTCCATGACCCCATGACCTTTTTGACTTAAAATTCTCTTTGTGATGGGTTCTGCCAAATTCTAAAGGAAATAAATAGGACCATCTTGTATTTGCTGCCCCACCTGGATTTCTTGAAGTCCCAACAGGCACAAAAAGTATTTTTTAAAAAAACAACAGAGGAACTTCAATTAAATTGCTTTTATGCTTTCATAATTTAATTTTCTTTTGTTAGTGCCGATTCCTACCACTTAACTGTCTTCGCCTTTGAGAACAACGTAGCAGTCTGCTTTCTAAATCGTTCTGGCTAACAAATAGCTTTGAGTAAGACACTTGTAATTAAATTAAACCATGTGTGTTTTTTCCTTTAAGTCTTTTAAGCAGGTTTGTTGGCCCTAAAACAACTTTCTTGTTTTCCTAAATCATGTATTCGTGAAACCAACAGAAGCTATTGTTCTCAAATCATGCTGCATATTTTTACCGTGATTATTTCTATCTTAATTGTGTGACTATTTTACTATTGCTTTGGCAGGTAAAGTGTTTACTACTTTCTTTTGTTAGATATATTTGTAACTACATTTAAAATTTTTCCTATGTTACATACTGTGATGTTTCCATTAGCATAAACCTCTTTTCTTGAAGAGACTGTGTGGGCCTTAGATTTTATATCATTTGCCTCTTCCGTGAGCTAACCTGTAGTCCATAAATACTTAGCTATGGCTTACAATATGTAAGCCATTGCTCTGTTCTTTTCCCACCAGATCATGGTTCTACTTTCCCGACATGAGTTTTTCAAGAGAAATTGGACAGTAAGGTTGGCAATTTTGGCTCTTGCCAAAAAAAGCATGAAACATCAGGCCCAACTACTGGACCCATTTTAAGGCTTTCATAATGTTTTCCACTTGGGAAATGTAGAGGTCCAGAAACTTAAAATGGAAGAGTGGAAATTTTCTTATGTATCTAATGCTGACTTTGTAGGCACTTTTCAGACCCATTAAAATTAGCATTGTTGTTGTTAAGTGCCATTGAGTCGGTTCCAACCCATAGCGACCCTGTACAGGGTTTCCGAGGGTATAAATCTTTACAGGAGTAGAAAGCCTCATCTTTCTCCTGCAGAGCAGCTGGTAGTTTTGAACAGCTGACCTTAAGGTTCGCAGCCAGATTTCATAACCACTACGCTACCAGAGCTCCTTATTTATGTACAAATGCAAAGTTAAATCATCTTCAAGAATGACAGGTTTCAAATTTGAGCCTCTCTGCACCAATTACTTCCTTTATAGAGGGGATGTGAATATTCATTGAATATCTGTGTTGCGTAAACAACCAACTCACTTACTTGAGTATCTTTTCATATAATATAACTCATATAAATGAATTTCAGTGGTATGTGGTGGAGTGGTAATAAGTACACGCACAGAAACATATATATATATGCTCCAGCACTTGAACTACACATACAAATACTTGAAAAATAGTAATACAGTTGGATTGTCTTCCCCCTGTATAAAGTCAAGCATTAAATCAGGCTGCCTTAGGAGGAGATCCATCAGAATTAGCAGAAAATCTGAATTTCATAATTATGCTTAAAATACGTTCTGGAGTTTTAACTTCGAAACAAACAGTTTTCTTTGGACAGTCCATTAATGGAAGCTTGACCAAGCCAACTTCAGTAATTAGCATCCTAATAGTATACATTCGAGCTCTGGTAGCGTAGGGGTTACAAATTGGGCTGTGAACCGCAAGGTCAGCAGTTTGAAACTACCAGCTGTTCCGCAGGAGAAAGATGAGGCTTTCTGCTCACTTACAAGATTTACAGCCTCGGAAACCCTGTACAGGGTCACTATGAGTTGGAACCAACTCCACGGCATATAACCAACCAACAATAGCATACAATCCAATTATACTGTGTAGTGGTACTGTAGGATAAGCACTTGACTGCAAACCACAAAGTTTGTGGTTCAAATCCACCAGTTGCTCCTCTGAAACCTATACAGGGTTGCTATGAGCTGTTGTTAAGTGCTATTTAGTCAGTTCCAACTCATAGTGACCCTGTATAGGGTTTCTGAGGAGTGGCTGGTGAGTTTGAACTGTCAACCTTGTGGTTCAAACCAGCCTTGCAGTCAAGTGCATATCCTATGGCACCACACCAGGACTCCAACAATGAGTGGAAAAGACACTTGACAGGGAGCCTTCACCCTACAAAGGTGTCCTATACTAGTGGTCCAGACTTATAAAGCAAGAAGCTGGAAGACCGGTGTTTCGGCTTCCAAACTCAACTCTATTAATTATGACCAGTTTCTTGTTCTCAACTGCCCTGTTTTCCTATGTGTGGTGCCTACCATAATGTCAACCTGGTACTGGTAGTGTTAACATATTCACATTCACAATTGGTTATAGATTGAATTTTGAAACTGTCACCAGCAATAGTGAAATGTTTTGACAGCCCTCTAGAAAGAAAATCATTATTCTTAGTAACAGTATTGGACAAATTGCATATTTTGATTTCATAATGGGTATAAGGTCTATTACCTAATTACTAACCCAGAAACTAGCTTGTTAACTTGAAGGAGTCTGCATTATCCTCCCTGTCCCCAGTGCAGCCTGGGTGACCCAGAAGTACTCTGACTTGAAGCCAGAGAATCAACATTTGAATGGAGACTGGAGGACACTCTGCTTTACAGAAAGACTCCTATGTGGGATTTCTCTGAATTATTATCAGACCTGCTGGAATGACCCTGGCCCTTAGTGTTATCTCCATTTTTATCTGTTATATGAACGTTTTTGAATTTTCTCATTTTAGAGAGTACACTGATGTGTGATAGCACATAACATGAATTAGACCTGGGAATTCCAGGAAGCTGAGATATTGGGAAAGATAAAAAGCTTTATCATTTTTTAAACTTAAGAACTAGAGCAAATATATTTGCTCTGAAGATTCTTCTCTGGAGTCAGTAGTGTTGAAAAATTTCTTTTGAGTCTCTTGATATAGAAACACAACTTATTTGGGTTTAAAAGTCAATGAAAAATTTTTTTCTAGCAGGCACCTCTTTGTTTTGAGGTTAGATTTACTGCAAAGTGTCTTTGAGATCAAGATATGTCCTACTTCACCCTGTCTTTGTTCTCAGAATAAATAGAATTAAGAACTTTTAAAGGATTCTTTGAAGATTACTGTCAAATTGATTTTGTGATAAAGAGCAAAATATTTATTAGAGCTTACATACCTTTGTTCCCCCCAATGCTTAGGTTACTAATTAAGGTTTATTTTCAGAATTTGAGATAATTTTAATGTTGCTAACTAAAATTTTTAATTTGTTATTTTCTAGTAGTCAGAATCTGACCCTGACAATCGAATTGGCAAGGGAAAGTACTTCGTTGTGTTTGCATTTCGATTATTAGAGTTAATGAGTTTTGTTTTTTTTACTTCCTGGAACACTTTTTAGTGGGTTTAACATTTAAATAGCCAGCTCCTAGCTAGATGATTTAAAAAAAAAATTTTTTTTAGCAGAATCCTAAAATCAAAATGATTAGAAGCAACAAGTGAATCCTGCAGGTTTTCCAGGACTGAAGCACGTGTTCCTGGTTGGAACATTTGAACTAAATGATGAGAGCGCTGCGCTCTTCTTTCAAGTTGCATGAAGTGTGTGGGTTTAATATTTTTGAATTAAGTGGTGCCTATTTAGCCCTTAATTGCTGCACCAGAGTAAAGTATTTGAACCTTTTCCCAAGGTAGAGTAACAGTGAAACTGTGATCTCATCGGAAAGCACATGGGCTTTGGAGAACAAATGTAGTTGTAAGTCCTGGTTTTGCAAATCCTACCTTATTGATAGTTATGTGAGTAGTAGTAATAATAATACAGAGAGTACCTGACATGTAATCAAGGCATATTGGATAGTAGTTGTCCTCCCATCATTTCTTTGTCAAGTCTCAGTGGAGCTATTGTACTTCTGTGTACAATAGACAGTAATGATGGTTATTACCTGGAAGTTGGGAGCGCCCTGGGTCCATACGATAAGCACTGGACTGGGAACCACAAGGGATGCGGGTGGAACCCACCAGCCACTCTGCGGGAAAAAGATAAGGCAAAGATGTAAAGCCTCGGAAACTCTAAACAGGCTCACTGTAAGTTGGGACTGATTCAATAGCACTTAACAACAAACACCTGGAGGTTGGCTCCAAAGGACTCAGTGTACCAGAGACAAATACTTAACTAATTTCCACAGACTTGACAATATCTTAGAGAGGAGAGCTGAGGTTTTATGAGACATAGACCAGTCTGACAGAGATTCTTGGGGTCTTTCCTGGTGTCCTGTGCCTAAAGCAAAGATGACAAATCTCAAGTCATCTGCAGAAGGCATCAAATGGAGTGTCGGTCCAGCCGAAGCCACCTCCAGGCTATGTTTGTCCTGTCTCTGCTGAGCAAGGGGCTGGCTGTGACGGAGGAGGGCACCTGGTGCAGACCAGCTTCAGATTGCTCCTCCTTCCTGGCCATCTCCTCTGCTCTCCCAGTGTCCACACCCTCGAGGGGGTTGTCCCTCGCAGGGCCTAGACCACATCTATGAGAGGTTCGCCTTTCATAGACAGCCTATGGTTTTTTGGTTTTGTTTTTGTCTTTCCTTAAATTTGCTTCTTTTCATTGGTCTGTTTCCCATTTCTGTCTAGAGTCACTAAGCATCACTGGTTATGCTGTTTTTGAGATTGTTCATCCCGAACTCCCCACTTTTTCAAGGCCCCTGCATCTCTCCCCATTGTTGAACAAGTCACTTGTGTTACCTTGTTACTAAATGTGTGACTCCCTTCCCTTTCTATTTCAGTGTCAAGGAGAAGCTGGGGTCCGCAGCCCCATGAGTATCCAGAACAAAAGCAACGGCCTGTCAGCAAAGATGGCCGTCAAGGCAGCAAGTCTAGTGACTCTGGAGAAGAAGCAGAAAGAGAGTTTATTTTTGTGTAAAGGCCACCCATGCTGTAGTCTCATTTGCAGGGTGCTCTTGTCATCAGAGAGAAGCCAAGGTCAACGCTTCTTCCAGGAGCTCTTCTTCTGGTGCTTTCTTTTCCTTTCCGTCTCATTCCCCCGTTGTTGTTTTGTTTTGTTTTGTTTTTGTTCTTTAAGTTTAGAAACAAATCCATTCCTTAGGCAATCAAAGCACATTTGTTTAGGCTTACCTCCCCCACCCCCCGCCTAAGCCTTGACTTTTGATTTGTAACCATTCCTTCATATGCCTTCAATGAAAGCCAGCAATTAATTCCATGGGCCCTACTTGAATTTCTCTGCGGCAGCTACAGATTGCCCTGCCAGAGGAGTTTGGGGAGGTCAACAACGTGACTAGACACACTCTCACACAAGGAAACACCACCCAGCAGGCTGTGTGAAGTGCTGCTGAATGTACCTGTGTCAAATCTGCCCATGGCCTGATAAAGCGATTTATTCTTGATGTATGCAATTGCACATTGTAATTATATTAACAGAGCACACTAATAAATCACTTGTATAAATTATATATCTTAGATTGTGGGTATGGTTTTTACATTCTCCCATGGGGAACTACTTCCTTCCGGATGTGGAAATTGTACACGGAAAGGCTTGATCAGTGACTTTTGCAGAACATCAACAAGCACAGCAAGGAAAAGCATGAATGAACCCCCAGTCCCCTCCCCCCGCAGTTGATTCTACCCTGTGCCCAGATCATGTACATAGTTGTTTGGAATGAGGTTTTATGAATATTCATGGTTTTTTTTTTTTAAGGCCTTTAATTTCTGTCTGCATATTAGCTTTTAATGTGTGGTTTTATGAGAAAAGCCCTCTGTAAAAAAAAAAAAAAAATCAAAATACTACTTTTTAAGACATTTCACAAATATTCACTTACACTACAGGCTGAAGGGATTTTATTCATATGTATATTTATACCAATAAAATGATTTTACAAATTGAATTTTTTACTTTCTCCAGTTCCTTTTTAAAAGATTTTAGATTTTTGATTGTGAAGTTTTTGTTTCCAAAAACCAGAATTACCATAGTTTCCAGATCATCAAACTGAGAACTGTACCATTCAAAATCAATGTAACTTGCTAATCCCATTGCCTACTTTCACTTTTGGGAAAGAAAATAAGGTTTCCTAAAAAGGTATGAAAGTGTGACGTGTAGCAGTGTTGTCATCCACTGGGAATAGGCCTCATATAAGGGGGACTTGTGTGACATGACTAGCTCCCTCGTCACCCTCTAGCCCAGACTGCCCCCTGGCATACGATGAGTGCCCAGGGCATGTGGATTCACTGGCTTGCTGCCTTGATGTGATTTCATGAGGCTGGATAGATGCAGGATTGTTCCCCACTAAATGTAGACTCTACTGTCCTAAAAATGCTGATGGGAACAGACATCTCTGATGGCCATGAAAATGGGAGAAGCCTTAAGTGGACAAAGATGAGCTTGGTGCGCTGATGAGCTATCAGTCTGTGAGGAGGAAGACACAGAGCCCTAATAACTATGTGTGCTAGCGCCCGAACCCGCAATAAAACCCACTGCCATAGAGTCGATTCTGATTCGTGTTTGGTTTCTGAGGCTATAAATCTTCACAGGAGCAGAAAGCTTCATCTTTCTCCCATGGAGCAGCTAGTGGGTTTGAACTGTCACCCTTGGCAGTTAGTAGTCCAATGTTTATCCTACAGCACCACCAGGGCTCCTCTGAACTCAAAAATTGCTATGTTAGAGGTGGTTTTTGTCTGTGATGCTTAGGAGACTTCGGAGGAGGTGGCATTTGTACCAGGCCTTGAAGTGTTACCTGCACATGTATTGGGATTTTGCCATATTCATTGTTGTTTTGCCCAGAAATCTGTGGCCCGTCTTAGACCACAGGGAGGACTGGAGATCAGAAAATGAATGTTCAGTCTCAGAACAATCAAGTTCACAATCATTTCGAAATACCATGTAGTAAAACCACATTTGCTGCAGGTTCCTAGACTCTCTCTGAGTTAGAACATAAATGCTATCATTGGAGCAAGAATAGGGAGAACCCCAAGCTCTTCAGGGAAGACTGAACTGCAGATACGTGTTCCTGTGTCTGCCATGTGCAAACCCTACATTAAAAATTGGGAGCTAGGGTATTGACCCCCCATCTTCAGCTTACCAACTAAACAAACATCAAACCTGTGGTCTTTGTGTCCCATCTGACTCATGACAGCTCTACATGCTACAGAGTAGAATGAGCTCCAGAGGGTTTTCTTGGCTGTCGTCTCTATGGAAGCAGATCTCCAGGCCTTTCTTCTGCAGTGACACTGAATGATTCAAACTGTCAACCTTTAAGTTAGTGGTGGAGCACAAACCACTGTGTATACCACACAGAAGCCAGATTCCAGCAATAACTTCTGTTTGGAGGCTGCATCCATTGTGGAGCTGGATTCGGTGAACAGATTACCCAATTTAATTTGCTTCCTAGTTTAACACTGATTCATTTGTGTCTCCTTAACCAGCACCAGTTGCCCACAATTGATGGGAAAGCTGTCAGGTGTGGGAAAGAAACCAACGTGCAATTAAAAATTTGCACTGAAGTTGCAGGACGAGGGTAGTCAGCATGAGAAGGCAGAGGCTTGCCTGCAAGAGGAAAGATGTTTTTATCCTTTTGACCCTGTGGAGTGTTGGCTCATACTTCCCAGAATGCTTCAGTTCCTCTTGTTGACTCTCCACTTTAATGTTCCCTTTGCAGAACACCATGTTTCCAGAGCAAATAATTCTGCAGGCTTGACGGGAAAACAATGATACATTTTTGTTTGGGAAGAAGGAAGGAGCCAATCTCAGTAGGCAGGACAGCCCTGATTTTTCAATAGAGAAATTGCATCTGTCCTCAATCCCAAGTGTGAAAATACTAAATGGAAGTAGCCTTGAAAGGATTTCTTATTCACCATGACTTTCCTGGTTAGATGTAAAGCACCGCCTCACGGTGATCCTGCAGTGGAAATAATGGGGTGTTCATTCTCACGCTCAGGAAGAATATTGACTGGCAACTTCTATAGCTTGTCTCAGGAATACCAGTAGAAAGTCCTGGCTAGAGAGCTATAAATTCTGAAGTCTTGACTTATTTTACTCACTTAATAAGGTACTAAGGAAGCACTGTGAAGTCCTTGGTGGTTCAGCCAGTGGTAGCATGCTCCCATGCCAAAGACCCAATTTCACTATGACCAGTGTACCTCCTGCACAGTGAATATCCCTCTGTCAGTGGAGACTTACGTGCTGCTATGATGCTGGTCAGATTTCAGTGGCACTTCCAGACTAAGACTAAGAAGAAAAGCTTGATGATCTACTTCCAAAAATCAGGCAATGAAAGCCCTGTCATCCAATCACAACTAATAACAGGACCCGGCAGTGTTTTGTTCCAATGTGAATGGCATCACCTTAAGTCAAGGGCTGGCTTGATGACAGCTAATAAAATGAAGAAGTAAGTAATAGAGGTTTCACAGACTCTGGCCCCTCTGTCTTTGCATGTCCTGCTTTTCCTAAATTACACACCAAATAGAAACCTATATCAGACTCATTTCCATAACCCAGTCTCTTAGTCAAACTGCTAAAAAACAGAACAGAGAGGCTAAATAGGGAAGACAAGCAGCAACAGAAATGATAAGGAGGGGAAACGTCTTACTCTTTTTTCTCTTGTGTTTGGAGTTTTGGTTTGCCTTCCCTGAAATCTGATTGAGCAAAGCAGTCCTTTGAGGCAACCTGGCCTCACCAATTCTGGCTTATGATCCCAGCTTGGGGAAGCTGCTCAGTAGCTTGCACTATTTAAACATCCCAGCCTTCTGCAACGCTTGGCTCACATGCCTCACATCAGAAAGCTGAGAGCAGAAGGTTTGATTTACCAAAGTGCACCATCAATTTCATATGCCATCAATTTTATCTAAGGTAAACTCTACACACAGTCCCTAAGTGGTACAAACAATGTGTTTTTATCTTAATTGAAAGGTTAGAAGCTCGTCTACCCAGAGGTGCCTTGGGAAAAAAGGCCAGAAGATATACTTCCCCCAAAATCAGTCATTTAGAACCCTATGAAGACAGTTCTCTGATACACATGGGGTTGTAGGAGTTGGGATCAACTCAATAGCAACTGGTCCTAGTAAGCTCTACATAGTGTATACTTTTAAGCCAACAACTTGTCTATGAGATTAATGAGAGAGTGGGGGATTTGGCTTTTGTGCAAGTGGTCATCACCTGCCTATGGCCAGTGTGCTCTGCTGGGGCTTTGAATATTGGATGACTGTCTACCCCTGTCTCAATGTGTAGAACAGTGTTTGAGACCTACAGGTGTATCTCAGGGTTCCTTAGGTTCAGATCAGATTTCATATTGCTTCATATTCATAACTTGGGTTTGTAGTGTTGTTGGTAGGGGCCAACTACATTGGAGCAAGTCCCCAAACTATAACCTTAAAACCTATCTCATTATCCCTAGTCAGAGATTTCTCCACCTCAGTAGAGAGGATATGTGTTTTTTCTGGTACGTTGTTGGCAAATGTGAATAGCAGTAGAGCCATCCATCCATCCATTCTAATTACAGTTTGCATTAGATTTAATGCAAAATGGGGCTGTCACGCTGTGTCCACATGAGTTACACTGTGGGCCTATTTCATGCAGTCGCACCCAGCCCAGTTCTGGTAAATGTGAATAGAACTAGGGCCATCCATCCCTACTTTCTAATTACAGTTTGCATCCAATTTAACACAAAATGAGGCTGTCACACTGTGTACACGATTTGCACTGTGGGCTTATTTCATGCATCCACACCCAACAATCTACTCGGATTAGGCACAACTCTCTACCTCCCTTGACTGTGATCATGAAGGCGTTCCTGAGAATAAAAGTCTATATTTAACCTGAACTAAATGTGTGGAAAGGGATCATCCCAAAGCATTGCCAGGTTACAAACATGCCAAGTAATATGCCACGTTCTCAAGGGTCCTGGATGCAGAAAATTCACTGCTGGGGTGATGTGCTCAGAGTACTTGACATTCTTTTTGGAAAATTCAGATGATTCACATATGGACCTTTTTATGGAGGGTGTCCTTAGGCTTGGCAGGAATCAAGGAGCAGAACCCTGAAGAATGGGTGATGCTAGTACAGTGGATACTTTTGAGTCATGGTGTTGAAGAATATTAAAACACCATAGACTGCCAGAAGAACAAACACATCTGTGTTGGAAGAAGTACAGCCAGAATACACCTTAGATGCCAAGATGGCCAGACTTCATCTCTCAGACTTCAGACATATTATCAGGAGGAATCAGTCCCTAGAGAAGGACATCATGCTTGGTAAAGTGGAGGGTCAGCTAAAAAGAAGGAGACCCCCAACAAGATGGATTGGCACAGTGGCAGCAGCAATGGGCTTAAGTGTAGCAGCAATTGTGAGGATAGCTCAAGACTGGGGAATGTTTTGTTCTGTAGTACATAGGGTTGCTATGGGTCGGTACTCACTTGACAGTAACTAGGTACCTAACGACAAAGTACGGTGGGAAGCTCACCTGAGAGGTATTTCTAGACTATCCAGAAAATCTGGAGGTCTCCATGCTCTTCAGAAGCATGATGCTTCCCACTTCCAGAGAGCTTAGAGTCCACATAGCTGCTTAGCCTTTAGACAGCTTCATTCACAGTAATGCTCAGCTAGCTCTGGGAACCTGTTGTCTCAAAGATCAAATACTTTGAAGCTGGCTTCTCATGCTCTAGCCATACTCCCTGGTGATCTCTCTTCCCACACAGGTGATTATGCTGCCCACAACTCTTTTTTTTTTTTCAGCTTAGCCTGTATTCAGCATTATTAGGGTAATCCATGTGCATTAGAAACTCCATATGCCCAAGACTGACTATTCGTGAGTGTAGAGTAACCACTTGGCATTCCCAGGATTGACACAGTCTAATTCTATGATACCAGGAGAAATTGACAAGGCTCACAAGACTCTCAACTCTCACTAGAGGTCCAAGACTTCTAGGCCTTTCCATTTTAAAAAGTGGGAAACAGTGGTTTTGACCCAAAGGTTGCTAAGCTTGCTCTTACCCCACCCCGAAACCTGTTAACGTCAAGTCAATTGACTCATGCTGTTCTTAGGTGCCAGTGAGTCAGCTGTGACTCATAACGACCTGTGCACAGCAGGATGAAACACTGCCTGGTCCTGCACCATCTTCACAGTTGTTATGATGTTTGAGCCCATTGCAGCTGCCACTGTGCCACTGCATCTTGTTGGAGAGCCTTCTTTCTTTTTGCTGACCGACCCTCTACCAAGCATGCTGTCCTTTTCTAGGAACTGGTACTTCCTGATATCATGTCCCAAGTACATGAGATGGAGTCCTGACATCCTCACTTCTTTTTTTTTTCCTACTTTTTATTGAAAATTTCCAATATACACAATGTAAAACACACAGCCATATATCTTTTATCTAGGCTTACCAATTATTAATATTTTGTAACATTTTTCTCCTTGCATATGTATACATACATATGTAAATGTACACATACATATGAAGGGGCTTCAAAAAGTTTGTGGAAAATTTCCATTATCTTTTTTTTTTTTTTTTCTGTTCAAAAGTTGTTTATTCTATATAAAAATTCTCTAAGAACAGAATTAGCACAAATCCTTAAGTTATATTTGAATACTGGCCCCAGTGTTTACTTAAGCATTGCTTTGTTCTTCCATTCCCTTCTTGCATATTGCCCTCCTCCCCAGGACCCAAACTTTCCTGTGTCTAATCCCTGCCCTGTGCTCCACCTTCCCCTCCCTCCCCTCACCCACCCCCAAACATCCCAATAATCAACAAGGATTCCCCCCCACCCCCCTTTAGTATGGGTTCTTTTTCTTAGTCTTTTACAGTAGTGGTCCTATGCAGTATTTCTCTTTTTGTGACTAATTTCACTCAACATAATGTCCTCAAGGTTCATCCATGTTATGCGGTGGCTTGCTGCTTCCTTGTTATTCTTCAAGGTAGCATAATATTCCATTGTGTGTATGTACCACAGTTTGTTTATCCATTCTTCAGTTGACTGACATCCTCACTTCTAAGGGGCATTCTGACTATACTTCTTCCAAGACTGGTTTGTTTGTTCTTCTGGCAGGCATGGTACTTTCAATATTCTTCACTAACACCATGACTCAAGTGCATCAATTCTTCTTTGGTCTCCTTTGTTCTTTGTCCAGCTTTCGCATGCATATGAGGTTATTGAAAATACCATGGCTTGGATCAGGAGCACCTTGGTCCTCACAGTGACATCTTTGCTCATTAACATTTGAAGAGGTGCCATACTGAATGAATGCTGTAGTCTTTAATCTTCATCAGTATTTCAAGTCCTCTTCATTTTCAGCAAGCAAGGTTGTATCATCTGCAAATCACAGGTTGTTAACATGTCTTCTTCCAATCCTGATGCCACATTCTTCTTCATATAATCCAGTTTCTCAAATTATTAGCTCAGCATACAGATTGGATAAGTATGGTGCAATATTATAACCTTGGTACACACTTTTCCTGATTTTAAACCATTCAACTGTCTTTTGGTCTATGTACAGGTTCCTCATGAGCACAATTAAGTGTTCCAGAGTACCCATTCTTTGAAATGTTATCCAATTTCTTGTGATCCATACAGTTGAATGTCTTTGCACAGTCAAGCCAGTATCTTTCTGGTACTCTCTGCTTTCAGCCAAGATTTATCTGACATTGGCAATGATATCCCTCGCTCCACATCTTCTTCTGAATCTGACATGGATTTCTGGCAGTTCCTTGTGGATGTACTGTTGTAGCTGGTTTTTGAATTATCTTCAGCAAAATTTTACTTGCATGTGCTATTATTGATATTGTTTAATAATTTCCTCATTCTGTTGGGCCACCTCTCTTTGGAGTGGGCACAAATGTGGACTTCTTCTATTCAGTTAGCCAGGTAGCTGTCTTCCACATTTCTTGGCATAAATGAGTGAGTGCCTACAGTACTGCATCAGTTTGCTGAAACAGTTCAGTTGGTTAGTATTCCATCAATTACTGGAGCCTTGTTTTTTACCAGTGCCTTCAGTGGAGCTTGACTACTTCCTTCAGTAGTTCTTGATCATATGCTACCTCTTGAAAGGGTTGAGTATTGACCATTTCTTTTCGGTACAGTGACTCTGTGCATTCCTTTCATCTTCTTTTGATACTTCCTGCACAGTTCAATATTTTGCCCATAGAATCCTTTCAATTCTGTCTCATAGCCACCCTATCAGACAGAGTAGAATGGCCCTGTTAGGGTTTTCAAGGATGTAATCTTTGTGGAAGCAGATTGCCACACCTTTCTACCACAGAGACCAGCTGGTAGCTTTGAACCACTGACTTTTCCATTAGCAGTCAAGTGCTTATGACTGCATCGCCAGGACATCTTTACCTCAGATACCCTAACTGGTACTCAAGTACCACTACAAAGCCATGGTATTGTCAATTGTCTTATATGCATGTGGCATATTTGAATTGTGGTATTGATGAAAGTATTAAATTTACCACAGACTGCCAGAAGAACAAACAAACCAGTCCTAGAGGAAGTATAGCCAGAATGCCTTAGAACCGAAAATGAAGAGACTTCAATTCACTTACTTTGGACAGAGCATCAGGAGGCATATGTCAACCACTGGAGAAAAACATCATGCTTGGTAAAGCAGCAGTTCAGTGAAAATGAGGAAAACTGTCCGTGAGATAGATTGGTACAGTGACTACCGCAATAGCCTTCAACATACCAACAATTATGAGGATGGCACAGTACCAGGAAATGGTTTATTCTGTTATACATAAGGTTGTTACGCATCCCAGCTGACTTGATGGATCCAAGTAAAACAACAACATTACAGAGAAAGAATCTGGCTTTTCTCCATCCAAGAGACAAGGCAGGGAGGATCCTTTGAAAACAAGGACTTAGTTTGCCAGAACAGTGTAAAGTCCCCAGTGCCTACATGCTGTCATTAGCTGCTAGCTAAAAGGTTGGAGTCCTGGTGTGGCACTGTGGGATAAAGCACTGGACCACAAGGTCAGTTTGAACTAGAAGGACAGTGTTTCAAACTCACCAGCCGTTCCTTGGATACCCTTTACAGGATCACTATGAGTCGGAACCAACTCTACGATACTTAACAATAACAACAAAAGTTTGAATCAACCATCAGCTTCATGGGAGGGGTTGGGATTGGGAATGCAGAAGTGAGATGCATGCAGTAGTCTGCTTATATAAAGATTTATAGATTTGGAAACCTTATGGATGCATTTCTACTCTATCCCCGAGGGTCACTATGAGTCAGAATCAATTTGACAACAAAGGAGTTAGTAAATAGTCACAATTCTATGAGGCAGATGCTATTCCTTTTTTTAAAAAAAAAATTTTGTGATTTGAGTAAAGGTTTACCCTAAAATTGATTTTCCATTCAACAATGCAAACACATTTAGTTTCATGACATTGATTGCAGTACCCACAATGCAACAGCATTCTCCCAGATTCCTTCCTGTGTTTACTATTTCCATTTGTTCTTTGTTCCTACCCATTTCTGCCTTGTCAGGTGTATCCCAAGGTTATCCCAGAGCTTTTGGTTTCATATGGTTGATTGCTTTAAGGAATGGGTGCTTCCCTGATGTTATTGTTCCCCTGAGAGACCTACTATTTGGCTATAAATGGAGCCAGGGAGATGAGATCATCTTTAGGCCTGAAGAATGTCCAAGGGCCATAGTCTAGGGGGCTCCACCAGTCTCCAAGAGACTGGTAAACCTGGTCTTTTGCATGATTTTGACTTTGTTCCACATTTTCCTCCCACTCCACCCAGGGCCCTCTAGTGTGATCCCTTTCAGAAGAGTCAACAGCGGTATCGAGGCATCATCTAGCTGTGCTGCTATGACAGTGATGAAGACTGAAGTCTTGTAGTCCTTTAGTCCTTTGAACTAATTGTTTTCATGCTTTAATTTTCTTTACTCTTCTTTGTTTCTGACAGGAAGAGACCAATAGTTGTATGTTAGATGGCATCTCAAGCTTTCTTTTTCTGAAAAACTGAATTTATTATATAAATGTGAACTCTATAGTGAATTATTAAAAGATTAACATGAAG
>NW_006408731.1:4162928-4164244 GCF_000296735.1 Chrysochloris asiatica | reverse complement strand
CAGTCACTGGAGAAGGATATCATGTTTGGTAAGGTGGAGGGTCAGAGAAAAAGAGGAAGACCCCCAGCAAGATGGATTGGCACAGTGGTAGCATTGATGTACTTAAGTGTGGCCACAGTAGTGAGGTTGGCCCAGGATCAGGCAGTGTTTCTTTCTGCTGTGCATAAGGTCGCTATGGGTTGGTACTGACTCAATGGCACCTAACAACAACAACAATGTATCTGTAATCTTTAAAATAGAAGATATTTCTTAGGTATTATAAAGATAAAGTTATAAAGAGTAGAAAGAACACTAGACTAGATATTCTGTCGATCATTATCCGAGCTGACCTTGATAGAGCTCCCAATTAAGTAACATCTAATATTTCCTTTCATTCTAATTCTAGCTTACTGTGTTCCTCCCATAGGCCTTCTTTCCATTTTTTGATAATTCAGAGCTGTTTTCTTTCTTGAAGTGTTTATTCCAGTTCCCAATCACCACTCACTCAATTCTCAAAGAATGCCCCCTTAGAGAAAATTTTCTGAATTCTTATCTACAGTTATTAGCACAATCATATTTACTCTTATTACATGTGTAGGTGTCTGAAATGACCTTCCATCTTCATTTAGGATTGTTTCAACTAAAGTCTACCTCATGTCAGTAGAATCTAATCTTTAGAGGGTAGAGCTCACTAATAGAAACCCTCACTGGGGTAATTAATACTTGTTGAATAAATAAATATGACAGGATTACCCTACAACATGATTGTTGTTGTTAAGGGAATCAAAAAACAGTGATAGTGGGAAGATGGCAGATTCGGTGGAAGTGCAGTGAGAAGATGTGTGGCAACAACACAGAATACAGGACCAAGCAGGCTCAGGGGATGGTCCCCAGAAAGCTGAACCACATATAAAGGAATATTTAGAAGGTTGGAAGACTTACAGCTGGGAGAGTTTGTGGCAGAAGCAAGAAATCCATTGCTTTCTGATTCGGGACAATCAGCTGCTCCAGGAGCCGCCATCTAGTATGTGGCCAAGTGGGGGATGGATCAGAGCAGCCAAGGATGCCTGACAGAGCCGCGGAGCTAGAGGTGTGGATATTCTTTTTTTTGGTATCTGTTTGTTGGTTCCCTGATGTCTGTGTACCTCCATTCTGGTGACTATAGGGGTGCCTGAGCTAGTGGACACCCCAGCCCCACACTTGGAGGGTTCTACCATGCATGTGCACAGATCTCCTCAAAATATAAAGAGACAGTTTCCACTTAAAACCAAAGGGCCTCCCAGGATAAGCAAAGCACAGCTAAGAAGAAGAATAAGGTTGGAGGCCTGTCACTTCCC
>NW_006408731.1:4135173-4136357 GCF_000296735.1 Chrysochloris asiatica | reverse complement strand
GGGTATACCTTTGGTTGGTTGATAATGCATGGAGGAGGTTGTAACCATGGCAATGAGACAATATACGATAGAATGAATGTAAAACTAATGTTCTCCCATGTAAACTATCACATAATTCACAATAAAACATTAAAAAAAAAAGTGACAAAAATTCCTCTCATTTACCTATTTTCAAAATACAAACTCAGTTTTATCTATTATGTATGAAGGAAAGCTGGCATGCTTATTGAAGCACTAGTTTATGTAGAGCAAGTGGTTTTTTCAAGGTCTAGCAATAAAAAGTGAATCTGGAATGATTGCTCAGAACTTAAACATACAATAGGCCTTTTACTACAGCAAATAGACATAAGAACTTAATGTCCTTGATACTTTTGATACTTAACTTTGTTTTACAATCTTAGAACATAGGTTGTGTTGGCTGAACTAAATGGTGCATGGCTTATTGTTGCGCTGATCAATAAGCAGGTTAAGTCAACGATGCAGAGTGGAGAATGGAAGCAGTCACTATCAATACAAGTGATATCAGGGGTTTAGTCAGATTGGAAGAATTTGCTGCAGGAAGGATACAATACTTCTTAAGAGTTGGTATGAGGTCTCATGCACAATCAGTAAGGTCATCAGACCTTGGTGATACTGAACACTTGTAGGAATCTTTGAAAGATGGCACTTAATCACCCTTTGTTATTAATGATGATATCCACATGGACTGGTGTTTGTATTGTGAGGTATATTTCTGGGGAGACTTTGAAATATAGCATAACTTGCTGACACTGGGCAGGTCATTGCAGCGAGCTTGTGTCATGACAGCAAGAGAGGAATGAAGCCACTCAGCAGGATGGAGTCCTTGGCCCACTGACTGCAGCAGTAGATGCCGTGTTCATGTATGCTGTTATAGATACATGCTGGTGACAATGGGAGGCCCTCTAGAAGTTAGGAAACAGATTCACATTCATCATAGAAAAAGCCTATGATTGTTTGCAGAACTATATAAAACTATGTATCTTTGAATTTATTAGCATGAAACTAGATATTCTGTCTTCTTGAAGGGAATCATCATTAAAAAAAGGTGTTTCATTGTCCTTGAAATAGTTAGTTGTATTGATGTGGTTCTGGAATATGTCATCCTTACACGAACAGTTGTTGTTGTTGTCAGGTGCTATTGAGTTGGAACTGACTCATAGCGA
>NW_006408731.1:4124613-4134453 GCF_000296735.1 Chrysochloris asiatica | reverse complement strand
CCTCACTCTCTCTATTGGCACTCTTCATGCTGCTCATGGGTCCTTCACAGGTCATACATACTACCTGGCTCTGTTATGACATTTGGTGGTGCAAGTGCCATTTCTTGGTTTTCCAAAAATAGAAGTGAATCCTTCAGCACAGTGGGTTCTGTTGACATTATTAGTTCCTAATAAGTTGTAAATCTTCTTAGAACCTTGTTGAATGCTTCAAAATGAGACCTTTTTCATTTTCTTTGTTAATAGTAGACCTTCATATACGGCATTTGCTCTTAAAGCCACGTCACACAGTCTTCAGTCTTCACCAACTCACTAAAACCACTCTTGTTGTGGTCACAAAGTCCTCCAGTTCCAGCCCCAACAGGGATTTCTCAGTCTTCGCGTCCTCTCTCAAGTTTTTAAGACCCCAGTCACTGTTCAGCCACTTGGGTAGGATTTAGAACACGGTCTTTGTGAACTATGTTATGAGATAGGTATTATTCTGATGACCATTTTACAGGTGAAGAAAGTGAGATTCAGGGATATATATATATATATGTATATATATGTGTGTGTGTGTAGATTTTTTTTCAGATATAGATTACCAAACACAACTACAAATGCACCAGCAGCACAAGATAAATGAGATTTTCCTAAAAATTGAACACCTATGATCATGAAAAGTGTTTGCCAAAAGAGTAAATACAGTACCTACAGACTGGGGAAAATAGCTATGACATATCCAAAAGGGTCTAATCTTTAAAATCTGAGGGGGCTTCAAAAAAAAAAAAAAAGCATGGGAGTCCTGCTGTGGCACTGTAGGTTAAAACACTGAACCACAAGGTTGGTTTGAATCATAAGGTGGCTGTTCAAACTTATCAGTTCCTCCTTGGAAACCCTATACAGGGTCTCTATTAGTCAGAACTGACTCCACAGCATATAACAACAACAAAAAGTGGGGGAAAATGGAATGAAAAGACAGTGGAATTTTTCCACCAATTTTTTGAGGCCTCCTCATACACAGAGGGACTTCTGGTATGGTGCTGTAAGATCAGCACTGGACTTCGAACCAAAGGTCAGATGTTCAAACCCACCACCTGCTCCTTGGAAACCCTATACAGGGTCACTATGAATCAGAACTGATTTGATGGCACTAGACTGCTAACGACCAAGGTTGGCTATTCAAACCACCAGCAGCTCCTCAGAAGTCCTCTACAGGGGCACTATAATTTATAACCAACTTGATGGTACTTACCAACAACAATATATATAGAAAACTTCAACAAGTCAACAATAAAAAGATAAGCAATCCAGTTAAAAACTGGATAAAGGTCATGAACAGACACTTCACCAAAAAGACATTTAAGCAGCCAACAAACACATGAAAAGATACTTATGATCATTAACCATGGTGTCATAGTTACTAAGTGCCTTCAAGTTGGTTCCAACTCATAGAGACCCTATACAAGGGTTTTCAAGGTTGTAAATCTTTATGTGAGCAGAAAGTCTCATCTTTCTCCTGCAGAATGGTTGGTGGAATAGAACTGCCAACCTTGTGGTTTGCTGTCCAGTGCTTATCCTACAGAGCCCATCATTAGAGAGATAAAACTACAATGAGACCATCTCACCCTTGCAAAACTGGTACCGATACAACAAATGAACAAGAAAACAATAAATGCTGGTGAACTTATAGAGAGATTGAAACCTTTGCCCACTGCTGGTGGGATTGTTGTTGTTGGTTGTTAAGTGCTGTCAAGTTGGTTCTGACTCATAGCAACTCAGTATAGGGCTTCTGAGGAGCAGCGGGTGAGTTTGAACCACCGACCTTGTGGTCAAGCCAACCTTGCGCTTATCCTACAGTGTCACACAGTACAATCCCATAGTGATGGAAAACAATATGGTAGTTCCTCAAAAAGCTAGAAGTAGGAATACCTTATGATACAGCATTCCCACTGGTATTATCTAATACTAGTGACACAAACAGATGCATGTACCTCTATGTTCATTCACAGTAGCAAAAACATGGAAACATTCTAAGTACCCATCAACAGACAAATGGATAAACACAGTTACATACAGTGGAATACTACACAGCAATAAAGAGTAATGATGAATTCAAGGAATAGAATGTGGAAGACCCTGGAGGACTGAGTGATATAAATCAATTGCTAAAGGAAAAATATTGTATGATCTCACTTTTATATAAAGACAAAAATAAGTATACATAAATAAATCAACATTCTTTCGTGGTTACCAGAGATGAGAAGGGGAAGGAGGAAATATCATTCTGTCAACAGTAGACACTTGTTATTGTTAGTGATGGAAAGGCAATATCAAATGTGGGGGTGAAGTGTGCACAGCTGGACCAAAGTAAATGATGACACTAAGAAGCACATGGAGTCCTGGTGTGATGCTGTAGGATAAGCACTTGACTGCAAGGTCTATTTGAACTGCAAGGTCAGTGCCCTATGAGCAATTTGTGGTCCTTAAAGCAGCTGTACCAAAGAGAACTTTGGGGTTGGCTGGGTTGGGCCTCTCCCAGTAGGAAAAATAATCAATCTTGATGCTAGAGGAGCACCCATTTGGGAAGTTGTTTAGATATACTTGAGTTGGCTCCCAATCCATGGCCCCATATACAATAGGTTCAGACCATTTTGATTCATAAGGTTTTCATTGATTGATTTTGGAACTAGATTGCCAGGTCTTTCTCCCTAATCTTAGATGGGAAGCTCCATTGAATAGCTGAATAACATACAAACCTCCCCTGACAGATAGAGATGGAGGGTACTGATCTCTGGCTAGGTATTGAACTTGGGTCTCTTCTATAAAAGATACAAACTCTACCTCGCAACTATCACTTCTTGGCATTCTGGGAGTGGTGGTGATTGTGTGCCATCAATAGAGACCCTGTGTAGGGTTTCCGAGGCTGTATAGGGTTTCTGAGCCTCATCTTTCTAGTGGTTTGGAACTACTGACCTGGCTACTAGTAGCCCACCACACAACACACTACAGTACCAGGTTGCCTTCATTCTGTGAGTATCGTGTGTAAGTATCTTATTCTGAGCAGGCCTTTCAAACCACTCTAATCGTGTAATAACTTAAACAAACAAAAAAACCTGTGTCACACATTAGTTTTAAAGTCCTAACTGCCGGTTAATGTTCTGGACTGCAAGGTCAGTTTGAACCACAAGGTCAGTGGTTCAAGCTCAGCTGCTGCTCCTCAAAAATCCTCTATCGGGTCATATGAATCAGAATTGATTCAAAGGCACTTAACAACAAAGTCCTGGGAGAATGCAGGTCTTCATTACATAAGGATCACCTGGGGGTCTTAAAATGTAGATTCTGATTTCTACCTGGAGTGGAAAGGCACATTTTCAGCAGGAGCACAAACCAAAAGAAATAGGCTCAAAGCCCTGTTACTGACTCAGGGCAATCCCATGTACAACTGAACAAGCTGCTCCAGGTCCTGGGCCATTCCCATGAGTGGTTGTGGACCTGACTGTTGTGACTTGTAGGGGTTTCATTGGCTGATTTTGGGAACTATATCACCAGGTCTTTCTTCCTAGCTCATCTTAGTCTTTCTTCCTTAGTTCATCATCATAGCAACACACAAGCCTCCACTGACAGCCAGGTGGTGGCTGTGCTTGAGGTGTATTGGCCAGGAATGAAACCATTCCTCCCATGGAGTCTGGTTCATTCCTCTCTCCAATTCCAAAAGACCATCTGAACTGCAGGCAGGCTGTGGTCACCAGTCATGTTCCTTTTTAAATTTTGTTGTTGTTGTTAAGTGCTGTCGAGTTGTTTCCAACCCGTAGTAACCCTGTATAGGGTTTCTAAGGAGCATCTAATGAGCTTGAACAACCGACCTTGCAGTTCAAATGACTTTGCAGTCTGATGCATTAGGGCGTTCAATATTTGTTAAGCATCCATGATAAATCAGGAAAAGGTTTGGGTGCTGGTCTGGTTAGCCATGGAGTGCTGATTTGTGGAACTGAGTCTAAAAGAGGAGACAGAAAATAAACAAATCAATCAAAGAATGCCGTGCTCATAATTTTACATAAATGTTCTTCAGGCCAATGGAGTAGGCAATGGTATGGATTCTTTATTTGGATATGAGAAAGTTTTTCATGATTGTTTCCTATGAATTTATGCTCCCGCATTGTGGAGGATCTGGGATGCACCACTCAGATCTCCTTTCAGGGATAGAAGATTTATTACTTCAGCTGCCATTGACAGATAATGCCAGTTGTCAGCTGTCACCACTTGTAGAACTTTCTCCTCTGAACGCAACAAATTCACCCAAATCCATCGTCTGCAGTTCATTCAATGATCCATCAGTACAAGGGTATAAAGGCTGTCATAGTTAGCTAGTGCTGTTACAATAGAAACATCACAAGTGGATGGTTTAACAAACATAAATCTATTTTGTCACAGATTTGGATGGTGTTGTTATTAGGTGCCATTGAGTTGGTTCCATTTCATAGAAACTCTGCACAACAGAATGAAACACTGTCCAGTCCTGTGCAATCCTCACAATTGTTGTTATCTTTGAGCCTATTGTTACTGTCACTGTGCCAATCCATTTCCTTGGTTTTCTTCTTCTTTTTTGCTGAACCTTCACTTTACCAAGCATGATGTTCTCCAAGGACTGGTGCCCCATGTTAATATGTCCAAAGTAGAGTACTGACTGTACTTCTAGAATAGATTTCTTTGTTGTTCTTCTTCTTCTGGCTGTCCATGGTATTTTCAGTATTCTTTGCCAACACCATAATTCAAATGCATCAAATTTTCTATGTTCTTCCTTATTCATTGTACAACTTTCCCATGCATATGTTGTTGTTAGGTGCCATCAGTTGGGACCCAACTCATAGCAACGCTATGCCCAACTTCCTGATCCTGTGCCAACCTCAAAATTGTTGCTACCTTTGAGTCCACTGCTGCTGCCACTGTGCCAATCTATTTCACTGATGGTCTTTCTCTTTTACTTCGACCCTCCCCTTTACCAAACATGATATCCTTCTCCAGGATTATCAGAACTAGTCCCTCCTGATAATATGTCTGAAGTATGAAACACAAAGTCTGGCCATCCTGGCTTCCAAGGAGCATTCTGGCTGCACTTCCTGCAATACAGATTGGTTTATTCTTTTGGTAGTCTGTGGTACTTCCAATATTCTCCAAGACCATAACTCAAATACATCAATTCTTCTGCAGTCTTCCTTATTCCCTGTGAGCCTGACCCAAGCCATGGTATTTCTAATAACCTTATATGCATGTGAAAGTTGGACAGTGAAGAAGGAAGACCGTAGAAGAATGGATGTATTTGAGTTATAGTGTTTGAGAAGAATATTAAAGGTATCATGGACTGCCAGAAGAAAAAACAAATCTGTGTTGGAAGAAATACAACCAGAATGCTCCTTTGAAGTCAAGATGGCCAGACTTCATCTCTCAGACTTTGTACATATTATCAAGAGTGACCAGTCCTGTTTGGTAAAGTAGAGGGTCAGTGAAAAAAAGGGAGACCCACAACAAGATGGATTGGAACAGTGGCAGCAACAATGGGCTCAAGTGTAGCAGCGATTGTGAGAATGGCACAGGACAAGTCTGTGTTTTGTTCTGTTGTACATGGGTCAATATGGGTAGGAACCAACTGGACAGTATCTTACAACAACAACAATGAGTCAGAGTCAACTCAACAGATCTTAATAACACAATGTGACATGGTCTTGTTGTTGATGTTAAATACCATTGAGTCGGTTCCAACTCATAGGGACCCAATACAGAGTTTCTGAGGAGCAGTTGGTGGGTTTAAACTACTGACTTTGTGGTTTGAAGTCCAGTACTGATCCTACAGCAGCACACCAGAAATCTTAGCATTTAAAAATTTATGGCTTTTGTGAAATGTTTGCAAATGTACTACTCACAATTTTCAGGTGAAGGAATTAAGAAAGAGAATGGCTGGGGGGCTTCTAAAACTCCTCCTAAAAAGTGGAGAAGATGATAAGAATAGAACACACTATTGGAAATAAGGAAAACCTAATGATGAATTGACCTAAGAGCTACAACAATGTACTTTACCTACCAACCACCATGAAGATGGTGCAGGAGCAGGTAACGTTTCATCCATGACAACATAAGATTTCTATGAGATGAGACCAACTTGACAACAGCTAACGGCTCTAATTAAACTACGATAAGGCAATGTTTGGAAAACCCTTTCCAGACTTGGCAGTGGAATTCTTAGGTGGATTATATTAATTCAGCATGGGAGATGATGCTGTCAGACTAATCTTCCCTAACTCTTACCCTCTCAGAGGACTTACTGTGGGGAGCCCAGTGGGAGCAGCTGTTTCCTGGCAGGAGCTTTGTTATTAGCAGCAGTCAAGCAGTTAATAAAAAGCCCAGATTACCTGGTAACTCTGTACTTATTCCTTCTTGCACTTTAACTCACCAGCTGGTTTTATTCACGTTTTCAAAGGTTTGGAGGAAATGTTTAGCTTATAATAATAACATCTCTGAAATTCAATAATTGACAGAGATGAGTTATCATTATGCACACAATATTATATATGCTTTTATAAGCATGTGTGACAGACAAATTTATAAATCACTTTAACGCTTTCTCTTGTCTTTAGCCTCAGGCTTTTATTCTCTATTTTCAAAAAGACTATCACTGGATAGAAGAAAAACTTTACAGAATTTAAAAAAATAGAAAGAAAGAGTGAAAAAAAAATCAAACATTTTAATCATTCTAAGCATTGTTGTTAAAAGAAAAAAAAGAAAAAGGAAACCTCATACTTCTCAATGCAACATCCACTATGAGAAATATGGAAATTTTTGCAAGGATTCTTGGCATTAAGAACCTATTATTGACTTGTGCTTCTAATAGTGGTAGCTGAGATATCCTAACTGACCTAACCATTGAAAAATAACTAAAAGTGCTGCATAGAGTATTTTCAACTTCTTTAAAAAACCATATTGATGCACTCATGATTTAGCAAGGGATGTTGTTGTACGTAGGGGCTGCTGAGCTGGTTCCAATTCATAGTGACCCTGACGTACAACAGAAAGAAACACTGCCAGGGCCGGCACAATCCCAAAAGCCTTGCTATGGGTGAGTCTATTGATGCTGCCACTTTGCCAATCCATCTTGTTTAGGGTCTTCCTCCTATTCGCTGATCCTCTACTTGACCAAACATGATGTCCTTTTTCAGGTATTGGTCCCTCCTGATAACATGTTCAAAGTATTTGAGACAAAGTCTCACCATTCTTCTTTTTAGGTTAGAGCATTCTGGCTGTACTTGTTCCAACACATATTTGTTTGTTCTTCTGTCAGTCCATGGTGCATTCAGTATTTTTCATCAGTACCCTAATTCAAAGGCATCAGTTCTTCTTTGATATTTCTTCGTCTTCACTCAGCTTTTGCATACATACAAGATGGTTGATATTTCCATGTCGTAGGTCCAGTGCACCTTAGTCCTCAAGTGACATTGCTTTTGAATATTTCAAAAAGGCCTTTTGTAGCAGATTTGCCCAATGTAGCACATTGTTAGTTTATTGACTGCTGCTTGCATGGGAGCTGATTGTTTAAACAAGTAAAATGAATTCCTTAACAACTTCAATATTTTCTCCATTTATCATGATATTGATTCTTGGTCCAGTTGTGAGGAACTTTGTTTTCTTTATGTTAAGGTGTAATCCATACTGAAACCTTAGTCTTTGATCTTCATCATTAAGTGTTTCAGGTCCTTTTTGCTTTTATTTAGCATGGGGTATGTCATCTGCATATCACCAAGTCGTTAATAACTCTTCCTCCAATCCTGATGCTGCATTATTCCTCATATAGTTCAACTTCTCTGATTATTTGCTCACCATACAGATGGATGTACACCTTTCCTGACTTTAAAGCAAGCAGTATCCTCTTGTTCTGTTCAAACACCTGTTTCTTGGTCTATGGATAGGTTCAGCATGAAGAATTCCCATTCTCCAAAATGTTATCCATAATTTGCTATGATCCACATAGCTGACTATCTTTGCATAGTCAATAAAATAGGATATCAATCTTCAAGCATTCCATATAATTTTTGACAACTTCTAATTTTCCGTGATTCATATTTCATTCTACTTTCTGATTATTAATGGATATTTGCAGTTGTTTCTTCTCATTTTTAGTGATATAACAGCAGTAAATGAAGGTCCTGAAAGCTGTACTCTATTTATATTATTAAGGTCAATTCTATTTTGAGGAAGCAGGTATTCCCTAGTTGCATTTTGAGCATCTTCCAACCTGAGGGGCTCATCAGATAAAGCCCTTCTTCCCAGTCTGTTGTAGTCTGAAAACGCCACTGAAAACAGTTCACCTTGGTGATTCTGCTTATAATGGAAATACTGGAGGCATAGTCTCCACCATCACAGCAATATGCAAGCCACCACAGTGCAACAGACATACATACAGAAGTATTAATGAATGCTAAAGGACTAATTGGAGTCCTGGTATGGTGCTGTAGGTTAAGCACTGGACTGCTAACCACAAGACTGGTGGTTCAAACCCATTCCTTGGAAACCCTCTGCAGAGTTGCTATGAGTTGGAACTGACTCGATGGCATTTAACAACAACAACAACAAAAGGGTTAATTATTGTTGTAAGCTGTACAGAAGGCATGAAAAATTGTACAAAATAAACGTACATGCACTAAGAATTATAATATGAAAATAGCTAAATCATCCACGTTATAATTGTTGGTGTCCCTCTGTTATATAGGGCCATTCAGTCATTTCCAACTCACAATGGCCCTATATAACAGAGTAGAACTGCTTCATAGAATTTCCTAGGCTCTGGTGGCATAGTGGTTACGAATCAGGCTGCGAACCTCAACGTCAGCAGTTCAAAACTATAAGCTGTTGCGTGGGAGAAAGAGGAGGCTTTCTGTTCCCATAAAGATTTACAGCCTCAGAAACCCTGTACAGGGTCTCTATAACCACCACCACCAATAATCTTTACAGGGTTGCTATGAGTTGGAACCAACTCAACAACACTTAACAACAACAACAACAACAACAATATTTATAGGAAAAGCTTGCCAGGTCTTTTCTCCCTCTTAAAGGGTTCAAACCACCTTATCTTTCAGTTAGCAGCCAATCACTTAACCAATTGGGTTAATCAGGATTCCTAAATAGCCCGTGTTGTTGCTGTTGTGTGTTAATGTAATTTGTAACAACCAGACGAACTTTACAAACATTCTAACGGGTGTCCTTTGGATTGAGAACTACCACCAACAGCAGAAAAAAATCTGAGATTACCATACACGATAACACCACTCAGAACTCAATCTAGGTATTTAACATAAAACATAATTACAAGTCTGGAAATAAGGAACCAGAGATATCAATTTATAATGATGTCAACTCCAAAGCAAAAGAGGGAATAGTGTAAATACAGAACTTCCAAATGGCAAGTTAGTCAAGTAGATTTCCAGATAAAGCAGACTGTTTTAAATAGGGGAACAAATTAATAGATTACAGAGTAAACTGTAACTTACCCTGAAAACTAGTACACCTGAACTTCAATGTAAAAAGAGGAAAATCAGAAAGATTTAGTAAACATTAACACAACAAAAATGAAAATGAAAAGAAAACCCACAAATAAAATTAATTCAGAGCAGACAATTATGTGGAACAAAGAAACCAGCAGCACTACACACATACAAACCCCACACATGATAAGAGCAAAATAATAGCAATCAATTCATGCCTAGAAATAAGGGATTAAATGTACCTACCAGTCAACAGACAAAGAGATGGCGGGGCTTGATGGCAGCTAGGGTGGAGATGCAGTGAAGTTCGCTGTCAGCAATACCACAGAATACC
>NW_006408731.1:4075720-4104258 GCF_000296735.1 Chrysochloris asiatica | reverse complement strand
TGATGGTACTTGGAGGGGATTATAATCATTGTAATGAAACAAGGTATATGATTTGTTGAATGTAAAACTGATGATATGCCCTGTATACTTTCACTCAATCCACAATAAAAACCTTAAAAAAAAAAAAAAGAAAGAAATCTCCCTTAGTATGAGAGAACGTAAAATAACCAAACATTGTCTATCTAGTGTCATGGTATTATTTTTGTTAGATGCTACAAGTCAATTACAATTCATAGTGACTTCATGTGATAGAGTAGAAAGAACTGCCTCCTAGGGTTTTCTAGGCTGCAGTCTTTATGGGAGCAGATCTTTATCCCATGGAGCCACTGGGTAGGTGGTTTAAGCTGCCAGTCTTGAAGTTAGCAGTCCAGTGCTTATCTTACAGAGTAAGAATATGTATTTTATTTTATAGAATTGGATCACACTATATGTACACTTTTGCAACTTGTTATTTTAACATAGGTTTTGAGCATTTTTATGTCATCAAACTTCAAATTATTTTCTTCATATTCGACAGTGTAGAGATTTGTCACCAGTTATTCAGCCACACCCTTGAACCCAGTTGTTATTGTGAAAAAAATGGAAGGATACTCATATATTTCTCCAACTTTTGTACTCAGTTCTTTCTCCAAGAGATGCGATAGTGTTTTTCCTCTTTTAACTCAAGCCACATTCCTCAAAAATCCTGAAATTTATTTTACCATCTTCCAAATATCTAGGTATGGAAACTTCTTCATTTTAGTAGCTAACTTATGTTGACTTTTACTGTGTGTACTGTACTGAGAAATGTGTATACATTTTTTTTTTCTACTTAAATTTGCAGTCAGGATACAATAGAGATTCCACTATTATCCCTCATTTTACAGATTAAAAAGGTGTAACGTCTTTTGAAAAACTTGCCTTATATAACACAGCTGGTAACATGCAAAGCTAGAGCCCTTATTCCACCTTGGCTGTGACAGTTTACCAGACTTTCCCTCAAACCCTACATTTTGTTTCTCTAAAAAAAATTTTTTTTACAGTGCCTCATCACTGATAACATTATGTTTTTGTTGTTGGTAAGGGCCAGCAAGTTGATTCTGACCCACAGCGACCCTGTATTGGGTTTACAAGGAGCAGTTGGTGGATTTGAGCCACTAACCTTGCAGTTCTCAGTCCAATACTTATCTTAAAGTGCCACACCAGGACCCTATGTTGTTATTGTTAAGTGCCGTTGAGTCAGTTCTGACCCATAACGACCCTTCATGGAGTTTCTGAGGAGCACCTGGTAAGCTTGAACCACCGACCTTGAGGTTCAAACTGATTTTGCACTCCAGTGCATTAACCCACAGCAGTACACCAAGACCATATAGCAGCTATAATTTACTACGTGTGGCTCAGATCCTCATAGCAACCCTTCAAACAGATACTAGAATCCTTATTGTATAGATGAGAAAATGAAGACTCAGAGGACAACTGATTAAAGTCACAAAACTAGCAATTAGTAGAGTTAGGATCCTCATCCAGGACTATCTGACCAGGAGTCCCCAATTTTTTTTCATTACTCTGTCTTAACATGGCATATGGTGTGTGTGGAGTCCTAGTGTGGCACTGTCGGATAAGCACTAGACTATTAACTACAAGGTTGGTGGTTCAAACCCACCAACTGCTCCTCAGAAACCCTATACAGGTTGCTATGAGTTGGTACTGATTCCATGGAATTTAACAAAAATAATATGTGAGTGTGTTTTAAGAATACACTTGAATGCTAACATCAAAGTAAAGAATTCCATAAATAGGATTTATATCTGGTTCAACTCTCCTGGCTAATGCCAAAGCTTCTTCCATAGACCCCCCAACAAAAGGTTCTAACCATATAATCAAAAGCCAATAGTGAAATGAATAGAGAGAAATACTGTTAACTGATGGTATAAGGAGGGGATTATAATTATTGTAATGAAACAAAGTACATAATTTGTTGAATGCAAAACTGATGCTCTGCACTGTAAACTTTCACTCAATTCACAATAAAAACTTAAAAAAAAAAAAAGAAAAGCCAATAGTGTCAGCTAATTCACTCTCACAAGGCAAATTTGGAACAGTTCTAAATTCTGTATTTCACCAAATGATGTTTGCCCTATGACAAACCGAATCATCTAAATCTTCTACTCAATAATTTTTAAGATGCCCACTATGTCTCCCCCTGAAGAACCACAATCTGAACTTCTCTCAGCTCCCACTTAATTACCCTACTTAAAACCACAGTTCTTTGCAGCATGTTTATTTGGTTGAAAGTCCTTCTAGTGCAATGTAGTATAATAATGAGTATGTTGTATACAATCAGGGTTCAATAATTGCTGTTGACAGTCTCCGTACTGGATGTAACCTCCTAACACCACCATTAAACTTTGTCTCTCACCCCATCCCCCTCGACAGTGCATTAATAAATCATCAAGTCCAAAGGGCTCTAACACTGACACCTCTTCCAACCCTTAAAAGGACAGCTCTTGCTAGAAAACTCCTTAGAGACACAAGTTTGGAAGGTGAGTCAAACCTAAGAGCAGTGTTTTCTTTGAGTTTGACAAACAAGTTCAAAGGCAGAGGCAGTGAGGCGTGGACGCTAGGAGACAGCTCCTTTCTCTACGAATCCCCCACAGCGCTGAGACAGACAGGAGCTCCCCTGCGTATCTGTGAGGCCTGCGCGCTGGGCGGGGCAGGAGCAGAAACGCCAGGTGTGGGGCGGGCTCCCAGCAACTGGTCTCACTGAGAGCTAGTGGTGGAGGCTGGAGGTCCGCTTCCGGACACTGCGGCACCATCAGCTGCCTCGCCAGTAGTCATCGTTCCCGTTCTACCGGCAGCTCTCCAAAACAAACCAGAGAGTGAAAGACGCAGCGTGGGAGTACGAAAATATTGTAAAGGAATTGTTACTAAAGTTCTCTAGGAGTTCCGCCTCTCCTTGTCGACCGAAACCTGCGCCTAGTGCTCAGCACCATGGACAGAGCCCATACCGCCTGTTCCGGGCGCTTAGACGCGGCATGTTTCTGGCAAATCTGGCAATGTTTTGACAAGAATGGTGAGTTAAAAAAAACCTACATCCACATTAAGGTGTAGATGCGGCTATGCGCCCGCCCTGCTGAAGCACCTAAATTTCTCCTTCCCGCACTTTTTTCTGAAGGGAAAGTTGTTTACCTGCACTATTACTGCAGTATATCTAACGTCTTTGAGCTGGTGTTGCTCATCCAGATAGCAAGTGAGAATTTAGAATGAGTGGAGGGACTTACCTCCCCTTCCCAATCAATGTTTTTGTAAGTATGTATCATATATTTATGAATGTGTATGTATGTTGTTAAGTGCTGTCGAGTCAGTTCTGATTCATAGAGACCCTCTATAGGGTTTGAGAGGAGCAGATGATAGGTTTGAACAGCCACACCAGTACTCCATATGTATATATAGGTGTATATGTACAGGTACATGTATATGTATGAGGCTTTCTGCTCCCATAAAGATGTACAGGCTTGGAAAACCTACATAGGTTTGCTATGAGTAGCAGTTGAGTTAGGGCAATGGGCTTGGTTTGGTAGCATATATAAGGAGCTCTGGTGGTCCTGTAGAATAATTACTGAAGTGCTAACTACAAGGTCAGTAGTTCAAACCCACCTCTGGAGGACATGAGGATTTGTGCTCTCATGAAGATTTATAGCCTTGAAAACCCCATGAGTTGGAATGACTTGATGACAGTGAGTTTGGTTTTTTATTTATATATTTCAAAAAGTTTGTGGAAAAATTCCATTATTTTTTAATTTAAAAATTTCCACAAACTTTTTTGAAGCTTCCTCATATATTCAAGTATATACAGATTACATATATGTGCATATGCATTCATATATGATGGGGCCTCAAAAAGTTAGTGGAAAAATTGAATGAAAGGATAATGGAATTTTTCCATGAACTTTTTGAAGCCCATATATATTTCGTTGTTGTTAAGTGCCATCAAGTCAGTTCCTACTCATAGTGACTCTGTATAGGGTTCACAATCCAGTGAACTGCAAGCCACAAGGTCAGCAGTTCAAACCCACCAGCTGCTCCTTGGAAATTCTATACAGGGTCCCTATGAGTTGGAACCAACTTGATGGCACTTAACAACAACATACACACACACACACACACACACACATATATATATATATACATATCTTACAGACTGACAGCTATCTGAACCTTAAATATGCTCATTTTAAGTCAGTGACTTTGTTATAAACCCCCAGTTCTTTCAAAGAGTGAGTAAATAATTTTATTAACCTTCAAAAAAAATCCTCCCACCCTCCAAGGGAAAAATAAAATACTACTTGAAAAAAAAACAGAACTTCTTAATGCTTGCTTTTTTTTTTTTTTTTTTTTTTTTAAGCAATTAAAGAAGCACGAAGCAAATCTAGAAAGTTTGATTTAGCTCTGCAAATTGTTCATTTGTTTTCAGCACACAAAATCTTTGGGTTGGATTTTATTCAAAAACTCATGTTTATTCATTGATTAAAATTAATGCATATGATAATTGTTTATTTTCTAAATCTAAACCTAGCACAAATTATTTCCTCTGAAACTTGTGTTTACTATTAAGAGCTATGTCTTCTATGGGCAGATATTGGCACTTAGTTATTGGGATAGCAAAGAGCTGTGTTCATGGGGATTTTATAAATTGTGAAATGAAAGACACATTTAGATAAACACGAAAATGCTGTATGTTATTCTAAGTAAGTTCTGTATGTCTTCTTGCATTTAGAAAAAGGTTACATAGAAGACAAGGAGCTTGATGTTTTCTTTCATCACATGTTGACGAAACTGGGTACTGATGTAAGTACTTGCACCACTAGGCATTAGCTTAAGTGCCTCTTAGTGAAATATAACAAGCGCCCAAGTTTTATGTTGATTTGTACCTATTAATCCCATCTGACCGCTTATCTTCCTTTCATGCGTATACTTTTTATCCTTTTCTTAGCAACACAAAGGGATTTAGGCAGGTTTTATAAAAGGTATGGCTGTAACATTAGATATACTGGTCACTGAATTTCCATCTAACATCTGTCATCACAATAGTAAGATTTAAACAAGTTTGTTTTGAATGTCCCTGTGGTTATGTCTCTGCTATAGGTTTTAACCTGGAGATAAGGTTCAGAAGGGTGGAAAAATGCTTAATAGTTTCAAGCTTCTGGGTGTTTAGTGTATCTGATACTTTTTTGGTAGCAAACTGTCAACAAAATCATTTAAATACTTTTTCATTATTCATTTTATTAGAAAAGAGTTACAGATTTATTAGAGAATGGCAAATCAGAGCCCATCTGTCTCAGATCTTTGTTGCTCCATCTCTTTTCTATTTCTCCTTTATTCTAACTCCAATCTGAATCACAATTTTTATGTCTCTGTCTCTTATGTCTTTCTGTATTATTTTTTCCTTATTTTCATTTCTCTCATCTCTCTCCCTTTCATCCTCTTACTCTATCTTGTATTTTTCTCTGTCTGCCTGTTTCTCTCCACTGTCCCCTCCCCATGCAGCTTACAAAGTGATGGGGTAGCAGGCATGAAGGATGAAGAAGTATACCACTTCTTTCTTCTGGTTCAGGCCATTCAGATGAACTTCTATTTATCCTTCATTTCTGTGCTTAGATCAGTTATGAGCACAGCCAAGGAAGCCTCCTCCAGATGATGTTTGTCTTCAATCGGCTGCCCAATATCACACACTGTCAGCCCATAGATAACACTCCCAGCCTTGACCTCAGAGCTCCCACTGGTTGTTACAAATGCCAAGAAGGCCCAGAGGATTCCAGGACCCCATAACTCTTGACATGTTTGGTCAAGCATGGATAGGTATATTAAAAAAAAACCTAAAAACTGAAGGTAATATTATTTGAAGTCTGGGAATATACTGAATGGTCAGCTTCTGAAAATCTAAATTCCCCAGAGGCTTAGAACTTGGAATCTCTTTTAGCAGTAAATCCTTGCTTTAGTGATTGGAAACAAGGAGAATGGTTACTGCCGGTGTTAAAATCGAAAGTGTCTTATTTTCAGTTTTAGGGGGTGGTTACACAAACACAGAGGTCTGCTCTAAGCTGATGACAGTGTGAAATGGCTTCTAAGGCTTTGGCCAAATTTAAAGGAATTGTTGGCATTGTTGACAGCTGAGGGATATCATCTCTTACATCTTGGATGCTCTTCTTACTGCCCCTCCCAAGATCCCACACATGGACTAACCCACTCACACAGCAGAGACAAACATGATCCTTGGAGGAAGGGAGCTAGCACATGACACACCAATGTCCTGCACCATTGTGTTCAGTGAAGAGTTCTTGTGGCCAAGGCAATGAGCTTGGAAGGTGCAAAGTGGAAATCAAAATTTGCTATATTTGCTAAAATGCAGATTCCTGGGTCTAATCCCCTAGGTATTTTGGTTCAAAACATTTGAGGCCTGCTTAGGATATTGCATTTTGAAATAACTCTAAGTCAGTTTGCTCTCTTTTCACCCTCTGTCCTGGGAATGGTAACTATCCATCAGGAAGAAGATTCTAATCAAGCTAGATTTAGAGAGCTGCGGCAGCTGCCCCAGGTATTTGTTTTAGCACAGGGTTAAGGAAAGAGCTTTTGGAGCTAGGGTAACATTTAGGTTGTTTAAACTGTTAACTGTAAATAGCATTATCTACCACTGGTTCCCTTTTAAGATACTGAAGCATTACCCTGGGTGATGGTAGTGGTGGTGTCTAGTTACAGAGACATTAATTTGGATAACCAGGATTGAGGAAATGTTTCCTAATTCTGAGTATATTTCCTACTCAGTATTGAGCCCTGGTGTGGCGCTGTGGGCTAATACATCAGACTACAAAGTCGTTTGAATGGCAAGGTCGGTGGTTCAAGCTTATCAGCTACTCTTTGGAAACCCTATACAGGGTCGCTATGGGTTGGAATCGACTCATGGCACTTAACATCAAAAACAACAATGAGCCATACCTGTTGCCATTGAACTGATTCTGACTCATAGTGCCCAATGGCCATTTGTTTTTGGCAGTAGATTGCCAAGGCTTTCTTCTGAGGTGTCCCTGGGTGCACTCCAGCTGTCAACCTTTCAGTTAGCAGCTGAGCATACGAACTGTTTGCAGCACCTTGGGACTCGGTGTAATGAGTAGACCCTAAGAAAAATCCTTAGTAATAGGGCAGAACTTCAGAAATAAAAGCCCTTATAGCTGAAGGGCTGTCACCATTTGTTTGGGACACCTACTTTTTCTTTCTTTCTTTTTTTAAAGTATTACAGTGTTTATTGATAGATGGGACACCTGTGTTTGATGAGTGGTGCCCAAGCAAGTAGAGAAGTGAGCAGCCAGGGAGGCCTCAAGGGTGAGGCAGCCCCACACTTAGAGTAGCAGGCAATTTCTCATAGGCCTTAATAGCTGTCTGTTCCTTTACTGATTAGCAGGTCACAGAGACCCCAGAAACAGGGAATGTGAGGTTTCTAACAGCAGGCTGCCTGCTAGTCAATCTCAGAAGGCAACGAGCCTGCTTGTCACCTGCTCTTCACAACCTCCAAGTGGATGGGTGGAGTCATTGCTATCGCTGGTGTTCTTTTGTTGTTGTTTTGCTTTGTTTTGGTTTTTTCTTTTCAAATGCTTGAACTTGGCCTCTGAACTGTGTCTAAATCTAGCCAGCTCATTGAGAGCACTTGTTTCCCTGGTTGTACATACACACATATACAGATTGTTCCATATCCTGGTCTCATCTTATGTGAGACCACAGAGGGTCTCACATAAGATGAGTTGCCTTGGGGTGATGGGGGATTACATAAAAGGAACCCCCTAGCTCTTTCCTCATGGTTAGAGATCTGAGAGGACCAAAATCAAGACTCTGTATCCTCAAACTAGAGGTAGCTTATAGAATCTTGCCACAGCATCTTCACCTTCATACTTCTTTAGTTTGGTATCTAATTTTCCCACAATTTAGACTATGGTAGTTATCTTCCTTTTAGAATACCCTACCCACAATAAACAATCATTTGTTTGTTCCACAGATACTATGCTACAGAGATACAAAAATGATTGTCATCCTGTCAGAACTCTTAATCTAGAAGGATAAACTGAAATGAAAAGTGAAGCATTAAATGATTTCCATTGTACGTTTTCTGTATGTTACAGGTTTACACACATACACCCAAACACAAAAACATACAGTTTATGGTGCTTAGACCAGAGAGACTCATCTTTCTATTTAGTGGAGTGTCACATGATGAAACTTGATTGGCTGGAGATTCTGGAGTCTCAAAGTAGTTGCTGACCTTCAGCCTATTGTCTCTGACTTTCCATTTCAGAGATGCTGTGACATACGCAGGAAGGACCACTGGATGTGGAGGCAGAAATCTAGTGTTCATATTCTACTACTGCACTTACAACTGTGTGACATCAACAAGTCAATTAAACTGCCGGGTCTCAATTTTTTTTGTCCATAAAATAAGGACAATAATATTTTAGCTTACCTATCTTACAGGGACAAGATGAAGACCCATAAGACAATACAAGTGAAACATTCTTTTTAGTTGCAAAAGTGTCCATTGTATACATGCTTCTATAGTAATATGGTGGACCCCTTAGGCTATTCCTTAAACCAAAACCCACTGCTGTGAGTCTATTCTGACCCATAATGACTCTGTATGGGGTTTCTAAGGCAGTACATTTCTAATGGAGGAGAAAGTCTCATCCGTCTTCTGAGTGACTGGTAGGTTTGAAATCTACTTACAATCAGCAGTTCCGTGCTTATCCTACAGTGCTACCAGGGTTAACTGAAGCTTAGTCTCTAAATTGTTGAAAAAATGTTTACTGTCTAAATCAATATAACTATCAATGTGATTTCAACTCTGCAAAAGAAATTTTCAGGCCAGAGCAGCCTTTGGAGGACTCACTAATTCACATGTACCACCTTCTCATGAATAAGGAGGTGCTCATCCAGGGGTGACTGTCCATGGACAATCAGCTCAGGGACCTCCTGACACTCACTCAGCCTTATACAATTAATCCAAACATTATTTCTCATTTCATCACTTGAGATTTTATTTGTAAATCATGAATGTCTTTTGATGTATATTAATTTAGGAAGGTATTAGTTTTTTTTAACTAGGTCCTTGGCTATTCTCCATTTATAAATATCAAGTAAACACATTTAACATATTTACAGAATCAATCTACCCAGAATCCTTTTAGTTTCTAAATATAGAACCAGAACCATCAATAGAGTAGATGGTTAAATACCCAAATCCATTTAATTAATACACTGTCTTGGTCATGAGTGCTAGTGATCAAAGTTTGGGTTTGCTTTTTTGTTTTATTGTACATATTAAATGCTATCTTTAGTTATTAGTCATATAACTCTTAGTTGTTTGCAAAAAGACTCACCTTCACTGCAATTTATTCCAAATTAAGTGTATTCTTCATTATCTGGCACCTGTGGGGGCTATGTTGTTGTTGCTAAGTACCATTGAGTAAGTTCTGACCTACATAGGATTTCTGAGGAGCAGCTGGTGAGTTTGAACCACTGATCTTATGGTTGTTGTTGTTAAGTTGTTAAGTGCCGTCAAGTCGGTTCCGACCCATAGCGACCCTGAATAGGGTTTCCGAGGCTGTAAATCTTTACGGGAGCAGATCGCCTCATCTTTCTCCCGCGGAGCAGCTGGTAGTTTCGAACTGCTGACCTTCCGGATCGCAGCCCGATTCGTAACCACTACGCTACAGTATTTATCCTACAGTGCCACACCAGGATTTCAGTGGGGGCTATATAAGCTACTAATCCCTTCACCTCTCTGGTGAAGGGATTAGTAACTTATATATTTATATTATAGCTCACCTTTCATCCATTTATCATATTCTAAAGGTGTTGAAGAGCAAAGATGTCAGCTTGAAGACTAAGGTGCACCTGACCCAAGCCATGGTATTCTCAATAACCTCATATGCATGCAAAAGCTAGACAGTGAATAAGGAAGACCATAGAAGAATTGATGCTTTTCAGTTAGGGTGTTGGAAGAGAATGCTGAAAGTGCCCTGGGCTGCTAAAAGAACCAACAGATCTGTGTTGGAAGAAGTGCAGCCAGTGTGCTCCTTGGAGGCCAGGATGGCCAAACTTCATCTCTCATACTTTGGACATATTGTCAGGAGGGACCAGTCACTGGAGAAGTATATCATGTTTAGTAGTAGAGGGTTGCATTGGCAAAGTGGCAGCATCAATGGGCTCAAGTTTGGCAACAATAGTGAGGTTGGCCCAGGATCGGGCAGTGTTTTGTTCTGCTGTGCATAAGGTCACTGTGAGTCGGTACTGACTCGATGGCACCTAACACCAACCAGAAGAAAGGTGAGGAGTGAAATAAAATGGAGGTATAATTTCATTTCTATACTTCCTGGCAAAAGTTTGGGTATGGCTGGACAGGAAAGAGGTCCACACTATTGATCGCCATGAAACTTGGGGGGTTCTCTATATTTTCAATATCAACACCAACTCTGAAAAACCCAAAACAAGCCAGTTACCATCAAGTTAATTCTGATTCACAGCAACCCCATGTGTATAGAACTACACTTCTTGTTGTTAGGTGCCATCAAGTTAGTACCGACTCATAGTGACCGTATGCCCAACAAAACGAAACACTGCCTGGTCCTGGGCTTGAGCCCATTGATGCTGCCACTTTGCCAATCCATCTTGCTGGGGGGTCTTCCTCTTTTTCTCTGACCCTCCACTTTACTCAACATGATATTCCTTTCCAGTGACTGGTGTTTCCTGACAACATGTCCAATGTATGATAGATGAAGCCTAGCCATCCTGGCCTCCAAGGAGCACTCTGGCTACACTTCTTCCAACACAAATCTGTTTGTTCTTTTGGCAGCCCATGGCACTTCCAATATTTTTCTCCAACACCATAACTCAAATGCATCATTTCTCCTACAATCTTCTTTATTCACTGTCCTACTTTTGCATGTAAATGAGGTTATTGAGAATACCACGGCTTGGGTCAAGCACACCTTAGTCCTCAAGTTAACATCTTTGCTCTTCAATACTTTAAAAAGATCTTGTGCAGTAAATTTGCCTAATGCAATACATCATCTGATTTCTTAACTGCTGCTTCCATGAGTGTTAATTGTTGATCTAAGAAAAATGAAATCTTTGACAACTTCAATATTTCCTCCATCGATAAGAATGTTTTTCATTGGTCCAGTGGTGAAGATTTTTGTTTTCTTTACACTGAGATGCAATCCATACCAAAGGCTGTGCTCTTTGATCTTCATCAGTAAATATTTTAAGTCCTTTTCACTTTCAGCAAGCAAGGTTGTATCATCTGCATATCGCAGGTTGTTAATTAATGAGTCTTCCTCCAATCTTGATGCCATGTTTTTCTTCATATAACCCAGCTTCTCGGATTATCTGCTCAGCATACAGGTTGAATAAGTATGGTAAAAGAATATAACCCTGTCACACACCTTTCCTAATTTTAAACCATTCAGTGTTCCCATGTTCTGTTTGAACAACTACTTTTTGGTCTATGCACAGGTTCCTCATGAGCATGATTAAGTGTTCCAGAATACTCGTACTTTGCAATGCTGTCCATAGCTTGTCATGATCCACACAATCAAAGGGTTTTCAAGGCTATGACCTTTTAGAAGCAGATTACCTGACCTCTCTTCAGAGGCACCAAAGCATACAAAGCCAGGTGATACAAAGGGATCCAGTGCTTACACCTATGCTCACCACATCATTTCTACCTCACTGTCATGACCCACCTCCATCAAACGATTGCTGTACACTCACTTTCTTCAGTGGTGAATCTATGTCAGAGGCCAAGTCCCAGGGTAATTATGCCCTGGGACACTCCCAGGATAGCACTGTCCTTGTTGACAAAGGTGCTCTTTGACTTTCAAATCTTCAGGATCTTATCATATTTAAAGCATCCTGTTATCTAGCCAATTGTCATAACTGACCATGAAGAAATCCCAGGACAAGACACCAAGTTCTCCTTTATGTTTGAACCATTTCTCATGTATAAATCCCTTAATTTTGGGCTTTAACAATTCTCTTGGATACTATCATTTGTAGTAACAAAAAGGTGGGGTGGAAAGTGCCCCCCACATCAAAACACACCCCATATCAAAAGTGCTTTCAGTCTTGTTTTACCACTTGCCCATAAGGTTTTAAGGTAGACTTATGTAAATATCATGGTATCATGGCAAAGGATTGGGTAATGTTTTGTTCTTTTGTTCACGAAGTCACTATGAGTCATGGCAACAACAACAGCCAGCTGCATCGCACTCCACCCCTCTCTGACCTATTTTCTAATCAGTCAAATGGAAGTCAGTACAAAGCCTCTGATGGAGGGCAAAAACCAGATCCCCACAACCTTATCATATCCCTAAGCCCCAGAAGAGAATCTGACACACAGTAGGCACTCAGTAGATGCTTGTGGAATGAATTAATAAACCTAAGAATGTAATAAATGATAAACATAGATTCAGGAGTTGGAGTCGAGAGAAAAAAAATGCAGAAAGAAGGTTTTGAAATGATTAAAAATCCCTCTTTTATTATAGAAAAGAAATCAAACACTCAAGAGAGACTTTCTGTTTAAGCTAGTTGGTAGAAGAGTTTGATCCAGAACCAGGTCCATCTCCCTGTATGGAACTATTCTAACGATATGGTCAATATTAAGATGTAATGCATAAGTAAATAGTATCTCCTCTAACCTCAAAGAGCTTATTAAGCAGCTGCTGCCCAGTTGGTTAGGACTCCTGTCAGCTCCATGTGTGCCAGAATAGAACTAGGCTCCCTAATGATTTCAGTGTCTGGTTTTTGGGAAGTGGATCACCAGGCCTTTCTTCTGACTCAATCCACCAGCCACTCAGTTAGCAGTGAGAATGTTCACCAAGTGCACCACCCAAGGCTTCCCAAAGAGTTTATAGTCTAAAGAGAGAAGCATAAGAGGCAGCCAGGCAATATTCTTGTCATCTGCAGTGTGTCTGTTTTGTTCCTGGTAATCCTCTTTCCACATTTCAATAGCAACAAGGTCATCTGGGTTTTCTACCTCAGGAAAAGGGCCCTGCAGAACAACAGTGCACCAAAAAGTTGAATTTAGCTTTTGATTTTCAAAATATTGTTGAAAATCATGGCAGAAAGGAGGTGAAAAGGGCAAAATCTCAAAAACTTGACTTCCCAGTACTAACAATCATAGTCAGATTATAAATAATGCCATAGATCTTCCTCGTGGATTTGTCATTAGTGAAAAGCTGAAGATTTCTAGTCTAACTCCTTGAATAAAATGCAGTGAGCACCGTGATTCCTTAGGTCTCCCCATGGCATAAATACAGACAAGTCTGCTCTGCATAAACAGCAAGTTCTTGACATAGGATTGTGTGTGACAGTTAAGGTTTGGTGTCATCTTGGCTGGACCTGGATTCTCAGTGGTTTGGCAGTTAAGATGTAGTCATCTCCCATGATGAGATTTAATAGAATGTAATCACTTCCATCAGATGTAACCTAATGTGATCAACCCTCATCTGATGTAATGATTCTATGTGTTCTAAATCCTCACTTCTGTGATGTCAATGAGGCCAGCTGCAATCTACAGGATTATATTGCATCTTGAGTCAATCTCTTTTGAGCTATCAAAGGAAAGAGAACTGAACAGAGAATAAGGGACTTACTGCCCCCAAGAAAGAAGAGCCAGGATTGGAGTGTGTCTTTTGGACCTGCGTCCTTGTTCTAAAGCTCCTAGATCCAGAGAAAGATTGATGCCAAAATGGATGGACATCTCCAAGGAACGATAGGGCTACACATGCTGAAAGGAGACAAGGACCTTTTCCAGACCCAACAAAGAGAGAAACCCTTCCCCTAGAGCTGGCACTCTGAATTTGGACTTCTAGCCTCTTGAACTGTAAGAGAACGAATTTTTGTTTGCTAAGGCATCCATTTGTGGCCATTTTGCTTAGTAGCAGTAGACACCTAGGCCATGGTGTTAGTTGACAGGCTGGACAGACCTGTTGGTGTTGCCATGCTGCTGCTGTCTCCCTCATACCACCACCTGCAGGAAGCCATGTCTGTTGGTCAGGTCCTGCCAGACAACTTTTAATGATGTTAGGGAGTGAATCATCATGTCCCCATTCTCACAGAAGCATGATGGAGGGCCTCAAGAAGTATGATGTCAGGTAGGTCAGAGAAGCAAGATATTTTGGGATGGAAACCCTGAAGTGTTTTACTGTAAAATTGATCTAACTTCTTTCTTCCCCTTAGGATTGGGGTTTGGGAAAGCCTCTACCATTAGACTGACAATATGTCTGCATTCATCATCAAGTTCTCCCAGAAGTCTGGAGACATCCACCAGCACCAGCAGATACTGAAGCCAGTCAACAGCTCCACTCTCCCAAGCCCTTCTAACTAAGAGCTGGAGGGCCTGGTTTCAAGGGTTGGGTGATAGCATTAACATGAACGATGGAGTCATACACCTTGTAATCAGGCACGACTTGAGATGAAGTGCCTTTCAATTTCTGCATCAAAGTTTATTCTCCATTGTTGATTAGCTATGTTCCCACTCTTTGTAATAATCCTGCCTTCCACTGATGAACAGTTTAATGTGTGGAATGGATTGTACATGGAAGGGAGATGTGACATCTTTGCTAACTCAACAATTACTTTTATTTCATTCTTAATTACTTACCCCTGCTAATTTATTTTTTTCTCAGAGAGTACAAGGAGCAAATAAAGAAAATGAGCTTATGACAACCTGAGGTTTTATAGAAGAGCAGCATCATTCACTCATCAATAACATGAAATCTCTGATTCTTGGGACAAAAATCTGTATGTCAATTGCAACACAGTCTTGTTACAACCAACTATATTAAAATCTTCAAATTCATTATTTCAGCACTTTGGTCTCTAAGCTTCTCTCCATTCATAGTTTAGAAACTTGTATCTGTAACTCTTGCCTGTTCAGAATTCTGATTATTAATTATTTGCTCAATAAATCTCCATCACCACTTCTTCTTTCCCAACAGGGTATATTAAGGGACCTGTTTTCCAGGTTAGAATAGCATAATTATTAGCCTGTGTGCTCAGAATATTTGCTATCCAAACTTCATTTTGGAGTCCTGGTGTAGCATTGTAGGATAAACACTGCACTGCTAACCAGAAGGTTGGTGGTTCAAACTCACCAACCGCACCTCTGGAACCCTATACAGGGTCACTATGAGTTGTAACTCACTCTATGGCACTTAACAACAAAAACAAACTTCAATTTTGGAATGGTGGTTGTGGTTGTGAGCCACGGTGTTGGTTCTGACTTACAGAGACCCTATATAGAGTTTTGGAGGCTGCAAATCTTTATGGGAGCAGAAAGCCTCATCTTTCTACTGAGAAGCAGCTGGTAGAGATTGGAACCACTGACCTTGTGGTTAGCAGCCCAACTTGTAACCCACTATGCTACCAGGGCTCTTTCATTTCTGAACTACAAGTGGCTTTAATGTGGTTTTATTCGGCCCATTGCAGGATGCCATCATGGAAGAAAATCTACAGAAAGTAAAACAGCAGTTTATGACTACCCATGATGTCTCTAAAGATGGTCTTATACAGATGAAAGAGGTACTTTGCATGACTATACCTTTCTTGGACTGTAATTTCCTCAGAAAGATAATGAAAACATTACATTTTGATTGGGAAATTAGAATATCCTTTAAGGTAGCGTGTTTATTGTAACATATATTCTCTTTGTTGTTATTGTTAGTAAGTGACATGGAGTCAATTCCAAGGAGTGGCTGGTGAACTTGAACAGCCGACCTTGTGGTTCAAACTGACTTTGTAGTCCAGCGCATTAGCCTGCAGCACCACACCAGGGCTAGGTATTATATTGTTCTCTGGACTCCTGCTGTGACCTTAGAACCACAAGGTTAGCACTTCACACCCATCAACTGCTCCTCAGAAATCCTATGCAGGATCTCTATAAGTTGGAACCTACTCAACAACACTTCATAACAACAATGTTGTTCACCATAGAACCAAAACCAGCGAAGCTTGTTGTTATTGTTAAGTGCCGTTGAGTCAGTTCTAACCCACAGTGACTCCGTATAGGGTTTCTGAGGAATGACTGGTGAGTTTGAACCACCAAAATTGAGATTCAAATGGACCTTGTGATCTAGTGCTTATCTGACGGTGCCACACCAGGATTCCAGTGAAGCTTATATATGTATGTATAAAGAGAGGTTTATATCAAGGAAATGGCTCAACAGTGTAAAGATGGGCAAGTCCCTGGGTCAGCTGTCAGGCTGGAGGCTCCTGACTCATGTTGCTGCAGGGCTGATGAACCAAGATCAGCAGGTCAGATGGCAGGCAGGCAGGCAGGTTGGGCAGGTAAGATGGCCGACTGCTGATGACTCCCAATATTATTAAGCAATAAAGCAAGCCACTGGCTCAAGTACAAAGAACTGGAGGTCAGTTGATGAGTCAGATACAGAATCCATACCCAGCAAAAAGCAAGCAAGCTTTGCCTGGGTGTTCAGTGTATTGGGAGCAGGTCATACTCTTGAGAAAACATCTTTTCCATTGATTAGCTGCTCATAGCTGATCTCATCATGGGGGACTATTGCGGCCTAAGTGTCAAACACTGAGAATCCTGGCCCAGTCGACAGAAAACTGTAACTATCACTCATATATACAGCTAGTAAACTTCATGTACAGCTACCACGTCTGTCAGTGAAGGCTTGTGAAGGCTTACCTTTTCATTTTTCAGTATGTGAGGGAAATTTTCATCCAGCTGCTTTTCAACTATTTCCTTTGTGGACTTGTGTGATTCTTCCTGTTCTGGAATGCCAAGTTATTCCTCTTCATGTTATTCCAACATGAATCTTAGACTTTCTTTAGATTTTTTAAATCCTTTTTTCTGCTTGCTTTTCTATTTTAGCAGTATTGAGAGATTTGTCTTCCAGCTCGCTAGTGCTGGATTCCATCTCTTCAGTTCTACTCCTTTGCCCTTTCAGAGTATTGTCCATTTTGGATATTTTATTATTAATCATTTGGACCTCTTTTTGCATGTTTTGAATAGTTTCCAATGCTGTATCTATCTTATTTGATTGTTCCTTTAGTGCTTTTCTGCCTTCTTCCTTATTTTTATCAAACTCTCTGTGAAGTATTTGGATGCATCTCAATATCATTTTCCTGAATTCTTTCTCAGGCATTTCCAAAACCTGCCCTCATTCCAATGTGATGTCTAGGATTGCCTCCTGCTCATTAGTCAATGATGCTGAACAGCAGACTAAAAAGAAGAGGTGATTCAATATTTTTGAAGTAACCACCTCTTCTTTTTGATCTGTCTAATAACAAGAAGTACACAACTTTCCATCATTTTTTGGGTTTATCAATCAGTATTTATGCCTGTTTTATAATTGAGGAAGTGCGAAATGGTAGACCTTGCAGTTATTTGATGCAACAATTGTCTCTTTGCACAATGTCTGTCTCAAATTGAACCTAGACATAAGGAAATAACTGACAGTAAATGAGGTTAAATTTTAGTATCAGATCCCAGAGGAGGTTGGAAAGATCTATCCATGAAATGCAGTAAGTGCTTAATAGAATTATTATTTTAGATGATATGCTCATAGAAGGCAGATATCCATGATGCTGCATATTTACTAAGGGTGCAATAATTTGGAGAAGACTCAATGAATCAAAGAATGGTAATGAAGGATGAAGAACAGCAAGCTGGAGTCTTCATTCTGAGATCCTAGCCTTTATGCACTGGATGTCCCACCATGGCTTTCATCCATGGAAAAAACAAAACCATACACATTGCCGCTGAGTCCATTCTGATCCATGGAGCATTCCTTAGTTGGACTCTAGTCCTGGTGTGGTTCTGTAGAATAAGCACTGGACTTATAACCAAAAAGCTGGCAGTCCAAATCCAACAGTTGTTCCTTGGAAACTCTATACTGGATCTGTATGAGTTGGAACCAACTCAAGGGCACTTAACAACAAGTCAGAATTAGAGAGTGCTATTTCTTTTTATTTCTTTAGCTTGCCAGCATGTTCTTATCTGAGGATGAAACATTTCTTCTGCTCTTTCGCCGGGAAACTCCCTTGGACAGCAGCGTGGAGTTTATGCAGGTAAGTGTTTGGTTATGTCTCTGTAGGTGGAGAAGGTTGAGATAAGGCCAGGACATTAGCCACCCCCTATGTCTGCCACCCATTTCGCTAAGCCCCTAAAACCAAGGGAAGATGCCCTCAGTGATAAGCCAGGACTTTTGGCTCCATATCTTACTGCCTTCTCAGAGATACTAGACATTTTGTCTAAGTTTTAGAGAATGTCCTGGTTTAGACAGTGCCCAATATGACACCAACTGTCCCTTCCACAGCACTTTCTACTCAGCAGTTCAATAATTCATTGCTATGGCCACACAGAACTCAGATACCATACTCACAGTTACGGAGTATATTAGGGAATTGACAGATTACAATGCAGAATCAGACATGCTCAGCACACAGTTCTTCCAGTCAAGACAGATCTTTTAGGGCTGCTGAAAAATGCCAAAGGACACTACACTCTGATGTAAGCCTCAGCACTGGACTATAATAAGTTCAGTTTGAACCACAAGTTTGGTGATAAAGCTCACCAGCCACTTCTCAGAAACCCTATACAGGATCACTCGATGGCACTTAACAACAATGATGTACCTCCTGGTGTGGTATTGTAGGGTCAGCACTGGACAGTGAACCACAAAGTCAACCGTTCAAACCCACCAGCTGCTCCTAGGAAATCCTATCCAGGGTCACTATGAGTCAGAAGCAACTTGATGGCACTTAACAACAACAACAACAAATGTACCCCCTGGCCCAATGGAGGTTATGTAAAATTGGGCAAAATGCATACAAGAAAATTCACAGGAGAAATTTGAATGGGCAATAATATATGCTGATAACAACAACAACAACAAAAATGAAAATTTAAACACCTCACTTTACTGAAGTGTTAAAGATTTTCAGAGATTTAACACAAACAGGCTGAGTTGGCAAGGAAGCAATGCAGACTGTCAGCCATGCTCTGTTGGTAGGTTGGGCACTGGAATAATTTTTCTGGGAAGCAACTGTGCAAAAATGTATCAAGATCTTTTAGCCTTTCATTATACAAAGTGCTAATTTAAACAAATATAAAAAACTTAACCCTTTGACTAAGTATTTTTATTTTTCCAGGCATTAAAAGGACATCACCAGAGATATAGACACAACTTTTCTGTATAATTTTCATTAAATGTTGCACTGTTAGTTGAAAGTGAAAACGACACAATTGTCGAACAATAAAGGAAAAATTAAGTAAATGATGATACATTTATATGATCTTTTCATTCCACAAATATTATGAGCATCTGCAATATGCCAGACATTGTTGTAGGTGCTGGAGATTTATCAGAGAAATCCCACCATGGAACGCTGCGTATCACAAAAGATCAGAGTAAATAGAATTCATTGTGAAACAACAGAACTATATATGCACTGTTATATGCAAATATTCCCCTGAAAATTCTACCCTCAAATATACAAGACAGTAAGTAAATGCATACAAGAAAAAATAGTTTTTTTTTAAAGTGGCAGGATTTCAAGTGATTTTATTTTCTTTGTGCTTTTTGTATGTTCAGTTTTTTGTAAGATTATTATTATTTAACAGTTATTTTCAAAGTAGTTTTAATTCTATCTCAAAATGTTAACAGAAAATTTTGAATAGAAAATACAAATAGACCATCCAGAGTTCTAACAATATGACCCTCAATTCAGTTTTGTCATATATAACAGAAAAATGATGGAAAAGAAATAGATGTAATGAGGGACTATTCTCTCTGGGGGAGAAGTTTTTAGAGATTATAATTTTCCTAAATGTTTTGTCCTAAATTATTTGAGGATGAATGGATTCATGGTTCTTGTGTATTTCAGATTTGGCGCAAATATGATGCCGACAGCAGTGGCTTTATATCAGCTGCTGAGCTTCGAGTAAGTGCTGCTGGGAACTGCTGTTGAATGAAGATGGGTTTTTCATCACTGGGAATTGGATATATGTGTGTATGATGAGTTGGATTTCTGCTGGCCCAAGAAACATGGGCTAGAAGTTTTTCCTTTTTTTAAAGCATTCATATTTTAAGAAGTGTTAGAAAGTGAAAATGATAGTTTTTTCTGGAAAAGGGACATGGTTGAGGATTTGTGATGTATTTTCATGCCTCGAGTTGTTTTCTGGGTTCTTGAGTTCCCTTCAAATAGTCCTTCAGTTATGGATTTACTGCTTGCTAAAAGTTCTGGTGTGGCGCTGTAGAATAAGCACTGGATTCCTAATTGGCTGTTCAAACCCACCAGTCGCTCCTTAGAAATCTTATAGTCACTATGAGTCAGAACTGACTCGATGGCACTTAATGTCAACAAAAGCTTTTTACATCATCTTGAAAACAAATGAACCACAATTCTTAAAAGAATTGAGAGCTTTAGCTTATTTGCTCATTTTATAAACTGTAACTCTCTTCTTGTTGCCACAGAGCTTCCTCAGAGACCTCTTCCTGCATCACAGAAAGCCCATTTCAGAGGCTAAGTTGGATGAATACACTGGCACTATGGTAAGTAGCTGAGTCACTGCAACTTCTTCATGGTCTTCCCAGGGCCCAGAAATGGAGCCTGGCACAAAGTAGGTGCACAAGAAATATTTGCAGACTAAGTGAACTGCATGAAAAAACTCAATTGTAGAAAAATTGGCTAAAATGTAGCTGCTTTTGTTTCTCCCTTGAGACTAGACTGCATGCATCGGGGAGAGGAAGTTATTTGAGGAGACCTGGAAACTCCAGTCAACATAAGGTTAACAGACACCAGAACCCAATGTTATAGAAGCAAGTAAGCAATCATGGTCAAACAATGGATGGCTCTACTCATTTAGCATGCTAATTTAGTGTAGTTGAGAGTCAGATGAGGAGTGCTTGCATGTGTGCTCCACTTCCACCACTTACTAGCTAAGATCTTGGGAAATTGTCATGCCTCTCAGATTTATTTCTTTCGTATCTAAAAAAGATGAGATGCAGTAAATTCCAGCTGATGGCAACCCCATGTGTGTCAGAGGAGAACTGTGCTCCACAGAGCTATCAATGGTTAGCAAAGCCTCTGGATGGACCTGAATCTTCAACCTTTCAGTTAACAGATGCCAGCCATGTTAACTGTTGGCACCACCAAGGGACTCCAACATGAGAATTACATTGTTGTTAGTTGTCATTGAGTCAATTCTGACTCATGGCGACCCCATGTGTGCAGAGTAGAATTGGTCCACGGTGGTTTCAAGTTTGTGACACTTCAGAGCCAGATCTCCAAGCCTGTCTTCTCAGGCACCTCGGGTAGCTTTGAACTGCCAACTTTTCAGTTAGTAGTCAACTATTTCACAATTTGTAAAACCTGGGGACTTCTAAAATGGGGATTGTTGTTGTTGTTAAGTGTCATCGAGTCAGTTCTGATCCATAGCGACCCTGTATAGGGTTTCTGAGGAGCGGCTGGTGAGCTTGAGCCACTGACCTTGCAGTTCAAAACGACTTTGCAGTCCAGCACATTAACCCACAGTGCCACACCAGGACTCCTAATGGGGATTGTTGTTGTTGTTGTTAAGTGCCATTGAGTCAGTTCTGACCCATAGTGACCCTGAACTGGGTTTCCAAGGCTGTAAATCTTTACAGGAGCAGAAAGCCTCATCTTTCTCCCGAGGAGCAGCTGGTAGTTTCGAATTGCTGACCAAAACACTCTTAATTATTGTGAGGAGACAATGTGAGTTGATAGACTCTGAATAGTGTCCAGAACACCATCAGTGGTCAAGACATGCTAGTTCTCATTGTAATGGCTGCTGGGGTTCTTGTTATTATTTCATTTTCTCTTGTGGAAGCCACATCTTCAATAACACTTGATACTGTTTCAGTGTCCCAGCTCCCTGGAAAGTGATGGTATAGGAGAGATGGTGCTTGAGGTGAACTCCTTCTCTTGTTTCAGTGTCTACCTTCATGCCTTTCTCCAAGTACTTGTCAATAATGTATTAAATTTAGTTCCTCTACTTTTCCTTTCCTTACTCCCCACCCAAAACCACCCAACCCCCAAGCCTCAGGTGTGTGTCTCATGCTCATCAAATTCTACAGGTGTTTTAACTTATGGACCAAGAGTTTGCTGGTAAAGGTTCATTTCTTAATGGATTGTTACATTGATTATAGAAATAGTTTTAAACAGGGGCATGTTAAGGTTCCCTACGGCAAATAGTTTTAAACAGGTGGGGATGCGTATCACCATGACAAACACAAACAAACCAAACATGTTGCCATCAATTGTGACTCATGGTGACGCCACATGTTACAGGGCGGAACTGCTCCACTGGGTGTCAACACATTTTAAGGAAAGCTCCATCTGTAGACCAGGACATCATGATTGGTAGAGAGGGTCAGCAATGAGGGAAGTCCTCAGGGAGATGACTGACACATGCCAGTCAAAGCAATGGATTCATCATGAAGATGGTTCATGACTGGGCGACATTTTGTTTGTTCTGTTATCTGTAAAGTCACTATGCATTAGAGCTGATTCAATGGACGCTAACAATGATAATCGGAGTAGAAGCAGATTGCCAGACCTTTCTTCTGTGGTAGTGCTGGGTGGGTTCAAACTGCCAACCTATAGGTTAGTAGTCAAGCACAACCATTTTTGCCACTTAGAGATCTAACCACTAAGTTGGTGGTTCAAACCCATTGGCTGTTCCTCTGAAACCCTACACAGGGTTGCTGACTTGGAACCAATTTGATGGCATTTAATAACAACAACAGCAATGAAGAGACCTATATCACTGCAAAGAAACTATAAATTCCTGATAAAATGTATAATACTAGGTTGATCCATTTAGACCTGTAATAAGTGTTTTCCAAATGCTGAAAATGATTTATAACAACTTCTCTACAGTGTTGGCATTGTTCAGGCTATTTTATACTTCTGATGATTGAGGCTCAGAATGGGTAAGTGACTTGGACAAGGTCAGCCCCAACTTGAATTTTTAAACTCATGGGAAAGATCAAATAACCAAGAAAGGTTTTGCTATCTGGACAAAGGCACCAGTTAAACTTGAAGCTGAGCTCTCCTTGCTTTCCTGTGGACTCTGAGCACTCTGCACCCTGCCCCCAATCAAGGGAAATCTGGCCAGGGAGGAAAGAAAGTGATGTTGACCATGGTAACTTGTAAATGGCCTAGATAGGAGGGAAGCAGATGCCAAGGAGAGAATCAAATCCCAGGACAGGATCTCGATAAAGGAAATCATTTGGCTTCTTACTCTGTTAATCTGTTTTAATTGCATGCAGAATGATGTTTGAAATCCTGAGTAAATATGTGCTCAGCACTAAAGAGTGAAATGGGAAATCCCGTAGAAACAGGAAGCAGTCTCTCAGCTACAGGGCAAACTCTGGGTTCCTTTTGATTTAAGTTCGAGTGAAACCCTCTAGTGAGGTAAATAACATGAAAAAGGAAATAGGATTGGAACTGTGTCAGGGACAGAATAACAAAGAAGTTGCTTTTCTAGTTGAGCATTTAAAACAATAATTTAATAGAATGCTAATTCTGCCAATCATTGTCTTGATTTTATTAACTTAGAAAACATGTTGTACAAAATGAAATATTTTTATTTAGTATTTCCAGTATGTTTCTTTATTTCCCTAAATATCTGTGACTCTGAAGCTCATTATCCACCTCCAGTAAACAATATTGAGCTACTGATTTCTGTCTTCTTAACACAGTTTGGCTGTTTTTTTACCTCCTGTTTTTCTTCACCTGGTTCATTCTTCATGTTGGTTAAGACATCATCTCTCTCTAAAACTTCTATAACCTTCTCAATAGTGAATCCAAATACCCCTTCTAGGTGCCCCTATTTGTTGTTATTAAGTGCTATCGAGTGGATTCCAACTCACAGTGACCCTGTATAGGGTTTCTGAGGCCTTTGTATATGTCACTGTCTTAATACTTACTACAGTCATTCATTTAATTCACTCTATAAATATTCACTAAACTCGTACTGAACGCTGGTAGCATAAAATGTGATGTATCACTCTTATATGGCCTTTCTAGCCATGGTCTTCTAACTACCACCAAATAATTAGGTGGTATCATTAGGTGCCACCAGTCAGTTCCGACTCATAGAGACCCCATGAACAACTGCCCAGTTCTGTGCCATCCTCACAATTGTTGTTATGCTTGAGCCCATTGCTGCTGCCACTGTGCCAGTCCATCTGGGGGGGGGAGGGTCTTCCTTTTCTTGCTGACCTGCCACTTTACCAAGTATGGTGTCCTTCTCCAGGGACTGGTCACATCCAATAACATCTGAAGTATGAGAGATGAAGTCTTGCTATTATGGCTTCTAAGGAGCATTCCGGTTGTGCTTCTTCCAACACAGATTTGTTGGTTCTTTTGGCAGTCCATGGTACTTTCAATATTCTTCTCCAACACCATAACTCAAAGGCATCATTTCTTCTACAGTCTTCCTTATTCAATGTCCAGCTTTCACATACATACAAGGTTACTGAAAATACCATGGCTTGGGTCAGGCGAACCTTAGACTTTAAACTGACATCTTTGCTCTTGAACACTTTAAAGAAGTCTTGTGCAGCAGATTTACTTAATGCAATATGTCATTTGATTTCTTGACTGCTGTTTCCATGAGTGTTGAAAGTGGATCCAAGCAAAATGAAGTCTTTGACAACTTAAATGTTTTCTCTATTATGATGTTATTTATTGGTTCCTTTGTGAGGATTTTTGTTTTATTTACATTGAGGTACAAACCATGCTGAAGGCTGTGGTCTTTGATCTTTATCAGTAAATGTTTTAAGTTCTCTTCACTTTCAGCAAGCAAGATTGTATCATCTGCATACTTCAGGTTGTTAAGGAGACTTTCTCCAATCCTGATGTCATGTTCTTCTTCAGATAATCCAGCTTCTGAAGAAGCTGTTTGGGTGTGACTACGCAAATAAAGGGCTCAAGTGTGGTAACAATTGTGAGGTTGGCCCAGGACTGGGCAGTGTTCATTCGGTTGTACATAGGGTCCCTATGAGTTGGTACCAACTCGATGGCACCTAAGAACAACAACACAAATCTGGCGTCTATTTTTCAGTCTCCATGGTATTCATCACTGGAACAGAGCATTGCCTAATACGAAAGAGTTGCATTGTTCCTTTCACCCTTAAATACAACAATATCACTTTGAGACCTGATTGAAATATTTTTGAAAAGTCTTCCTCATTGGTATCTTTCCTTCTGAGATTCAGCCGTCCAATGCATTTTTCAAAAAAGATGATGCAATGGAGCCCTGGAGATTACAGAGAAACAAAAATTCTTGAATTTCTGCAAAAGCAGGACAAGAAAAGATAGATGATGGTGGTCAGGAAATTACAAGTTAAATTGTTACAAGAGACTCTCCTCCAATGAGTACTTGAGGTATTTTAAATTTTTCATTGAAAAATACCTACCTCTTATACTAGTATTTAGGAGTTCTGGTGTGGTGCTATAGGATAAGCACTGGACTGCTAATCACAAGGTCGGAGGCTCAAACCCACCAGCCACTCCTCAGAAACCCTATACAGGGTTGCTATGAATTGGAATGGACTCAAAGACACTGAACAACATTAACAGCAACAACATACTATTTGCTGTTAATACTTTAACCATAATAAAGGAGAGCTCACTTCATGCAAAGCACTTTCATACATAGCATTTGATTCTTACAACAACCTTATAAAATAAAAACTTTAAACACTTATTTTACAAATGAAAAAAAATTAAGACTTTAACTGGTCAACTATGATAAGAGGTGGAGTGGAAATTCAGACTTCAAACTGTTTTCAATGATAATAATCCGGTATGAATACGTAAATATTTTACAAAACACAAACCCAAAAACCTTTCAAAAGAAGGCTGAGAATGTTCCGCAGAGAGATGAAGAAAAGAAGATAATTTTCATAACATAGTGAAGAACAAGGAGAGGCAAAACATGGTTAGGAGGCTTGGATTCTTAATTTTAAAAAGATAACACTCTGACAGACATAGCAAGATTTATGATCTGAAAAATGTGATTTTTCTACTCATTAAGTCCCTAACTAATCCTAAAAATTGACAACTTCTTAAACACCAAATAGGAGACAAATTAATGAAAGACAATGGGAAACAAGACAGTGGTCCACAAAATTGTTAGAGAGGAGAGCGGAATGCTGATTAGTTTCAGGACAACTGAAGAGGGAGAAGAATGGCTTGTGGTTCTACAAAGCATCTACCTTCTTCCAGAAACAAACAGTTGCCATCTAGCTGATTGTGGTTCCTGGTGACGTCATGTGATGTCAGTGTAGAACTGTACTTCCTAGGGTTTTCAATGGCTGATTTTCTTGTGAGGTGCCTCAGGGTGGATTTGAACTGCCAACTTTTCATTTAGCAGCTGAGTGTGTTGGCAATTTGCACCACCAGGGACTCTCTATAAAGCCCCAGAGGTCACTTAATCTAAACCCCCATTATAAGGAGGGATTCCTGGTGTGGTGCTGTAGGATAAGCACAGGACTGCTAACTGTAAGGTCAGTGGTTCAAACCCACCAGTGGCTCCTTGGAAACCCTATACAGGTCATTATGAGTTAGAATTGACTCGCTGGCACTTGACAACAACAACAATTATAGGGAGTAGGAAAGGGCAGGGAGGAACCGTGTAGATCATTCAGAAGGTCAATACAGGCACATCACACATCAGACCAGCAGCCTTCGTTCACCAGAGCTCTTCTCTTTACAACCCTAATGTCTAAATTAGTTTTATTGTTGTTGATACACCCAACAAACATGAACTATTCAATCATTTCTACTTGTAAAATCCAGTGATATTTTTACATTCTTCGAGGTATACAACCATTCTCATACCTTCACTGACATAAGCTCACTGCTCTAAACTTATCTTTTTTGAGTAACTGTTGTCAGCTTTATCCCAAATAGATAGTTCTTTAAAATAGCAAGCACAATGCTTAAGGTGGTGGTGGTTATGTGCCGTGGAGTTGGTTCTGACTCATAGCAACCCTGTTATAGGGTTACCAAGGCTGTAAATCTTTACAGGAGCAGAGAGCCTCATCTTTCTCCTGCAGATGCTGGTAGTTTTGAACTGCTGACCATGAGATTAGCAGCTCGACTTGTAACCACTATGCTACCAGAGCTCCCTAATGCTTAAGGTAGACCATATCTAATCTTAAGAAAGCTCAGGCTAGCTACATATAGCCACAAGTGTTCTGAATTGAAAATCTTGTTAAGTGCTGTTGAGTGGGTTCCAACCCATAGTGACCCTGTATAGGGTTTCCAAGGAACAACTGGTGAGCTTGAACCACCCACAGTGCGCTCAAGCGCCACACCAGGGCTCTGAGTTATAAATCTAGCAGTGTGTAATTTTTTATGACTTTGAGCTGAGATCCATAAAGTTAGACTCCTGTGAAGATGCTGAGGAGAATCAAAGTGGTCCTACTTTATAAAGGAAATACCTAGGGAATTGTCCTTGGCCAAGACTGTCATTTGGTGTCTCTTTCATTGCTAAATCCTTGTGGCTTTTCTAGTCCTGTGTTCTGTGGTTAAGTAGACTCAGTTTTTGTTCCAAATCATCCCATGGAGACAGGTTCATGTCAATCAAACTTCAAGGGACCAGTTATTGGAAAAACAGGGGCATGAAGGTGAGTTTCCACCCAAAGGTCTGAGTTTGACCAGAGAAGACTGGATGAATTTAATGAGATTTCAGCCAATCTGTTTTATTGTCTTCCCTGATTGATGTTGTTATTATTAGGTACCTTTGGGTGGATTCAAACTCATAGCTACTCTGTTTAGGGTTTCCAAGGAGTGGCTGGCAGGCTTGAACTGCTGATCTGTGGTTCACAGTCCAGTGCTTATCTTACAGTGCCAAACAAGGAGTCCTCCCTACATGATAAAAGTAACTTAAACCTATACAATGAATTGACTATAGATTTTTTTTTAATGTTTTATTGTGAATTATGTGATAGTTTACATGGGAAAACATTAGCTTTACATTCATCCTATTGTATATTGTTACATTACCACAGTTACAATCTCCTCCATGCATCATCAATCAACCAAATGGTATACCCCGCAAGCCTGCCCCCTGGTTGTCAGCACACAGCCCCTCTCCCTCTCTGGGTCTAGAGTTCCCAGCCACTCCATGTCTCCACGTCATCATCTCTGTCTCCATCTCTGGCATCACTGTTTCTCTGGATAGGGTCCCGCACTCCGCTCTTCTCCCTTGATGGTCCCAGGGCCCTCCACCCTTGGACAGCAAAGTCAACCACTCCCCTCCTTTTGCTACAAAACATCTACCTTTACATTTCCAACCCTCACAGTCAGTTCTGACAGTAATTATTCACTATTGTACTACATGAGTGCTATCTACATCTCTTTTCATCAGTCCCACCCAGACAGATTGGATACTACTCAGTGGAGATTTTACCTTCCTCTGCACCCCCTGGATCTAGGCTTCTTGC
>NW_006408731.1:4042930-4071695 GCF_000296735.1 Chrysochloris asiatica | reverse complement strand
TGAAGAATGTTGTTGGAATCTGGATTGAAATTGCATTATATGTGTAAATTGCATTGGGCAGTATTGACATTTTCACAATGTTACATCTTCCTATCCAGGAGCATGGTACACTCTTCCATTTTTGTTTGGTTTCTTGTAGTAGTGTTTTGTGGTTTTCTTTGTATAGGTCCTTTGTGACTATAGATTTTTAAAAGATGTTTTACAATTCCCTAGAGACCTTTGGGTACACCAACTTTCAGAAACACAGCATTTTCAAGAAAGACTTAATACCTTCTGAGTTCCAAGTGATACACCAAGTGTGAAATCACTTTACTCCTGCTTTAATGTTTTTTGATTGAGCAATTGATTACAATCAAGGCAACTAGGCATTAAAGATTTGGGTCTGAGGTCTAATATCAAATGTTTTACTTAAGAGTTGTAACTTAGTAAATGAATTCAAATTGACCTGAATAAGGATACACATATTTGAAAATGGACTAAAGCATGTATAATGAATGAGGCAAGGCAGAATATCCAACAAGCACAGAAAAACCAAGATCTATGAACCTTGCCTTATTTCTATCCCTAATTAATGCTCTGGACAAGGAAGGAAGCTGTTTATTAACAAAATCCAATTGCACAGAATTGAGGGGTGCTGCCAACACCAGGCAGGGGGAAAGATTAGCTGTCTGGATACGAAATTATTAGATAACATTTAGTTGCTTTTTTAATGTAAGCTAATACCAATGGGAGATACTAAGCTTATGTACCCAATTAGAGCATAAATATTTTACAATTGTAAAGTAAAACATTAAAAGCTGAGGTCATGGCAAAGGGATTTATATGAGGCTAAGCTCATTTCTATTCTTCACCCTAGTTCCAGCTCTCATTCTTCATGTATGGGTTAAAGAGGCTGCCTCCTTCCTTAGGTCCAGGAATTACCTCTGATGCCAAGCATCTTAGGCATGTCTGGCATCAGTTCTGGGGCTTCTCCTCTCTGGCTGCCCTTACTCTACAGGTGATCTTCATCAGTAAAATTGCTTTCAGTGCTGGCTAAATGCTGATGACCCCCAATTTATATCTCTCTCTTGAATTTGTTAGATATATTGGAAGTATATCACTACTAGCACACCCAGTGTGCATCTTGAACTTATTAGTAGCTGCCATCAAGTTGGCTTGTTGGTGACCTTATGTATGGAACAATAATATGTTGCCTGGTCCTGTGTCATCCTTGTCATCACTAGCATACTTGAATCCATTGTGGCTATTGTGTCATTATATCTCACCAAGAGATTCTCATGCCCTTGTTAGTTCTCCATTTCATCAAACATGGTGATCTGCTTAAGAGATTGACCCCTCCTGAGAATGTATCCAAAACAAGCAAGTCAGATAATGTTCTGTTGTGATCCAGAGGATTTTCATTGATTAATTTTCAGAAGTAGAATGTCAGACTGTTCTTCCTAGTCTATATAAATCTGGAAGCTCTGCTGAAACCTTTCTATTATAGGTAGCGCTACTCGTATTTGAAATACTAGTGGCATAGCTCCAGTATCATGGTAGCACACAAGCCACATACAATATGACAAAGTAACAGACAGATGGGTGGTGGATTTCAAACTTAGCATGCCCAACATGGAAATGATGACCCTTCCCCACTTAACTCAGTTAGGGTCAAGTCCATCTTTCTAGTTGCTCAGACCAAATCTCTCTCTCTCTCTTTTTTTAAAGTTTTTATTGTGAATTGAGTGAGAGTTTAGATGGGAGAATATCTGCATTACATTCATCCTATTGTATTTTGTTTCATTGCAATGCTTACAATCCCCTCAATGCATCATCATTCAACAGCATTTGCTTCCATTTCCTCTGTTTTTTGTTTTTTTTTTCCCCAGATGTACACTGCAGCACTCAGGAATATATAACCATTGGAACAACTAAACGGTATACCCTGCAAGCCTGCCTCCCTGGCTGTCAGCACACAGCCCTTCTCCCTCCCTGAGTCCAGAGTCCCCAGCTGCTCCATCTCTCCATGTCATTCAGACCAAATCTCTTGATGACTCTCTCATACTGCACATCTAATCTTTTGGCACATCACATTGAATACACTCAAAATATATTCTGAATCTACTTCTCACCATGATCCAAGCCACAATTATCTCTCACTTGGGTTACTGAAAAGTCTTCTCAACAGATCTCTTTATTTCCACTTTGTCCTCTTCGTCTACTTAACACAGAGTGATCCTTTGACATTGTGAGTCGTATTATGTCATCTCTCTGCTCAAAACCTTTCAATGGCCTTTGTCTCTCAAAGAAAAGCCAAAGTTCTCACAGTGGTCTGTCCCACGCCATGTGCTCACCTACCAAATGAGCCACCAGCTGTCTCCCTTTCTCTTCTTTTATCCCTACATTCACTCACCTTGGTCCTGCAGTCTTATTGAACACACTTTCTGTTGCTCTAACACAGTGCCTCTGGTGTGACACTGTAGGATATCCACTGGACTGCTAACTGCAAGGTTGGTGGTTCAAACCCACCAACCACTCCTCAGAAACCCTTTACAGGGTCGCTATGAGTCATAACCGACTCAACAGCACCTAAGAACAACAGCATTCCCTCTGCCAAGATGATTTTTTTACCTCAGTTATGCATGTGCCTTGCTCTCATCACTTTTAGTTCTATAACTCAAAGGTTATCTTCTCACCAAGGCTTTCTGATACCATTCGATTGAAAATTGTACCTCACTTTGTTATTACATATGCTGCTTAATTTGTTTCTTTGTAATATTAATACTGCTTAAGATAGGAGTCCCAGGTAAGACCAGTGATCAAGCTCTCAGCAAATATTAACGGAAAAGTTGGAGTTCAAAGTCACCCAAAGATGTCTCAGAAGATAAGAGTGGTGACTTACTTCTGAAAGCACATGGAGTTACCAGTTTGGAATGAATGATAACTGTTTGTTTTTCCCCTCCTCCTCAAGGTGCATGCCTAATGTGTTGTTGTTGTTGCTGTTGTGTGCCACCTGGTCGGTTCGGACTTACAGTGAACGTGCATAGGGTTTCTGAGAGTGACTGGCACGTTTGAACTGCAACCTTACAGTTACTAGCCCAGTGCTTATCCTACAGTGCCACACCACATAGTAATCATTTCACATATAATTGTTGATTAATAAAATTGAGAGGACTTTAAATCCCTATTGAGATAATATAGGGCAATAACTTCCAGGCTTTTCAAGAATGAGACCCTTTTTTTTTTAAGGTAAAAAAAAAAGAACTGATCTAGAATGATTTCCAAGATTATTGTTGAATGAAAAAGCAAGTGATAAAATAGCATATAGAGTATGGTCCTATTTGTCCAAAAAAAAAAAGAGAGAGAGAGACAGAGAGAGAGAGAGAGAGAGAGAGAGTTGCTGTTACGTACTATTGAGTTGGTCTCAACTCATAGTGACCCTGTATAGGGGACTGGTGGGCTTGAACCACTGACCTTGTGGTAAGCAATCCAGTGCTTATCCTACAGTGTCACACCAGGACTCTGAGAGAAAGAGAGCTAGACATCATATGTTGTGGTTGTGTGCCGTTGTGTTGGTTCTGACTCACAGCAACCCTATAGGACAGAGTAGAATAACCCTGTAGAGTTTCCTAGGTTGGAATCTTGAAGGGTCTACATCATTAAGCGTTTTATTCCCCCAACCACCAACCTTTCGGTATCGCCGAGGATTTAATCATGGTACCAGCAGAGCTTCTTAGACATTATATATCTACATCTATATGCTATGTAAGGAGCTCTGGTAGCATAGTGGTTATGAGGCGGGCTGCTAACCTCAAGGTTGGCAGTTTGAAACTATCAGCTGTTCTGTGGGAGAAAGATAAGGCTTTCTGCTCCCGTAAAGATTTACACCTCGGAAACCCTGTACAGGATCGTTATGAGTCGGAATCTACTCCACGACATATCACCACCACGACCACCATATGTTATGTGCTTAAAAAGTTTCTGGAAAGATGCACAAGATATGGTGAATGGAACGTATACACTATACTATATACTCTGCTAAACTATTAACATATTTTCACCTTGTGTGTGTATTACATCTCAAATTATCAACTAATGATTGTTTACAAAATGCATGATATGCCTCTACTACCACGTGATAATAGTTGCATTTGGGATCTATTGTTTGAGAAAAAATCTACTCACAGGAAGATACTGTTAACCCAGGAAAACATTTAAATGAATTTACATCTCATAATCAGCAGGGAGTCCTGGCACGCTGCTGGAGGATAAGCACTGTATTGCTAATCTACAAGGTTTGTGGTTCAAACCCACCACCTACTCCTCAGAAACCCTATACAGGGTCACTATGAGTAGGAAACTGACTTGATGACACTTAACAACAACAACAATCAGTATGGCATCTATACACTTTTGAAAAAAGATGAGAACCTAGAATTCACTCTACGGAGTATTATGGGTAAGACCACAATCTCTGAGGAATCTCTTGACTTGTAGTGGGAATCACCAGCCTACAGACAGGTGTTTGTCAATAAGACATTGGGTTCAATTTCAAAGAGACTTTGTACTGTGTTGACTAAGCACTGAGCTCAAGTCTCGGGAAAGCAGAGGTAGAGGTGAGAAAAGTGACAGTGGTTAAGGACTGCCATTCACTTTCAACAACAAGCCATTCAACATGGAACCCTGTCCCCTCTGCTACCACCTTCAACTGTCATAACACTCCAGGAGCCCTAGAGGAAGGAAAATAATCTAGGTTGTATTTCCTGCATTATATTCAGAGGTGGGAGAAACATACAAGAAGGGACGATAGGATAAACTAAACACTGGACCACAAGGTCAGTTTGAACTGAAAGGTCAGCAGTTCAAATCCACCAGCAGTTCAAAACCCCATACAGAGATGCTGTGAGTCAGAATTGACTCAATGGCACGAATCAAATCAATCAATAATCCAGTGAAAGAATTGAAAACTGATAACCTTAAAGTTAATTCAATTGTCATGAAGTTTCAATTTCTTTAAGGAAATTCAGATCACTGGGGTCTGAGAACAAGCTACATAAATAGTGTCTTTTGCTTTCCGAGGGCAAGAAAGGTTATTAGAAAAGGAAAACATTCTGCCTCTGGTACCAGATGTTTTATTTCATAACCAAACATGAAGCCAAATAAATTAATAATGAGATATTCAAGCTCTACTAAGGCTAGGAGGCTGTTTTTATGAAAACAACTCCAGAGACAAATAAACTTAGATTCAAATCTTGCTACTTCCTTGGACAAATTAACTTACTCTTGCTAAACCTCAGGTCCCTATGTGTGACATGTAGACTTTTTTTTTTTTTACCTGAAAAGGATGTGTGATAATTAAATGAAACAACATAAGGTTACTGCCATGATGACATAGCAAAAATGTTAAAAATTCAAAATTAACCAAAGGTTATATATTCACATGTCCCTGGGTGGTGCAAAGAATTTGTATGTAACTACTAACTTGGACATTGGTGTTTGAACTTACCCAGTGGTACCAGGAAAGAAAGGCCTGGCCATTTCTTGGCCATAGCCAAGAAAACCCTATGGAGCAGTTATACTCTGTAACACATATTTCCAGAGGCAGAGCAGATGTCTTTACAATCAGCTTTCTCAGTTACTGGGGCCATAAATGCCTAGAAGCCTACTGTTTCTTCTCACTTACAAATTGCTGATTTTCTGAGGTTTCCTTTTTCAATCATCAAGTTAGGGGTAAGGAAAAAGAAAAAAAAATCCTGTTAAATTGAAATGTCTGCATTAGTAACTAGCTGTTAATCTGGTGTTTCAAAATGGCCTTTTGTGTAAGAGTACTCTAGTGTGGGTTACAGGGAATTCACAGATGGTCCAGTGTTGTCGTGTGTGGGTGTCCTGGATAATTTTTGCCATTGCTTAGTAGCCAAATAGAGTCATGGTGTGGCACTGTAGAGTAAGCATTGGGCTGCAAGGTCAGTTGGAACTGCAAGTCAGTGGTTCAAACCCACCAGCCACTTCTTGGAAACACTATACAGGGTCACTGTGAATCAGAACCTACTCAATGGTACTTAATGGCAAGCAGCCAAACAGCATACCTTGAGGAGGTATGACATGGCTTACAGAAGAAGCTCTCCCCTCCATATTTGCTTCTGGAAGTTTTAAATAGGTCTGGTTCAGCAGATTCGTCTAATGCAATAACTATATCGTTTGATTTCTTTGTTGCTTCCATGAGCATTTATTGTGGATCCACGCAAAATGAAGTCTTTTTTTAAAAAATTTATTCTTGTGAATGGAGTGAAGGTTTAAAGGGAAGATCATCTGTTTTACATTCAACCTATCATACACTCTTGTTTCATCTTACGGATTGCAATCCCCTTCATGCAACAACTTCCATCCTGTGGTTTGTATTTCCATTCCACTCCCCTTCCCATCCCTTCTCAAATTTGTCCTTAGGTAAATGTGGCACTTTTACTGTTGAATGACTGACTATTCCATAGTGAGCATACCTTACTAGTGTTGTTGTTCCTAATATATCGATCAAATGCTTGACTGAAAATTGGACCATGAGGGTGAGTTCCATTCCAGACCTGAAAAGTGGTTGAGGGCCATACTCTTGGGTTCCTCCAATCTCTTTCTGACTAGTATGCCTGATCTTTTTAATAATTTTGAGTTTTGTTTCACATTTTCTGTCACTCTATCCTGGATCTTCTACCGTTTCAGAGCAGTTGTTAGTGGTATACATCTAGTTCTTCTGGTTTTACAGTCATGGTGACTGATATTCACATATTTCATTGATCCTCTGGACTAACTGAGTCCAAGCATCTTCAATTCTTGGTACTTTTCTTTCTTCTGCACATGGAGAGACCAATAGTTGCACCCTAGATGGCTGCTCATAAACCTTTAAGATTCCAGTTGCTATGCACCATAGTAGGATGTAGAATACTTTTTTTGTGGACTATGTTATGCCAATTGGCCATGGTGTCCCCTGAGACTATGGTCCTGAGCCTGGGCCCAGCAACTCATTGCCTTAAGATGTTTGATAATATCTAAGGAGTTTTCATCATTTTGCCCCCTGTATGCTCCACCACCAGTGTCCTGGTGTGGCACTGTAGGATAAACACTGGACCGTAAGGTTGGTTTGAACTTAAAGGACAGCAGTTCAAATCAACCAGCTCCTCCTCAGAAACGCTATACAGAGTTGCTGTAACTCAGAACCTACTCAGTGGCACAAATCAAATCAATCAATAATCCACCACATTCAAAGGTGTGTTAGCAGCAAACGTAATACCCATGTGCAAATATACTCTTTCAAACCTTTATACATTTATGTGTATACTCCCACTCTTCCTCCTATGCCCTCTCAGCCTGTGTATTGGTCCGTGTATCTGTCTGCACAACACTATTGTTCTAGGAATGTGTATTTAGCACTATTTACCTCTATCCCCTTTAGGAGCTCTGGTAGCATAGTGGTTATGAATTGGGCTGCGAACCCTAAGATTAGCAGTTCGAAACTACCAGCTGTTCCCCACGGGAGAAAGATGAGGCTTTCTGCTCCCGTAAAGACATACAGCCATGGAAACCCTGTACAGGGTTGCTATGAGTCAGTTCCGACTCCACAGCACATAACCACCACCACCACCACCTCTATCACCTTTAACTCATGCATTCCTTTCTGTGTCTTCACCTGTCTTCATCATTCTTCTTCCAACCTCCCTCTTGTATATTGTCTTCCTGCCACCTGAGGTAACATGGATCTACCCTTTAGCCAGTGAACTACTCTCCCTTCCCTCCCACCCCTGGCAACCATTGTAGAATATTTCTTTTAGCATGAAAACCTTGAGTTTTTACAATAGTGGTCTGATACAATATTTGTCCTTTTGTGATTGACTAATTTCAATCAATATAATGTATTCCAGATTCATCCATGTTATGAGATGTTTTGCAGATTCATCGTTATTTTTCAGTGTTACATAATATTCCATTGTGTGTATATACTAAAGTTTGTTTATCCATTCTTCCACTGATGAGCATGTAGGCTGTCTCCATCTCTTGCTAGTGTAAATAGTGCTATGATGAACATAGGTGTACATTTATCTACTTGTGTCATGGCTCTTATTTCTTGTTGCTATATACCAAGTAGAGGGATTGCTGGGTCATAATGATATTTCTCTTTTTAATTTTCTGAGGAAGCACCATACCACTTTCCAGAGTGGTGGAGCCATTTACAGTCCCATCAGCAATGTAGGAGGGTCCCAGTCTTTCCATATCCTTCCCAGCATTTGTTGCTTTCTGTTCTTTTGAACTTTGCTACTGATGCTGGGATGAGGTGTTATCTCATTGCTGTTTTGATTTGCATCAGTTCAAACCTACAGGTTGCTCCTTGGAAACTCGATTCAGGGTAGCTATGACTTGTAACTGACTTGACAGCACTTAACAACAACAACAATGGCTAATGATCAGGAGTTTATTCACATGTTTGCCGCCTGAATGTCTCCTTTGGTAAAGTGTCTATGTCCCCCTTTTTAACTTGGTTGTTTGTCTTTTTCTTGTAGTGGTGTTGTAGTTTCTATAAATTTTAGATATTAGTCCCTTGTCTAATACATCATTGAAAAACATTTTTTTCCAAGTCCGTGGCTCTCTTTTTACTCTTTTGGTGAAATCTTTGTATGCAAGTAAGTGTATAATTTTTAGGAGGTTCCTGTCACCTATTTTATGAGTTTCCAGTCTTCTACTGCTTGTGTGTTTTTAGTTTGTTTGACACAGTGTCTATGTCCTGTATTAGAGCCTCTAAGTTTATCTCTCTTCTTTCATTGATGATCTGTTTAGTTCTAGGTTTTAATGCATGTTGAGTTTGTTTTAGTATATGGTGTGAGATATAGGTCTTGTTTCATTTTTCTGCAAATGGATTTTCAGTTTTGCCAGTACCATTTATTGAAGTGACTATCTCTTCCCCCATTTAATGTGTTTTGGTCCTTTGTCAAGATCAGTTGACTGTATGTGGAAGGATTTACTTCTAGATTCTCAATTCTATTCCATTGATCTATGTATCTTTCATTGTACCAGTACCAGATTGTTTTGATCACTGTGGCTGGGTAGTAGATTTTGAGGTCAGGAAGTCAGAGGCCTCCAACTTTGTCCTTCTTCTTAAGTAATGCTTTGCTTTTATCTGAGTTCTCTTTCCTTTCCATATAAAGTTAGTGATCATTTTTTCCATCTCTTTAAAAACTGATGTTGGAATCTGGATTATATCTATAATGTTGACATTTTCACAATGTTAAGTTTTCCTATCCATGTGCATGATATATTCTTCCATTTGTGGTTTCTTGTAGCAGTGTTTTGTAGTTTATAGGTCTTTTGTTTCTCTGGTTAGATTTATTACTAAGTATTTAATCTTTTGATTGTTGTTGTTGTTGTTATGTGCCATGGAGTCGGTTCCGACTCATAGCGACCCTGTACAGGGTTTCCGAGGCTGTAAATCTTTACAGGAGCAGAAAGCCTCATCTTTCTCCTGTGGAACAGCTGGTAGTTTTGAACTACTGACCCTGAGGTTTCACAGCCCGATTCGTAACCACTACGCTACCAGAGCTCCTTTTGCTAGCTATTATAAATAGTATTGTTTACCTGATTTCCTTTACAGAGCTGTCTTTATTAGTTTAGAGGAATCCAACTGATTTTTGTATGTTAATCTTGTACTCTAATACTTTCCTGAATCTTTCAATGAGTTCCAATAGCTTTCTTGCTGAGTCTTTGGGATTCTCTATGCATAGGATATTATCACCTGCAAATAGTTTTACTTCTTTGCCAATTTCGATGCCTTTAATTTTCCTTTCTTGACATAAAGCTAAGACTTCAAAAACAGTATTGAATAGGAGTAGTGATAAATGGCATCCTTGGTTCCTGTTCACAAAGGAAATGCTTTCAGTTTCTCTCCATTGGAAGTCATGTTGACTGTTAGATTTGGATACATCTCCTTAATTTTGCTCATTATTTCCTTGAGTGTTTTCATCAGGAATGGATGTTGGATTTTGTCAAATGCCTTTTCTGCATCAATCAATATTATCATATGATGCTTTTCCTTTGTTATATTTATGTTATAGATTACATTGATTGTCTTTCTAATACTGAACTGTCATTGTATGCCTGATATGAAGCCCACTTGATAATGGTATATTATTTTATATATATAGTTGAATTCTTTTGGTTAAGATTTTGTTTAGAATCTATATTCATAGATTTTTGCATCTATATTCATAATGAATATTGGCCTATAATTTTCTTTTTTAGTGATGTGTTTGCCTGGTTTTGGTATGACGATTATGCTTGCTTCAGAAAATGTATTTGGGAGTTTTCCATTCTTTTCTATGTTCTGGAATAGTTTGAGTAGAATTGATGTCAGCATTTCTCTGAATGTTTGGCAGAATTTACTGGTAAAACCATCTGGTTCTGAACTTTTTGACTTGGTCAATTTCCATTTTTGAAATGGGTCTGTTCAAGTTTTCTACTTCATTCTCTTAGATTCAATATATTGTATTTTTGTGAAAATTTGTCCATTTCTTTCAGATTTTCAAACTTGTTTGAGTACAATTCTTCATAATATTCTGTTATCATCCTTTTTATTTCTGTTGGTTCTGTTGTGATGTCACCCATATTATTTTTCATGCATGTCATTTGCATGAAATGTCATCTTCTTCTTTTCTTTTTTTAGGTTTGCCAAGGTTTGTCAGTTTCATTAATCCTGTCAAAGAACCAACTTCTTGTCTTGTTGATTGTTTCTGCAAAATGAAGTCTTTGACAACTTCAATCTTTTCTCTGTTTATCTTGATGTTGTCTATTGGTCAAGTTGTGAGGATTTTTGTTTTCTTTACACTGAGGTGTAATCCATACTGAAGGCTGTAGTCTTTGATCTTCTTCAGTAAGTGCTCTTCAACAGTAAGTATTTCAAGTCCTTTTTGCTTCCTGAAAGCAAGGTTTTGTCATCTGTGTTTTGCAGATTTCTAATGAGTCTTCCTTCACAATATGACAAACTGACTGGTGGTAGGTCTGTTGTTGTTCAGTGCCATTGAATTGGTTCCAACTCATAGTTACCCTGTATAGGGTTTCTGAGGAGCTGTTGGTGGGTTTGAACTATCTGCACTGCAGTGAGCAGTCCAGTGCTTATCCTAGGTTTGAAGCTTACTAAGACCTAATAGTTTAAAAAGCCCTATGGACAATGCTAAGTCTCAGTTAAAGGTAAAAGCTTAGCATTTTAGAGTTTTTTTTCTATCTTTATCCAAATGAGATTCTTCTCCCAAAATGGCATCCAGTAAATATGGAGCTAGAAGTGGTTTATGTGACCTCAAAGTAGAGGGGAAAAGTTGAAGTCTCTGAGCCTTGAAAACTCTGGTTTCCGGGGTGATGCCCGCTGACTATTTAGTTGCTGCTATCTTGCTGCCATAAACTCATAGTCCATGTTCTTTGCTCTGGCAACTCTGCTAAGAAGTAAAGGCTAATGGCTCTTGCTAGTCCAGCTGTTCTTTAACTTTCAATGGATGCAGACTATATCTTCTGTTCAGTCTGCTAGTCCAATGATCTACCCCACCCTGTGTTCCACCACCATCTCACACTGCCACAACTAGTCCCATGGGAAGCCCACTGGCTCTAGACTCAGCAGATGCTACCACATGAGTAGTAAGAGTTTCTTGGCAAAGCTAAGCCACTGCAATATCTCTGCCTAGTGGTGTTCTTCCTTATCTAATGATCATCTCTCTAAGGGGCAGTTTCTAGAAAAGTTAGATTATACATCTACTTTATTTTCCTGTCTCTCTTTACCTTTCTCTCTCTCCTTCCTACAATCCTCTAGAGCATGGAAAAGGAAGGCTTTCCCCTAAATCACGTCTTCCTGAACTCTTCTTGCCTTTAGGAAAAGAAAATGAAGGGTGTGTGTAGATATGAGTTTTTATATCTATATTTGGTAGATATATCTATTTTGTAGATACCAAAATAGCTCCCATGGCCCTGACCTTTTAAGGTCCTGGTGTAGCTCTATGGGATTAAGCACTGGACCACAAAATCAGTTGTTAATATGCTAAAGAGAAAAAAAATTAAAATAATAATTAGAAAATGTTGTCTCAAAGCAAGAGTGTAGATTTCAAGCTTATAATCATTATGCAAGTTCCACCATTATTGCTACTCATTAAGTGAGTCCAATTCTCCCTCCAGGCACATGGTAGGGTCTCATGGCCCTGACCTTTTGAGGTCCTGGTGTGGCACCGTGGGATTAAGCATTGGACCACAAGATAAGTTTGAACCACAAGATTGGTGGTTCAAACTCATAGAGTTGGTTCCGACCCATAGCGACCCTGTATAGGGTTTTCAAGGAGCGACTGGTGAGCTGGAAATGCCGATCTTGTAGTTCAAACTGATTTTACAGCCCAGCACTTTAACCCACAGCACCACACCAGGACTCCTGATAGGACCCTATAGCCTGCCCTTTAGAAGTTAAGTGTGACCAGGGACTTGCTCTTGCCAATAGCGTTTTAATCCATGTGTGATTTACTGTTCTCTCTTTCTGCCATGGCAATCACAAATGTTCCAGATAGTGGCCGCTTTGTTACTCTGAGCTCCAGAAAGTGGAAGACATGGAACAGAACTCCTAACCAACTTTGATATTTATGCGACATGCAATAAACTTTTGTTGCATTAAATTTCTGCAAACTGAGAGGTTTAGTGACTATGACCCATCCTAACAAAGAAGCTAACATGCATCCTTTCTGTAGCAGATCCTTACTTTCTCCCAAGTAGAGGCATTCCTCAGCCAATTTAGACAAATACCATGTGAGCAGAAGAGAAAAATAGACAAGCACTTTAATAACTTTCCAAATGAATTCCCTTCACAACTATTTCTCACACCCATCTCCCCTTCTGCTTTCCAGATGAAGATCTTTGACAAAAATAAAGATGGTCGGTTGGATCTTAATGACTTGGCAAGGTGAGTAGTCTGGGTAGGGTACATATAGTTTCAGAAATAGGGGTTTGTTGACATCACTTTTGTTTTTGAAGGGCAAAAGTCAAGTCTATCCCGAAGTCATAAAAAATAAATGCATTTTACCCAATGAATTATAGTGACTCAAAATACTTAGGAAATAATAGACCCTTTAGTGAAAATAATGAAAACACTTCCTCCAAGATGCACAACACACAAACTTTTTGTAAAATGATAATGATGAGTCATAGGCAGGTCCTGCCTTCAAAGATCACAAAGGGCATTTATGGTCCCAAATGAGGATCCTATGAAATAAAGAATCCTGAATCCTAGTCACTGACTGCAAGAATGTTGAATAGTTGGTTTAGGGAAAATGCCAACTGAGCCAGACTCCAGCTGCACTCGTTGATCTTTGAGTGCTGATGCATCCTCAGGGGCCACCTAGAGCCCAAAGGCTACAAGTAAAGAGAAAAAGATAAGCTCAGAAGTGGCCCAGTATCTGTGGAAATGTGAAATGCCATTTCCACAAATTCTGGTCCTCTTCTGAATGTATCCTAATAAAACATGCCTGGTAGTTCTGCATGTTTTAACTAGGCCTGCTAAGCTAAAAACAATGCATTGTCCGCTAAAAGAATGAGGAGTAGATTCTTACTAGATGAACAGAGTGATTGCAGAATACACAGATACTCTTATGGAGAACCAACTATAAATGTCGGGTACGTTAAGATTAGACTGAATGGCAACTGTAAACTGGACCATGATTGAAGGCAGGCAGTTGCAGGTGGAAGATCACTAGTGGGCATAGTTGGGAGAAAGGAATTCTAAGAATTGGGGGTGAACTTTCAGTGACAGGGTCTTTATTTGACAATGTCACAAACAGATCAATACTACTTTTGTCTCTTAGAGGAAGTTAACCTGAGCCCAGAACCACTGAATCCTGCACTAGGTGTCTCCTCTACTGACTGCTACTTCTGCTAAGTCCTAAAGAGGACACTCCAGGAAGAATATCTCCTTAGGAGTGACATGATGTATAAACCTTCCACTCTGTGCCTCGTTGGCACTATGAGGTAGCCCATGTGTCTTCCTTGACTATTTTCCTAATTTTAACCCACTTTGATGAAGAAAAGACCAGTTAGAGAGAGCCACATTTCTCTCAAAGGCCTAGGGCAGAGATGGCTCAGCTTGCTATTCTTGATTCTGCTCCCTGGATACCACCCTGGTTCACCTGGCCTACTGGGCAGGGCTCCTCTTAGGTAGAGTTCAGTTCTAGGGTCCCAGAAAGCTGTGTAAGAGAGGCAGTCCTAGAAAGAGAACTTAGAGCACCAAGCAGAGTCTCTAAAGAATTATATATATAAAAAAAGGAAATTTGGGTGAAAAACAGTCTTTAATCTCTTTGCTCCCTTTACTAAAATCACACACCTACTTATTAGTTCACTGGTACAGCCTTGGGCTCCCCCTAGAGGCTGGAGTTTGCAACTCTCAGTAATGAACTAGAGCAACGCTCTCTCTTGTGAAAAAACGGGTTATTTTTTCATAACACTGTCTGGCTCCTAAAACATAGTTCATAGACAACATAACCTTCTGTATTAGTTCCTGTGATTGCTATAACACATTAACACAAATTTGGTGGACTGAAACAACAGAAATGTATTCGCTCACAGTTCTGGAGGCCACAAATTAAAAACCAGTACCAATGAGCCCAAGCTAAGGTGTCAGCAAAGCAGTGTTCCCTCTGGAGACTTTAGGGGATAGTCTATTCTTTTCCTCTTCCAGTTTCTGGGGGCTGGCAGCATTCCTTGGCTTGTGGCCACATCACTTCCATCAGGTCATGTCTTCTCTGTATGCCATGTCTCCCGCTGCCTCTCCCTTATGAGGAGACAGGTGATTACATTTAGGTCCCACTCGGATAATCCAGGATAATCTCCTCATTTTAATATCTGAGACTTAACCCTTCTGTGACCCATGGGACACTTAAAAGGTGGGTTTCAAAAGTTCATAGAAAAATTCCATTATCTTTTAATTCAATTTTCCTATGAACATTGTGAAGTTCCCTTGTAATGCCTACCACATTTTTCAGCCTCTCAGGTTTCTTGGGATGCTGCTATCCCAGTTGTAGTACATGCTACTGTCTGACAGGACTTGTATAACTGCATTCATTTGAAGAAACAGGCCTCACCCCACCAATCCTACCACTGAAATCCACCTAGGACATATGTGCTCCACATGATTATACCCAAATCCATATTACCTCAAGATGTTTCCTTGATTTCTGCATGTCTTCTATTACTGAAAAGACATAGTGTCAACAAAAAATTCACAGCCCCAAATAATTTGGTAATTAAAGAATTAATTGTATCAATCTGCAAACAGTCTTTTCCCAAGCAAAGTAATGCAGGTTTAAGGGATCAGGACCTGGTATCTAAATAGAGGTGGGGGTGGGAGAAGCAGGTATTTTTCAGTTTACCACACCTTGCTACATACATAATTGTAAAATAATTAACATAATGTCCAAACAATAAAATTAAGAAAAAAAAATGAAAGGAGAGTAAGTAATAATAAAATAATGTATATTTCAGTGTGTAAGTGCTTGATGAAGTTCTGGTGTGGTGCTGTGTGTTAATGCACTGGACCGTGAAGCCAACGTGAACTGCAAAGTTGGCAGTTCAAGCTCACCAGTTGCTCCTCAAAAGTCCTATACAGGGTCTTTATGGGTCAAAACCGACTTGACAGTACTTAACAACAAAAAATAGTGCTAGGTACAACCACAGTTGTACTTTGGTGTAGAGTTACTATGGATATAATAGTTCAGATACCAACTAATACAAGCATGGCCTTTTGAAAACTTATGTACCAAGAGTTCAGTTGCTATTGATAGGATTTTATAAAGTAATTTAAAAAATCTTAGATGAATTTAAGTATATGAATGAAATTAAGTATAATTCACCCTCAATTTATATAATTCAGTACATTATACAGAAAAAATGTATATAATTAGTGCTGTTGAATCAGTTACGACCCATAGCGACCCTGTATAGGGTTTCCGAGGAGCAACTGGTGAGCTTGAACTGCTAACCTTGCAGTTCAAACTGCTTTGCAGTCTGGTGCATTAACCCACAGTGCGACACCAGGACTCCATATAATTAGTATACCCAGTTTAAAAAAACAACAACAAAAAACCTTGGATTTTTGTGTAGGAAGTCAGTTCTAAACTCAAATAATTATAAACAGGTTTTTTAATATTCATGAATGTCCAGGTGGATATTTAAAAGTCAGGTGAGACAACGGAAAATTTTTCATGCTGTGGGACTTTCCATGCAATGTAAAACATCTAATATCCCTGAACCCCAAATACAAAGTGCCAATAGGGCCTCTTCGCACTATCATAACCAAAAAGACCCCCTAGAGGCAGTTCTGACCTGGTGGTATCAATGGTTAACATGCTTACCTACTAACCAAAAGGTGTCCTCCCAAAGGCTTCTGGGAATAAACATCTAGTGATATATTTCTGAAAAATCAACGATTGAAAATGTTATGGAGCAGAGTTTTACTCTTACACACACGGGGTCTCTGTTAGTTTGCATGGACTCACTAGCAACTGGTTATGGTTTAAAAATCTACAGGGTAGGGGCTATGCCTTAATCTCCTGAATAGCTTCTCAACTAGTGGAATAGCATGTACATAAACCAAAATGGAACCTACTGCCATTAAGTGGATTCCTACTGATAGAGACCCTGAATAGAGTTTCCATGACTATAAATCTTTACAGGAACAGAAAGCTTCATCTTTCCCTCAGGGAATGCCTGGTGGGTTTAAACTGCTGACCTTGTAATTAGCAGTCCAGCCCTTATTCTACAGTGCCACCCAGGCTCCTTGCACATGTTGTTAAGTGCTGTTGAGTCTATTCTGACTCATAGTGACCCTGTATAGGGTTTCTAAGGAGCAGCTGGTGTGTTTGGACTGCTGGCCTTGCAGTTAGAAGCCCAGTTTTTATCCAACAGTGCTATATCAAGGCTCCTTTTGTACATGGTGATGGTGGTTATATTCTGAGGAGTCGGTTCTGACTCATAGCGACCCTGTATAGGTTTTCTGAGGTTATAAATCTTTACAGGAGCAGAAAGTCTCATCTTTGTCCCATGGAGGAACAGCTGGTAGTTTTGAACTGCTGACTGTGAGATTAGCAGCATGATGCATAACCACTATGCCACCAGAACTCTTTTTTGGGCTACTGACCCTGTGTTCAACCCCACTGTTTGGCCTGGGCACACCTACCAATGCCACCACTGTAACGTCGGAATGGTATACATGGTTTCTGCACAGTGACACCTTTAAGATACTTGGTGGCTTTCTATATATGCACACCCTCGATGGCCTGGGCAGTCTCATGGTGTTCTTAAAATGGACCTGGAGATTTGAACCTCTGGATTTGCATTATTTTGTGGGGTTTTCTAGGTCAAGTGAGTAGTGAACCATTTTGTGAGATTACCTCAAGCTGCTTATGGGAAGAGCCAGGGCTCCTTTTGTACACAGGAAGATTCAATAATCCTTGTGGACACAAGAAATTCGAGTACCAATGAACAGAGATGCAAATGATTTCAAAATTGATTTTATATGCAATTTAAAAATGACAAAAATGGTAAGAAGAAGAAAGACGTTCATATTCTAATCAGTGAAATCAGTGTATATTTTATGTAACATGCAAGGGTGAATTAAGGTTACTTATCAACAGACCTTGGTGTCCTGGTGTGGTGCTGCAGGTTAATGCACCAGACTGCAAAGGCATTTGAACTGCATGGTCGATGGTTCAAGCTCACCAGCTGTTCCTCAGAAACCCTATACAGGGTCACTATGGATCAGAATCAACTCAACTGCACTTAACAACAACATCAAGAGACTTTCAGATAGAGATTATTTTGGATTACCTGGGTGAGGCCAATGTAATAACAAATGTCTTTTAAATGTGGAAGAGGAAAGCAGACAGTCAACCCAGCAGCCTCGTTGCTGGTTTTGAAGATGCCTTTTATCAGGTTGAAGATATTCACTTCTTTTCCTAATGTGTTAAAATTTTGTACCAAGAATGGATGTTGGATTTTTAAAATGTTTCCTCCATCTATTGAAATGATTGTATGGTGTTTTTTCCTCCTTTTATTCTATTGTGGTGTATTACATTGATTGTTTTAGGTCAAACCAACTTTGTATTCCTGAAATAAATACCACTTGGTCATGGTACATAATCTTTTTTATATGATGCTGGCTAGTATTTTGTATATGATTCAATTGGTTAGTATTTTGTTGAGAAGTTTTGCATATAGTATCTATAAATAGGAGCCTTGGTGGCATATAGTATTTATAAATAGGAGCCTTGGTGGCACAGTGGTTAAGTCAATACGCTGTGAACTAAAAGGCTGGAGGTTTGAGCCCATCAGCTACTCTGGGAGAAAGCTATGGTAGTCTGCTTCAATAAAGATTTTGACCTTGGAAACCCTATGGTGCAGTTCCACTCTGCTCTATGGATTGACTCAACAGTAGTGGGCTGTGGTATTATTTATAAATGATATAGGTCTGTAATTTTCTTTACCATGTTTTAGTATCAATTAAATACTGACCTCATAGAATGAAGCATTTTTGTCTCTATTTTTTTGGAAGAGCGTTAGGACTGGTGTTATTTCTTTAAACATTTGTTAGAATTCACTTGTGAACCTGTAACGTGGTGCTGGACTTTTTGTGAGATATTTGATTACTAACTCTTTATCTTTACTTGTAATCAATGTGTTCAAATTATTTATTTCTTCTTGAAACAACTTCAGTAGTTTGTCTTTCAAGGAATGTGTCTATATTAATCTAGGTTGTTGATGGTGGTGTGCCGTGGAGTCGGTTCCCACTCATTTTGCTGTTGTTGTTGTTAGGTGCAATTGAGTCGGTACCAACTCATAGCGACCCTATGTACAGTTATCTAATGATTATTCATAGTATTCTCTTATAATCCCTCTTATTTCTGTAAGATCAGTAATGATGTTTTTGTTTTTATGATTTTAGTAAATTGAGCCTTCTCTCTTTTCGTGTCTAACTAAAGTTTTGTCAATTGCATTGATCTTTCCAAGGAATCAAACTTTCATTTTCTTGATGTTGTCTATTATTTTCCTGTTATCTATTCAAATGATTTCTTCTTAGTCTATTATTTTCTTGCTTGCTTTTGAGTAATTTTCTCTTCTTTTTCTGATTTCTGAAGGTAGAAGCTTATCAATTTGAGATCTTTCATCTTCTTTAATATATTAATTTACAGCTATAAATTTCCTTGAAGCACTACTTTTGCCACATCACAAATGTTTTGATATTTGCATTCTTGTTTTTATTCATCTGAATATATTTTCTAATTTTCTTAGAAAATTAAAATAATTTTATGAAAAATTACAATTTTTTTAAAACTAGAGACTGGTAAGGTGCTTAAAACTCAAGAGATTAAGAGTTATTGACTCAGAGTTTATAAAAGTTTATAAAAATTGTCCAAGAGCCTAAGATATTTGTAATTGTATAACTCAAGTTTACATTGCTGGGTTGACAATTGTTTACTCCATTTCTTACTTAAAAGCATGGTTTTTAATTTCTAGATATTTATAAGTTTCTCAAAATTCCTTTTGTTGCATTAATATCTAACTGTATTTTATTGTGGTCACAAAAAATACTTTGTATGATCCAACCCTTTTAATTTTGTTGAGAATTCTTTTATGGCTGAACATATGATTTATCTTGCAAAAAGTTTCATGTGTGGAACATTGAGAAGAATGTGCATTCTGCTGTTGTTGAGTGATAGATAGGTTCTACAGATGCTTGTTAAGTTTAATTGATTTATTGTTCAACTCTTCTATTTTCTTGTTGATCTTCTGATTGACTATTGATGTACCCCACAGTTACTGTTGAATTTTCTACTTTTTCCTTCAATTCTGTCTAAGCATGTGCATAGCCCTGGGCATGGTCACCGCCCTATACATATGCTGTTGTTGTTGTTGTTAAGTGCCATCGAGTCAGGTCCGACCCATAGCGACCCTGTACAGGGTTTCCGAGGGTGTAAATCTTTACGGGAGTAGAAAGCCTCATCTTTCTCCCATGGAGCGGCTGATAGTTTCGAACCACTGACCTTAAGGTTCGCAGCCCGATTTGTAACCACTACGCTATCAGAGCTCCTTTGGCCTTTTAAATTCCCAGAAATGGAGTGGAAGCTTATCAAATCCTCTGTGCACATCATATTCTGCAGCTTTTATGTTTAAGATTTTAAGTTAATCTATCGTTAGTCTATAATCCATAACGGCCCTGTATAGGGTTTCCTAGGAGTGGCTGGTGGGTTGGAACCACTCAATGGCACTTAACAACAACAATTGTTAGTCTGGAGTCCTGGTGTGGCACTATGGGACAAGTACTGGATTGCTAATCACAAGATAGGCAGTTCAAACCCACTAACCTCTCCTTGGAAACCCTATGCAGGGTTGCTATGAGCCGGAACCAACTTGATGACACTTAATGATAACAAACAAGCTAACCTCAAGGTCAGTGGCTCAAATCCACCAGCTGCTCCTTGGAAACCCTATAAAGGGTAGCCATGAGTCAGAACCAACTGGATGGCACTTAACATCAACAATATTGTTAGTCTCAATTCTTACCTCTTCAGTCAGTTGAAAGATTAAACAATTGCAAGTTTTTGACAAATATCCTTGGGGAAAAGGCTTTTCACATTGGGCAAGCTCAGAATTAGGCCAAATCAAGACAAATCTGTCTTCCCAGGCAACTATCAGTTAAGTTCAATAATGGGACATTTCTCAGAATTAGCCTTTTGAAGAAGGTCAAACCCTGATCAGTCTTTCTTAGTGGTTGCTAAGATACTAGTTCTCCTGTGATTGTAACCTATTGGTTTCCATGATGACCATGGAGCCGAGGAGGGAAAGATGGGAGTCAGGTAAGCTAAAATGCCACCAAAATTGCTCTTTTTATCCAGCTTCAGTCATTTTTTCCCCTGAATGAATTCTTCCCAGATTGCTGTAAACTTTTGGTTAATTTTCAGAGTTCTAAAAACGTTGATTCTGCCTAGTCCTTACCCCACCCCACCCCCTTTTTTTGCTGTTGCTTTTATGGGCGAGAGAATTTCATTTTTCAAGTTTCATTAAGATGAATGTTTAAAAGTCACTCACAGGAGTTCTGGTATGGTGCTGTAGGATAAGCAGTGTACCACAAGGTTGGTTTGAATCCCCAAAGTTCAAACCCACCAACGTCTCCTCAGAAAGCCCATACAGGGTCACTATGAGTCAAAACTGACTCAACGGCACTTAACAACAATAACATGGACCACCAATCCCTGTGAGAGTCCCAATTAATTTCTTTCTTTTTATAATATCTACATTCCTATTTTTAAGCAGCTATTTTATTGTGCAATGTCATCTGGAAACTGCCTACCCTTTCCTTACATGTATGAATTTGCCTGTAACTGAGACCTGATAGTCCTTTGCCCTTCTTTCTTTTATTTCAATTAGGATTCTGGCTCTTCAGGAAAACTTCCTTCTCCAATTTAAAATGGATGTAAGTACTGAAATTTCTCTAGATGGGTTTCTGTCATCTTTGTTTCTCTAAAGAATTATAAGGGAGCGAGTGGAAGGCTTTCACATTTCTAGAGACTGACAAGGCTCTGAGTGGATTTAGGGGATTAAAGGCTGTTGACACAAAGTTTAAAACACTTGCCACAAGAGCTGGAGGTTGTACAACTGAACTTCACAATGCTGGATTAACACAATGCTTTCTCTATGCCCAGGCATGTTCCACTGAAGAAAGAAAAAGGGATTTTGAGAAAATCTTTGCCCACTATGATGTTGTAAGTGTGTCTTTAAAGTGTGCTGGTCATCTTTAGGCAGAAAGCTTGTGTAGTCCTGGTGTATGAAGTCATCCTACTCTAAAGTTATGATAGTGATTCCACATGTATGTTGGTACATCAAGGTACCCTCACTCTGTATAAATTTTAAGAACTAAGTATAAATAACCAAAGAAGTATTTATGATTGAGAAGAGAATGAAATTACAATGTTTGCTTTTGCTTCTTAGTTCCAAACTTTTTCCTTCTTAACCTACATCTAAAATGGTAGGCTTAAAAACAAAAGAATAAACAAAACAATAACAACAAAATACATCACATCCAAAGATATGATGAAAAGTCAGTCCTATTTACCATAGAATCATTTCTAACATGGGACTCATTATTTGGTTTTACTTTTGAGGAGGAAAAAAAATAATAATTCTAAAGCACACAGTATGGCATAAGGATTGTATTTCTTGAAGATAAGGTAGGAAAATACAAGAAGAAAGAAAAGAGGAAGTTGGGAAAGATCATATGAGATCAAATCAGACAAAGCAAAAAGAGCTCAGTCTAGGAAGGCAGCAGAGTGTAGTGGCTAAACACGCGGTCAATTACCTGTGTTTGAATCCCAGATTATTAGTCATGTGACCTTGGACAGGTACCTAAACCTCTCTGTGCCTCAGTTTTCTGATATGTAAAGCTGGGGTGATGAGTATTACATCTACTCCTTACTTATTAACTGTCTCATCATTTGACATTTCCCATTTATGATAATAATGAAAAACTCTACTATCTGACTAATTTAGGCATTAACAACATACATCTGACAGTGTGAGACGATGGTAGTTCTGGCTGTGATGGTTAAGGTTATGTGTCAGTGTGGCTGGGACATAACATTCAGTGGCTTGGCAGTTATGTAATGATGTTGTTTGGAAGCTATGTGAGGATGCAGTCATTCTCTATTTGTGATTTGATGTGACCTCATTCTGCAGTTTCACATTTCATAAATCCTCCAAATCACCATTTTCACATAATGACCTGTTCTTTGGAACCTAACCCTGTTGAACAGTGAGGAGTAGTTGTAATACTTAGTCATGGAGCTGTTTTGAGAAATGCATGAATTCATATTTGGAAAGCTCTTAGCACAGGGTCTAGTATATAGTAAGTACTAAATAAAGGTTGGTACATAGACTAAGAAAACAGAATTTTTGAAATCAAATGTTAATGATTCAGAATTAATGAAACGTATAGACTGGATGAGTCATCATAACTTAAACTTTAGGGAAGAAAATTATTTTATTATGCACTGTACTTTATGTTGTTGTTGTTGTTAAGTACCATGGAGTCGGTTCTGATTCATAGTGACCCTGCACAGGGTTTCCAAGGCTGCAAATCTTTATGGGAGCAGAAAGCCTCATCTTTCTCCTGAAGAACAGCTGGTAGTTTCAAACTGCCGACCTTGAAGTAAGCAGCCCGATTCATAACCACTAAGCTACCAGAGCCCCGTACTGTACTTTATAGACATCCTTATTTTTGTGTGCTAAAAACTGGGTAGAGAAACAAGTGTTTTATGTTCAGACCAAAGAATAACTCTAATATGCTCAATCTATTCTCTCCTCCTGATTTAAATTGTATACTTTTATAATCATCAACTCACTGCTAACTCACAAAGGAAAATTGAAAAAATGACAATTTATCCTTAAAAGGATCAATATGATGTGAAGTGAACATTTTGCTGAACCAAAGCCCAGTACCTGGAAACTAAATAACATCAGTATATGGCATACAAATGTGATTCATAAGAGCCAATGAACTTGGACTACTGCTTTCCATGTGGTTACATGAAGGAAATTATATATAATTAATTCATTAATTCCTGTGGAAAATTCACATTCTATAGAAAGAACATAGATAGGAACATGCCATTTCTGAATCAGTTTGCACTTAGAAAAGAATACTGATTTGGTCCATTTGCCTAATGTATTCTTGAGCTTTTTGATTTAAGAAAGTGATATTTGCATGATTGGATCTTTTATCTTTCAGAGTAAAACTGGAGCCCTAGAAGGCCCAGAGGTGGACGGGTTTGTCAAAGACATGATGGAACTTGTCAAGGTGATTTCATGAGTCTGTGTAGATGATTCGCATCATGAAGTGAGATTGCTATTTAGACTGATTTCTTTGTTGATTTTTTAGAATCAGTGGTGCAGAAGGTTAATGCCAGAGAGAAAACCTGGAGACAGGGTCTATTTAACAACCTTTGAGCTTTCATGAAACCCAATCAATCTTCTTTTCTCTTAAAAAATTACTTGTAGAATCCTGGTGTGGTGCTGCAGGATAAGTACTGGACTGCTAACTGAAAGGTGGTGGTCCAAATCCTCCAGTCACTCCTTGGAAACCTCACACAGGGTCTCGATGAGTTGGAACGGACTCCACGGCACTTAACAACAACAGTATAGCTTACATGACTCTCACCATAACAGTGTACTCTTCCTTCTTTTTTTAATCGTCTGTGTAAACTGTTCTCCTAGCTGACTGATTACACAAAACCCTTTTCCCCCTTGACTTGATTATTAGAATAGTTAAGACTTTTGAATTCATTTTCATGGAATACATTCAAGATTTTGGATTGCAATTTTTTATTGTGGACCTTCACTAACATATACGTTAGGATGACCTCCTGGTTTTCAAGATGTTGTCATGGTTAGGGCTGAAACAATTTAAATTACAGAGCTGTCCTTAGTAGTTAAATCCAAACCAAGCCTGCTGCCATTGAGTTGATTCCTACTCATGATAACCCTATGTGTTACTGAGGAAAACTGCTCCATAAGGTTTTCTTGGCTATAATCATTACAGACGCAGATCACCAAGCCTTTCTTCCATGGTACTGCTTGGTGGGTTTGACTCACCAAACCTTATGGTTAGTTGTTGTTGTCGAGTCGATTCAAATTCATAGTGACCCTGTATAGGGTTTCTGAGGAGCAGCCGGTGATTTGCGCCCCCACCTTTGCAGTTCAAACTCACCATGAGGTCAAGCGCTTAATCTACGGTACTACACCAAGAGTCCTTATGGTTAGGAGATGTGTATAAACCATTTGCAGCACCCAGGTGTAGATAGCATTCTAAGTAGAAATCCTTTGGGAGCCTGGTGAACTGTATTGCAAATAATTTCCAATTCCTCTTTTACTATGGGGCTGAGTAGACACTGAATTTAAGAGTCTCATATCCTTAGGGACGTTTGAGGTTTGTGTGGGACACAAATAATATGTCCTAATTGGCCCACATGTCAGGAAACAAGATAATAATCCACAGGACTCCTTTCAATAGCTGATTAAAATTTTGGAGGCTTGCAGCAGAAAAAGGCCCAGACATTAATTCTGGCATAAGTCTCCTGGGAGTTTATAAGCTGCTATTGAGCAGGTATGTATGAGAATCTTTCTGGATTCTAATCAGGACACCTGCAATGTCTTCCTAGACTCCTAACTTTTGTCATTCCCATGCAAACAGGCCCCTGTCCTCTCCTTTCCCCATCCACACATTGCGTGTATTGGCGTTTTCACCGGCATTTGCACAGCCAGCATGATTGATGACTGTTGATGTGTTCTTGCCTCTTACATCGATTGCTAAAATAAAATCCCATTTTACTCATTATCTATTTAATGCCAGAATAACTTCTGTAATAAAAACTGAGCAATTATCTATGGGACATTAAAGTTGCCCAGCTGAAGGCCTTGCCAAAGTGGAGTTCTCATTTCTTTTTACTAGAATGAATGGTGTCTTAGTTCCCTAGAGCTGCTGTGACAGAAATTCTACAAGCGGGTGGCTTTAAAGAACAGAAATTTGGTTTTCTCTGAGCTCAGGAGGCCAGAAGTCTGAATTCAGCACGTGGCTGAACCTTCTATTTCAGCTTCCGGTAGCCTGCAAGCCTTGGGTTTGTAAAATCATCTGCCTGTGTAGTCTTCCCCCATATGAGTTTGCTTATCTCTGTGTCTCTGTTGCTCTTTATATAACTCAGAATGGAGTCCTGGTGTGGCACTGTGGGTTAATGCATTAGACTGCAAGGTTGGTTTGAACCACAAGGTTGGAGGTTCAAGCATAGCAGTCACTCCTTGGAAACCCTATACAGGGTCACCATGAGTCAACAACAACATGTATCTTAGAGGTGGACAGGTTTAGGGCATGTCCTAATTAGCATAATAAAGAAAAGTTTATTCTCAAATTGAATTACACCCACAGGCATGGGGGTTAGAATTCCAACTCACATATTTTGGGGAAATAATTCAACCCATAACATTCTATCCTTTGAAAGGCCCTTCAAATTCATATTGTTCCCACATGCAAAACACTGTCACCTTATCACATATACGATGGCTTCTTGAATGTAGAGCCTGGTGCTTCAGAACCTTACTGAGTCCCAGCCCGATGGCCTGGCTTTCTGTCTTACTCCACAAGACCCTTTTCTTTAAAGTCTGCACACACAACAGAACAGCCCAGCAGAAACAAGCAATCAATCATCAAACAAATGCATAGCCTGCCTTCTTTTGCTATCCTCTTAGGAGTCCTTCAACAGTGCAATGGTTAAAGGCTCTAGCTGGAAAAGTAGGAGGTTTGAGTCCAACCAGAGGTACCAAGGAAAAAAGGCCTGGTAATTTGCTTCTGAAAAAATCTGCCATTGAAACTCCTGTGAAGCATACTGTGATGCACATGGGCTCACCATGAGTCAGAATTGACTCACTGACAACTTTTCTTGTTTTTCTTCAATTTTCTCCCAAAGTTGTGGGAAACAAATTTTTCCTGAGTCTGTAGTTTCATTTGTTATTGTAGAGCTTGCCTGGCATCCCACATCTTTGTAAGGCTATGGGACATATTTGGATAGGCCTGGAGGATTAGCTGTGCTTGAAATAGAAGCTATCAGGGCACAGAATTGGCGACAGTGGTTTCTAGAAATGTTGCCATGATGGTGATAGGTACTGCTCCTCTCCTCTTTTGAACACTAATTTTTGTTTTCTTTCTCTTTTGAAAAAAAAAAAAAATGAGAGAGAGAGATTGGAAGCATTTTTCAAATGAGAAAGCACTGGGTGTTGGGCAGTGTTTTGGAGTCTGAGCTTTACAGATCTGAACTTTAATCTCAGTTCAGTCATTTACAAACTGTGTATCAGAGGGCAAATTACTTCATGTCTCTGTTATCTGTCACCTTATCCATAAACTGGGTACAATAATGGCTGCTTTCCAAGATTGTTTGATGACTAGAAATAGCACAGATTGTGTGTGTGTGTGTGTGTGTGTGTGTGTGTGTGTAGCTCAGTCCCTGGGGGATAGTATGAGTTCCCAAAATGATCATCTTTATTCTTTTATTAGAACAAAGGTACTGTAATCTTTAGAATATGTTTCTGAGCATAAGAATAATTAGCTCTTGAGAGGATATTTCATAAATCAGCAGCTTGAGCAATTTTAGTGGATAATTACGTCTGAAATAATAGTGTAAACGAAACCAGTGCAACAGAGAATTTCAACGAGATAGGCTTACTCGTTAACAAAATATAGGCAACAATTTGGCAGAGATTAACCTACAAAGGCAATGTTTAATCCAGTGAAATAAATTTCAAACTAAAGCATATCAGGCAGTGTGGTAGTTGGCACTGGAAAGACAGTTTGAAGACTGAAGTGGTTCTACATGGAACTGTCAACTTATAACACAATCACCTATGGTGTGGTCCCCATTCTCTAGAAGAACCCCCAGTGGCTGATCACTGTTTCTCTTTGCCTAGCAAAATCCTAAAAGAACGCCAACGTGATCCTTCATTTTAATTTAAAAATATTCAACGGTAGGTGATAACAGGAGTAAATCTGATTTATTTTCATTATTTCTTCCATGCAAGGATAGATGAGTGAACTTGCTGACAGGCAGTCAGTCAATGTCTCAAACACTAATGTCTTGGCCTCTGCTTGTCACCTTGGTGTGTTCAGACACTGATGGGGCTAATATATATCAGAGTGGAGATACAGGACATGCTGTAATTTTGTACCATAGAGAATGCAGATCTCTCTAGTGGTCAGAGAATCTTTGAGATGTGCACAGTTTCAGAGTTGTAATGGTGGCCCCAGAGTAGAGATTTAGGAAGTGCTATTTAGGAAGAGATCATCTGAAGAACAGATTTGATATATTAATCACTAAAGACTGAAGACCAGAAGAGTTGTGGGATGACATAAAGAACAGCATACATGAAGAAAGCAAAAACTCATTAAGAAGACAAGAAAGAAGGAAAAGATCAAAATAGATGTCAGAAGAGACACTGAAACTTGCTCTCCAGTGTAGATATGGCAAAGCAAATAGGAGAAATGAGGAGGTACAAGAGCTAAACAGAAAATTTCAAAGGTCAGCTCGAGAAGACAAAGTCAAATGTTACAACAAAATGTGCCAAGATCTGGAGTCAGAAAACCAAAAGGGAAGAATACACTCAGCATTTCTCAAGCTGGGAGAACTAAAGAAAAAATTCAAGTCTCGACTTTCATTATTGAAGGATTCTCTGGGCAAATTACTGAATGATGCAGAAAGCATCAAAAGAAGATGGAAGGAATACAGAGTCACCGTACCAAAAGGAAATGGTTGATGTTCAACCATTTCAAGAGCCAATGATTTTGAAGGAAGAAGTCCAAGGTGCATTGAAGGAATTGGCAAAGAACAAGGCACCAGGAATTGATAGAATAAAAAATGAAATCTTTCAAGAAAATAAGGCGGCACAGGAGGCACTCACTCATCTCTGCCAAGAAATTTGGAAGACAACTATCTGGCCAACTGATTGGAAGGGATCCATATTTGTCCACATTCCAAAGAGAGGTGGCCCAATGAAATGCGGAAATCATCAAACAGTATCTTTGGTATTCCATGCGGGTAAAGTTTTACTAAAGGTAAAACAGAAATGGCTGCAAGCATACATTGACAGAGAACTTCCAGAGGTTAAAGCTGGATTCAGAAGAGGCCGTGGAATGAGGGATATCATTGCTGAT
>NW_006408731.1:4038889-4041700 GCF_000296735.1 Chrysochloris asiatica | reverse complement strand
CAGTTAATAGAGGGTTCGAACACTAACTTTCAACATTTTATGAAAGTTGAAATGTAGAGGAAAGAGTGGGCATGTGGCTAAAGTGTGAAGGCTACATTTGAGGACAAAGCCATTCAATAATTCCAATATAACTGAGTATCTACTGTCAACAGGAATTGGGGAGCAAAGCTGAGCTCAAAGGTACTTTTTTCCTAAGGCTCAAGAAATCAGATCAGTACTTTGAGCCAATTATACCAGATCCACTCTCACACTTTAAAAAGAGATGGGCAAGGACATTATTTATTTTACATTGGGGCCCATAGGCCAGAGATTAAGCCTGGTTGTGACATTATAGCTGTGTGACTGTGGACAAGATTAATGAACCTTTCTGTGCTTCAGTTTCTTCATCTGCAAATTGACATACCAATCTGAGGCTTATACTGAAGATTAAAGTGCATAGGTATAGAGTCCGTACATCAGCAACTTGTGTATACTTATTCTGGTGATCTGTTATTAAAAGTGTGATTTAAACAGAGGCCCTGGGTGATTTTAGATGATCGCTCTTCAGCAATTGGGGAATTTGAACAGAAGCTTTCAGGGCTCCTGAATTGTTGAGTATTAAAAGACATAATGTCAAAGGAACTTCACATACACACACACAAAATGCTCCTCATTTTAAAAAAGAATACTTTTCTGAAGGAAAAAAAGTATATTATTCCTCAATTAGGAAAGAAACAAAACAAAATAATAAAACAAAACAGGGTAGCTTGAATAAGGTAAATAAATACATTGGCACATCAAAATTCGTATTAGTGCGTAAATGATTATTACTATGTAAGGTTCCCCCACCCCCCATGAGTAAGATGTACCAAAAGGATCCTGAGCACAGTACCATTTATTCAATAAAGGATGTGCAAACAAATGATTGAGGATGTCCCCAATCCCCATTTCACAGCTATACAGCTCATGAGCTCCCTGACATACTGGGCCTCAGAGCGTAGCTTGCCGTTTCCAGGACAGCTGGGCCACATTTTCTTGCACCTGCCTGCTATTGATAGCAGGGAATTTTCCTTTGTGGATTGCAACAAAAAGAACCTATTACCAGTGTGTTACATCTTGGTCTAAAGGTCCCAATAATTCAGGGCACCAGGAGTGAAGTTGGCCAAGTTTATCTTCTGGCTTGAGCCTCTCTCACCTCCTATCTCAGCCCCTGAATCCTGCCCCATTCTTCTTGGTGTTCACTTTTCCTGCTCTGCTTTCTGGCTCCTGGTTCCTGCTGTTCTCCTCCCTTCTTCTCCCTATTAGAACCTGCTACCAGGAATAGACATGGGGTTAGTCACTACCCTGCCAGAATGCATGTGCAAATTAATTTATGGTCTTCATTGGCTCTCTAGTCAAGGGATGAGAGGTTTTGTTCCCTTTTGAAAGATTTTTTAGAGATTTCTCTGGGAGTCAGAGAATCTTGGGTTGGGGTTTGATGATGGGGAATGCTTCCCAAATATATTAGTTACCTAGAACTGCTGTAACAAACCACAACAAACAAGGGCTTAAATAATGGAACTGTATTCTTTCACAACCCCGGAGAAGGCTAGAAGTCTAAAATCAAGGTGTTGGCCGGGCCATGCCCTTTCTGCAGGCTCTAGAGGAAAATCCTCCCTTGCCTCTTCCAAGTTTCTGGTGCTTCCTGGCAGTCTTTGGCTTGCAGATGCATCACTATAATTTCTGCCTCAGTCTTCCCATGACTGCCTTCCCTGTGTGTGTCTCCTCTCTGTGCCGCTCCTCTTCTTTTCCAAAAGGACAGTCTTCCAATTGGATTACATATGACCCACCCTACTTCATTATATTGTTGTTGTTATGTGCCGTTGAGTCGGTTCCAACCCATAGCGACCCTGTATAGGGTTTCCAAAAAGTGTCTGGTGAGCTTGAACCACCAAACTGACTTTGCAGTCCAGCGCATTAACCCACAGCATCACACCAGGACTCAGTTATGCCCTCATGTTAAACGATCCTATTCGAAGACCCTATATCCTAACAAAGTCATATTCACTAGGACTAGGGGTTAGGACTTCAACATATCTTTTTTGTTTTTGAAAGTGGGGTGTAGTTTTATTTATTTATTTCTACAAATACACTGGAGAATCATGTAGTGCTGCTGGCATCAGATGCCATCCTGAACCACAAGTCCACACACTCCTTGGAAACTGGTCCGGTGATAGCAGAACCTTTCATCTTGCCTTTATGGTTTACTATGACCCCTGCATTATCTTTAAAATCAAGGAACACACTGTCCTTTCTCCATAACTTTCATTGTCATATTACCACTGCAGGATATACCTTCCTTCTGAGTTCTGGTTTCCCTTTCTTGATCATGGTCATCACCATGTCACCCACCCCAACAGCAAGAAGTCTGTCCAGTCATCTGTTGAGGCCCTTCACAGAGAGGACAGACAGATTTTTGGCTCCTGTGTTATCAGCACAGTTGATCATGGCTCCTACTGGAAGATGCAGGGAAATCTGGCATTTTGTACCATAGGACCTACCACATCCTCGCTTTGACATCCTGAATGCTGGAAAAGCACAGAAAAGGCCAACATGTCTTTTTTGGGGAACACAATTTAACCCATCACACCAAGGCCCCTGAAATCAAACCCTGCAGGCAAATACCTCCTTTATCTGTCATATGACTAGTTTGGTAATCAAGGGCTTTTTGTTAAGTGCCTTTGAGTCAGTTCTGACCCATAGCGACCTTGTATAAGGTTTCCGAGGAGCAGCTGGTGAGCTAGAACTGCCGATGCAGTTCAAAACTGACTTTGCAGTCAGCGTATTAACCCA
>NW_006408731.1:4033281-4038589 GCF_000296735.1 Chrysochloris asiatica | reverse complement strand
CTCTAGGTAGGGTCCCACACTCTGCTCTTCTCCCTTGATGGTCCCAGAGACCTCTGTGCCTGGACAGCAAAGTCAACCACTCCCCTCCTTTTGCTACAAAACGTCTACCTTTACATTCCAACCCTCACAATCAGTCCTGATAACAATTATTCACTATTGTATCACAAGAGACCTATCCACATCTCCTTTCATCAGTCCCGCCCAGACAACTACTCCTCTGCTTTTGTTACAAAGCATCTAGACATTGACTTTTACATTTGCTCTCATGTAGTTACATTAGACTAGCCTTTTCTTCATGAGAACAGTGTGAAATGGTGGAACGAGAATTTAATTGGACTCAGAAAATTTGGTATTAAAAAAACAACAATGCTTGTAACTGTGTAGTTTGGCAAGATGTTTAAGCTCTGTCTGAGCCTCCATGTCCTAATCCTTAAAACAAGGGTAATTATTTCCTTCCCAGTGTTATAGTGAGGACTGCATGAAATCACCCACGGAGAAGCACTAACTTTTGCAGGCTTTGAATTTACAATATCGTCCTAGCTCACAAATTCTTCTTAGTTGCTAAACTATTCCTTGGATGTAATCCAGCTTCCCTAGCTCAACATCATGTTTTAGTTAGATTTCCATTCATTAGAACTCTTTCTGAAACCAGAGCGACAGAAACAAGGAGAAAATAAAATAAGTCTTCTCTCATCAGTGTAGCAAGATAGCATTTGTAAGCATGAGCTTTTGCTTGGAGGCAAAATCTTTTTGTTACAGTTGTTAATAAGGTAGGCTTTCTGTAAGAACTGCGGGGAAGTCAGGTGGAAATAGAAGTTCTTTCACCTGAAGGGACATGATGAAAAATTAACCTGTGGGCAGGAAGCTGATCATTGGCAACACCTGGTGGGATGAAGCCATAGACCCGCTCTTCTATCGCCGGTCTCCTCCAAGGCCTACTCAGAAGGTTGGGTCCCCCCAGAACTTAGCAAATATTAGGAGGGGGGCATTAAAAGGTGTGATGGCTTTCCTACTGACATGCTTGTTTGTTTGTTTTTTGTCTCCAGCCTAGCATCAGCGGGGTGGACCTTGATAAGTTCCGGGAGATCCTTTTGCGTCACTGTGATGTGAATAAGGATGGAAAAATTCAGAAGTCTGAGCTGGCTTTGTGTCTTGGGCTAAAAATCAGCCCATAGTTTCCAGATGGCTTTGTCTTTTGCTCTTGTCATATTCCTCTGCTTCTGCTGGTAGAACTGTAGCTGTGCTCTTGAAAATGCAGTAGGCAGACATTCTAACAAAATGGTGTGGTATCCATGGGCAAGGGAGGCATGCTTAGACTTTTCTTTCAATGGTATGGTGTATTCCCGCTTCACTGAAAGCCCACCATACAATGCCTGTGTTACTTTCTCTCTGATCCTGGGCTTTCCTGTACCTCCAGAGACTCAACCAACCTGTTAGAACTGCTCTGCTTGTTCTTCCCCAGTCACCAGGAGGCAGCTGACTCCATTCATCTTGAATCCTTTTTGTGGGCTTTCTGCTGAGTCTGAAATGTGTTTTGGTGTCCGTCTTGTAACTTCTACAAATAGATTTTGATGTGGAAATAAATGTGCAGCTGGAAACAAAGATGCTGTAGTAATTGTTTTTGTGTTGTGACCTTTGAAATGTCCCACTTGATAGTTTGATAGACAACAGGGTTTCTAACTGAAGGGGTGAGCAAGGCAAGTGAAAGTCATTATCCTATTGGGACACATACCATCTAGCCTTCCATAGTCCTTTAATACCTGCACCAAGGCCAAGTCCCTGGTTAGCTGGCAAGATAGTAGGAACTGCCACTAATCACTTTCATTCATTCATTGGCTAGAGGACACCACAACACTCATCCTGGGCTAGGCTTTGCTCTGAAGTGTTTTATAAGTGCTCGTGGTCAGGCAGGTAGGAACAGAGGACATCTGGAGAAACTGTTCCCACCCATACTTGCCCATCTGACAGTTCCCTCTAGCAAATCCTGGCATCACTGAGCAACTCACCTACATCCCTCAGCACAAAACTTAATCTAAAAAATTCTGAACCATTGTGTTGATCAGAGATTTGGTGAAATATACATGGATGTTTACTTTTCCATAATATAAGAAGTTTGGAAACAATCTGTAACAATGGTGTGGTGTCAGAGGTCCTCATCTAATTTCACAAGGAAAGAGGATAATCACCATCAACATCAGTCCACAGCTAATTGCTATGAGGTGGAGGTCCAACCTGCCCTCTCCAACCATGCTGTCTCTTCGATGGTCTCCTGGTTCTATGGGCACCAATTCTATGATGCTGGATGCTGCCACACTTACTACCACTTCTCACTGATGTCATACCATCTCTCACTGTCTTCAGTGTTACAGCTCCTTTTCTCAATCTCCTGGAAACAGGAGGTCCTCAGCACGAGGACCTTGGGTTCAAAGGATACTCTCTGCTCTAGGCTCTTCTTGATGGTAGTGAGATCCCCATTCTACCTCTGGGACTGGCTTGCTTTAAACCTAGCAGGATGACAAGACTGACCAATCCCCTACTAAGGTTCTAAGCACCTTATTTTCATAGGCCCAACCCTGCAATAGTTCCATGCACTATATTTGTTTTAGCAGGCCGTCCTACCCTCTTGGTGGGACATGAGCACCTTATTTGCACACTCCCACCCAATTATTCTGTGTGCTACAAAAACCATATCTTGCAGGACTATAAGATAGCAATTCACCGTACTATACAACCAACATGTTCAAATGGTAAAGAGATGGCTAACTTATGCTGCATTTGTAACATGGAAAATTATGCAGTGATGAAAATATTTCCAAGAAAAGATAAAGTGAGATATTATTCTCTTCTATTTGTAAGGTTATATAATTATGTTACCTGATTCAAAAAATAAGATTTGATAACTGAGAATATTTTTCAGCACTTTGGATATCTATTACAGTACAAATTTTGTAGCACTTCATTTTTTATTAAACACTTGGACTCCTCAAAGTAGATTTTAAGTCTTTCATATATTACATAATCATCTCAGAAATGTCTTTATAGCATAAACTTATATAAGTGTTTATTCATATTTTCCTTACAGTGCCTAGGAGATGGGAGAATATGATACATTTCTTAAAAATAAAAGATGATGTACCAATTAGTATTACACAAGTTAAAAAAGCGTGCAGTGACATTTTAAGATCACTGAGAATACACACAGGAAATTGCTACAACTAGCCTAGAATGAATTAGGAAGTATACCCCAACAGAGATCAGAATATTGAGCTTTGAAGAAAGATTTCAGCAATTTAGAGACAACCTTTAAAGTTTAAACAAAAGGGATGGGCTTGTTGTAATTGCATTCCATGGTGCCAAGTTACAAGGAAAAACTTCCAATTCTCAGTGGAGACCAACAATAGAAATATGAGAAAGTCAAGGTGTGCCAGGGGTTGGGGTGGCCTTTAAGAAAATGAAAGCATTTTATAGCATTTCTTCTGACGTGATTTCCTGTATCCTCCAATTCTGTCCTGTCACTAACAACTATCTATTATATTGTTTTTTAAATTGAATTTGTGCTTGGCTAACTGGCTTTCCTGGAACCTAATAGTTTTTAAACATCTTCTTATTTTCTATATGTGAAAATGAAAGACAAAAATGTTGCAATGGAATTGAGATCATCATTTGCACATCCTGAAATTACAGTCTGTACCTCAAATTCTTCCTTTAATAACTGTGTTTATTAATTTGCTGGAGCATAAAATGCTAACCCTTGCTTCTCTCACCCCAAAGGACAAAGGAGCATCTTCTCCTTCTTCTTATTAAGAGACCCAATAACCACTGGCTGGCCTGCCATCTAGTGCCCACCTATTACCAGGAAAACCTTACAATGATGAAACCATGGTCCTTCCCTTCTTGTTCCATTTTATTACCTGGAATGAATCTATAGGATCAGAGCCAGCTCTTTGGCATAGCTAGCTCTTATTATCCAGCAAACTGCTAGATTATAAGATCCTCTCCTTGGGACATGCTATACCTCTGTTGAGGGTGTTGGGGAAATGTGGGAACCATTAAGGATGATGACTGAACAATATGATGAACATCGTTAATGTCACTGAAGCATACACTATAGATAACTGAAATCGAAAATTTGTTACATATTTACCACACACAAACCCTGCACTAGTCAAAAAATGAAACTAAACCAAACCATCCTAACACCATTCACAATATGATATCCATGTGACTATCATATAAATGAACAATTTTGTTCTTGCATGCCTTCTATGACCAATTTTGTTCTTGTATGCCTCCTATGAAGGAGTCCTGGTGACACTGTGGGTTAAGCACTGGGCTGATAATTACAAGGTCGGCGGTTCAAACCTACCTGCTGCTCTATGGGTGAAAGGTGAAACTATCTGCTCCTGTACAGGTTTACAGTCCTGGTAACCCTAAGGAACTGTGCTACTCAGTCTCACAGGGTCTCTATGAGTTAGAATTGACTAGATGGCTATAGGTGGGTATGGTCTTTGTGTCACATAGTATTCATTACATGTGACAGAAAAAATGATAGCATTCATTTCATGTATTTAACACATACTCATGTATTTAATAAGGAACTCTGGTAGTGTAGTGGTTACAACTCGGACTGCTAACCTCAAGTCCAGCAGTTCGAAATAACCAGCTATTCTGCGGGAGGAAGATGAGGCTTTCTGCTACTGTAAAGATTTACAGCCTTGGAAATCTGCGTCTCTATGAGTCAGATCCAACTCCACAGCACACTACTACCACTGTGCATTTAATAAATGCAATATCATAACACTCTCCTAGGCACATACAGCAGCATAAATGGCACAAATTTGTGCTCCACTGGTGCTTAAATCATGTTGTTGTTAAGTGCTGTCGAGTTGGTTGGTGAGCTTGAACCACCGACCTTGCATTTCAAACAACTTTGTAGTCCAGTGCATTAATCCATAGCACCACACCAGGAACCTATCTACCATTTTTTGCCCAGTGAAGAGAATTTAGTATTTCCCAAACTTCTGGTGTGCAGAATGAGGGCACTGAGTAGAAACAGAACTGTAGACGCCAAGAAGGGAGATAAGTTTACATGGGAAATGATTAGAAGCATTTAGAAAGGTATAGGAGTTTCTGAGAAGACGGCTGATCAGGTGGAAGTGCAGTGACGAGCTCTGCTGGCAACAACACAGAATACAGGACCAAGAAGGCTCAGGGGATGGTCCCAGAACTTTGAACCACATATAAAGGAATATTTAGAAGGTTGGTAGACTTACAGCTGGAGGCGTTTGTGGCGGAAGCTTTTGTGTTC
>NW_006408731.1:4030475-4031391 GCF_000296735.1 Chrysochloris asiatica | reverse complement strand
AGTGTAATCAAAACATTCCAAGATAAACAGAAGCTAAGGGATTTTGCCAAAGCCAACCCTGCACTACAAAACCTCCTAAAGGGAGTTCTGTGGACTGACAACCAACAAGAACAGACAACAACCAGAGATTGACATACAAGAAAGGTATAGACTCAAGGAGGGATGGGAGAGGAAAATGAAGCAGCAGTGTGGGTTGGAATTGGGGGAGAGATTGCAAGTGTTTGAAAAGAGGGGAGAAGAGATTGGGGGCAGCTATGTGTAAAAGTTATGAAGGGAAAAAGATGGGAAAATGTAAAATTTACTGAGTTTTATTAACCCATGTTTTGTTTTGTTTTTTTAATCATGGAATTCTCCCTTTAATGTCTATTGAAAAACTTCAAGAAAGATTTGAATTTCCCTTAAACCTTTTTTGGTTGTCAGACTGGTATTTTCCTCAATAAATCATTGTGCATGAGTGGATCATGTGGCTGCTTAATTTTATATAAGTAAAATCATGCTGGAGATCACATGATAGAATTTTGCAAGACCAGTAATTTATTCATTGTAAATATCTTTTTTAAACAACATAAAGGCAATTATACACCTGGACCTTACCAGATGGAATACACAAGAATCAAATTGATTACATCTGTAGGAAGAGACAGTAGAAAAGTTCAATAGCATTAGTCTAAGACCAAGGACCAACTGAAACCATCAATTGCTCATATCAAGTTTAGACTGAAGCTGAAGAAAATTAAAAGAAGTCCATGAGAGACAAAATATGACCATGAGCATATTCCACCTGAATTTAGAGATCATCTCAAGAACAGATGTGATGCATCAGACACTAATGAGCCAAGACCAGAAGAGCTGTGGGAGGACATCAAGAACATCATACAGGAAGAAAGAAAAGGTCATTTAAAAAACAAGAAAGAAA
>NW_006408731.1:4019582-4028870 GCF_000296735.1 Chrysochloris asiatica | reverse complement strand
GTTCAAGCTCACCAGCCGCTCCTCGGAAACCCTATACAGGGTCGCAAATGACTCGATGGCACTTACCAACATAATATGCACTCCTAGCGCAGTACTGCAGGATCAGCACTGGATTGCAAACCACAAAGTTGGCAGTTCAAACCCACCAGCTGCTCCTTAGGAACCCTATTCAGGGTTGCTATGACACAGACCCAACTGGATGTCACTTAACAGCAACAACAATGGACTGCCAGAAGAACAGGTCTTTATTGGACAAGTACAGCCAGAATGCTCCTTAGAAGCCAGCATGGTAAGACTTCATCTCTCATACTTTGGACATATTGTCAGGAAGTACTACAATGGATCAGATCATTATACTTTAAAGACTGGTAACCTCATGATAAGCTTTCTAGTGCTTTATCCTAAAAGAAAAGAGTTGTACAAATATCTTCATTTTATCAAATTGTCAGTCAGGGTATGTCTTAAGAAATCTTTTCCAGTTTTGACTACTGCTAAGAAAGGAGTCCTGGTATGCTGCTGTAGGATAAGCATAGGGCCAAAAGGTCATTTGAACCACAAGGTTGGTGGTTCAAACTCACCAGCCACTCCTCAGAAATCCTATACAGGGTCGCTATGAGTCAGAATAGACTCTATGACACTTAGCAACAACAAAAAAGACAGGAGTCCTGGTGTGGCACCGTAGGATAAGTACTCAACATAAGGTCAGTTTGAATCACAAGGTCGGCGGTTCAAACTCACCAGCTACTCCTCAGAAACCCTATCAGGGTCACTATGAGTTGGAACCAATGCAATGGCCCTTAACAGTAACAACAACAAAGACAGAATTTGTTTAACAAATTGTGTAGTTCCCTTCCCTTGACAAAATAAATAAATAAATAAAATTTAGGAAGAAAAGAGTACTTGAGACTATGAAAACAAACAGATTGTTTTATTTAATCTCTCTCCATGTGTTATTGATGGTTGTTTATAGAATGAGAAAATGTCATTATTAATGAAAACAATAGCTTGTAAGCTAGCAGAGATGCCAGCATCAGTATCATAGAAACATCTGTTATGATGCAAGAGTATGTGAATGTTTTCATTTTGAACCCTAATTGTAAATATTAATGTTTAAAATTACTTGCTAATAACTATTGCCCCAAAGATTACTCAAAGCTGAAAGTTGCTATTCTAATGTTTTCTGAGCTTATCTGTCTGACTGTATATAATAACAGAGCAAATACAGGCTCTGTGGACCAAAGAAATGCACCCAATGTTAAATGAAAGAGTTAGGATTTTATGGTCAGAAGGAACACACATTGAAAAAAATGTACAGAAATAAGAAGAAAAATTTGAATTTTCAATCAGGAGATCTGGTTCTCAAGTCCACCACTTACTAGCTATGTGCTGTGTGCTAGGTACACCCTCATGCACAACCTGTTGGAGCCTCAGTTAACACATTTATTAAATGGAAATAATAATGATACTTATTTCACAAGGTTCATGTAGCAATTGAATGAATAAATGAACTTACATGCCTGAAAAGATTTTTCTAAACTATGAAACTGCATAGAAAACATCAGACTGTTGTAGGTGGGAGAGAGAGCGTGGCTTTGATTCATCACTATCCCTAGTAAATAAATGTCCTTCCTTTTCTAATTCAATCATTACTCCTGAAGCTCCTTAAACGGACCCCTTTGGAAATGTTGGAACATTGAACATTGACCAATTCTTTTTGGTACAGTGACTCTGTGTATTCCTTCTATCTTCATTTGATACTTCCTGTGTCATTCCATCTATCATTTATGTTACTAACATAATTCAATATTGTGCTCCTATTCAATATTGTGCTGGAAGTCTTAGCAAGAGTTATATGGCAAGACAGGGAAATTAAAGGCATCCACATTGGCAAAGAGGAAGTAAAACTCTCCCTATTTGCAGATGATATGATCCTCTACATAGAAAACCCCAAAGACACAGTAAAAAGGCTACTAGACCTCATTGGAAGATTCAGCAAAGTGGCAGGATATAAGATCAACATACAAAAATCAGTTGGATTTCTCTATACCAAAAACGACAGCATTGAACAGGACATTAGGAAAGCAATACCACTTACAATAGCCACCCAAAGGATGAAATATCTAGGAATAAATGTAACCAGAGAAACAAAGGATTTATACAAAGAAAACTACAAAACACTACTATAAGAAACCAAAAGAGACTTACAAAAATGGAAGAATGTACCATGTTCCTGGATAGGAAGACTTAACATTGTGAAAATGTCAATACTGCTCAAAGCAATTTACACATATAATGCAATCCCAATCCGAATCCCAACGACATTCTTCAAAGAGATGGAAAAAACAATTACAAACTTTATATGGAAAGGGAAGAAACACAGGATAAGCAAAGCACTGCTTAAGAAGAAGAATAAGGTTGGAGGCCTCTCACTTCCCCACTTCAAAATTTACTACATGGCTACAGTGCTCAAAACAGCTTGGTACTGGTACAATGAAAGATACATAGATCAATGGAACAGAATTGAGAATCCAGAAATTAACACATCTACATACAGCCAACTGATTTTTGACAAAACACCTACATATCTCGCATGGGGAGGTGATAGTCTTTTCAACAGATGGTGCTGGCAGAACTGGAAAACGATATGCAAAAGATTGAAACAAGACCTTCACCTCACACCTTATACAAAAACCAACCTAGCATGGATTAAGGACCTAAATGTGAATCCCAGAATTATGAAGGCCATCAATGAAAAAATCAGGACAAATGTGAGGGCACTAATTCAGGGAATACACAGAATACAAAACATTTTGAAAACCACACAAACAAAAGTAGACAAAATAGATGAGTGGGACATAATAAAAATTAAAAACTTATGTGCATCAAAATATTTCACCAGAAGAGTAAAAGGGAACCCAAAGAATGGGAAAAAATCTTTTGCAATGACATATCAGACAAGGGACTCATTTCTAAAATATATAGGAAATTACAACACCTCTACAAGAAAAAGACAAATAACCCAATTAAAAAGTGGGCACAGGACATGATCAGACACTTCACCAAGGAAGAGATCCGGGCAGCCAACAAACATATGAAGAAATGTTCATGATCACTAGCCATTAGAGAGATGCAAATCAAAACAACAATGAGATATCATCTCACACCAACAATAACAGCAAAGATAAAAAATGTAGAGGACAATAAATGCTGGCGGGGATGTGGAGAGACTGGGACACTCCTGCACTACTGGTGGGATTGCAAAATGGTCCAACCTCCCTGGAAAGCAATATGGTGTGTCCTCAGAAGGTTGAAAATAGAAATACCTTATGATCCAGCAATTCCTCTACTTGGTATTTACCCACAAGAAAAAAGAGCCACAAACCGAGAAGATATATGCACACCAATGTTTATAGCAGCACTATTTACAATAGCAAACAGATGGAGGCAGCCAAAGTGCCCATCAACTGAAGAATAGATAAGCAAACTGTGGTACATACACACAATGGAATACTATGCTACCTTGAAGAACAACAAGGAAGCTGCAAGCCACCGTATAACATGGATGAACTTTGAGGGCATTATGTTGAGTGAAAACTCACCAGCCACTCCTCACAAAAAGAGAAATACTGCATAGGACCGCTACTGTAAAAGACTAAGGGAAAGAACCCATACTAAAGGCGGGTGGGGGGATTAAAAAAAAAAAAAGTAGGGGTGCAAAATAGATGGTCTCTTAGTTATCTAGTGTTGCTGTAACAGAGATACCACAAGTGGAAGGCTTTGACAAATAGAAATGTATTCTCTCACAGTTTATTGTTGTTGTTAGGTGCCGTTGAGTTGGTTCTGATTCACAGTGACCCCATGTACAACAGAATGAAACACTGCCCAGTCCTGTACCACCCTCATAACTGTTGCTGTGCTTGAGCCCATTGTTGCTGCCACTATGCCAATCGATCTCATTGAGAGTCCTCCTCTTTTTCACTGACTTTCCACTTTAGCAAACTTGATGCCCTTCTCGAGGGACTGGCCCCTCCTGATAGCATGTCCAAAGTATGACAGATAAAGTCTCACCATCTTGGCTTACCTCTGGCTGTAATTCTTCCAACACAGATTTATTTTTTCTTCTGGTTTGTTTGTTCTCACAGTTTAAGGGGGCTGGAAAGCCAAGTTCTGAGTGCTGCCTCTAGGTCTCTTGATTCTAGGAGGTTCCTAGCACAGGGACTCCAGGTCCAAAGGACATACTCTGTTCCCAGCTCTTCTTTCTTGGTGATAGTAGATCCCTCTGCTCTCTGTCCCCCTATTTAATCTCTTTTATATCTCAAAAGAGATGGACTCAACATGCAACTCAGTCCTTTAGATGTATCCTGCTTTGTTAAAACATAACTGCCTTGTTAACAGGATAGAGGTTAGGATTTACAACTCCTGGGATAATTACATCAGATAACAAAATGGACGATAATTACATAATACCGAGAATCATGGCCTACCCAAATGGACACATATTTTTGTGGTGGGGGATGACAGGTGGGATCAGAAGTTATTGTCTTGGATTTATCTTGTTTCTACCTGTGTGATTTAACTTTTCTAAATGTATTCTTCCAAATGAAAATAACGACTTCACAGGCTATTGTAAGATTTAAATGAGATAATGAATTTCGAGACAATCTCATTTTCTTATTGCGGATATGGGAGGCTCTGTCCCTGGTTAACGGCATTACAGGTCTCTATGGACCATTGAACAAATAATTTTGGAGAACTCTGACCTTATCAAGCCCCCAAATATAGTCAGTGGTCTTCTCTCCCACCTCATGACATGACCAGTCTTGACTGGGAGACTTGGAGCCCTCAAAAATTTGAATTGTCTTGCTCTGTTGCATTGCTTTCAGGCAGGCAGCTTAAATAATGAGGTAGCTTTCCTTCGTCTATCAAAATATAATAGCCATTTCCCGCCATAGAAATTGGAGCTAATTTTTACTCCCCTAGTTATCTGAGTGCAGATGGTAGAAAAATTGTATGAGAGAATGTTGTTGGCAGGGGGAGGAGGAGAATGGTTTGTGTGGAAGTCCCTCCTAGGCCCCACACTCCTTGTGTCTTTTTAAAATAAATCTTTGCCTTTCTGAGTCAGTGCTGATTACTACATGCATAATTATAGTAGTCTGCAGGCAAGCGTTAATATTGCTAAGGATATCACTTTGCAGAGTGATTAATCCAGAGGCTTGCTCAGCTGTTGCTTCAGGATCGCAGCATTTGTATAACTCTAAATTATGCCAGCCGTGGAAAAAGACAGCACTTGCTCAATCCAAAAGAGCTGCTGAGGAGGGGGCAGCCTGCAATTAGACCAAGCATGCTGTCACAAGGGGGCTGGCAGGCCTAGTTCATGTGCTTTAGGGTTGGTGATGACCTTTAACAGATGTAGATTCTCAATATGAAGATCCTTGAGTCCAGAACAGATAAATGAACCAAATGTTGTAGCTGTCTAGTGTTTTTGGATAAGCACTGGACTACTAACCACAAGGATAGTGTTTCAAACCCACCAGAAAAGCATTTTCTGGCTTTACTAATGAGTAAAGAAGTTCAAAAGAACTAGATGCTTGGCATAAATGTAGAATGGCTTCTGTCAAAGATGCAGACTGGACTCCATTTTACTGTTTCCTGCTTATTTTGAGCTGACTTTCACAAGTCAGCTAGCCAGTATACCTTGGGAAGTCTGCAGACTCCCTTCCCTTTCTTCTCATTGCATGTTCCCAAGAGGAGCATTCATTTAGGCTCGCCCTTGAAATACCCATAAATCAAGCTGTTGAATGATTCAAACTATCCCATTATCTAAACAATGTCTAAGTGTCTTTAATTTTTAAATTAATTTTTGATTTTGTAAATGTCAACCAATCCTACAGCACCACAGGACTCCATTTCCTTTAGGTTATTGTTGTGAAGTGCTATTGCGTGGTTCCCAATCCATAGCAACCCTGTACAGGGTTTCCCAGGAGCGACTGGTGAGTTTCAACCGCTGGCCTTGCAATTCAAACCCACTTTGCAGCCCAGCACAATAACCTACAACAGCACCACACAGCCTTTAGGTTAATCGGTAGTTAACACCCACCCTGATGACCCTTGTAGGGATATGGAAGTTAACACCCCATAATGTAGTTAATACCCATTAACCTAAATGGACAGTGGGAATAAGGAATAAGGAAGTTCCTGAAGTTCCCCTGAGGGATCAGCACAACTTGAGATAAGTAGAACAACGAAGAAGTTTCTGTAAGTCCTGGGACCTTCACACCAAGTCCCAAATCACTATAAATCCTCTTTACCCTTTCTCTTCATAGAAGCAGTCTTTGGAGGATACACAGTCCCTCTGCCTTCTGTATTGTTGTTGTTAGTGCCATCGAGTCAGTTCTGACTCTTAGCAATCCTATATAGGGTTTCTAAGAAGCGGCTGGTGTATTTGAACCGCTGACCTTGTAGTTCAAACTGATCTTGCAGGCCAGCGCTTTATCCCATAGCACCACACCAGGCCTCCTGTATACCCGATATTAAACCTTGCTTTCTTTACCATACCCGTCTCTGAGTTACTTGCCTTTTTCCAGGCAGGCAGCGTGAGCGCCATTTTGTAGTATCAGTTGCTTACACAAAGCATGACTCCTGATACCCTAAGATTCAGGTATCCTACTTAGAAGCCTGATAGGTGACTGAGTATTCAATATACTACATTGACCCTTCTTTTCTCCATCTCCCAACCCTGATCCTGCCAGGAAGACAAAGAAAGAATTTAATTCCAGGGGAGACTGACCTTTGATTGTCGACACTCAAACTCACAGAAACATTAAACTCTGTTGGCTACAACTTTCATCTGCCACAGACTCACAACCCATTACAAGATCATATGTTGTTGTGGTTGTTAAGTGCTGTCCGCTTGGTTTTGACTCACAGTGAAACAGTGCACTGAGAAACCCGAGGTGCTAAAAGGGTTTTTAGCCTGGTCAAAGCAGAACAGAGAGGAAGGCCCAAGCAGCCACCCTTGTACAATAGTTATAGTTAGGATTTAGCTCCCTCTCTAGTTGTTTGAAAGGAGCTCTGCTAGCATAGTGGTTACAAATCGGGCTGTGAACTGCAAGGTCAGCAGTTCGAAACTACCAGCTGCTCCGCGGGAGAAAGATGAGGCGTTCTGCTCCCGTAAAGATTTACAGCCTCGGAAACCCTGTACATGAATCAGAACCTACTCCACGGCACACAACAACAACAACTAGTTGTTTCAGTAGTCTTGGTGTGGTGCTGTGGGTTAATGCACCAGACTGCAAAGCCATTTGAACTGCAAGATTGGCAGTTCAAGTTCACCAGCTGCTCCTCAGAAACCCTATACAGGGTCACTATGGGTCGGAATCGACTCAACAACACTTCACAACAACTGTTGTTTGAACAGAACATGGAAACACTGAATGGTTTAAAATTAAGAAAGGTGTGCGACAGCGTTGTATTCTTTCATCATACTTATTCAACCTATATGCTGAGCAAATAATTCAAGAAACTGGGTTTTATGAAGAAAAACATAGCATCAAGATTGGAGGAAGACTCATTAACAACCTGTGATATGCAGATGATACAACTTTGCTTGCTGAAAGTGAAGAGGACTTAAAATATTTACTGATCAAGATCAAAGACCACAGCCTTCAGTATGGATTGCATCTCAATGTAAAGAAAACAAAAATCCTCACCACTGGACCAATAAACAACATTCTTATTAAGGAGAAAAGATTGAAGTTGTCAAGGACTTCATTCTTCTTGGATCAACTATCAACACTCATGGAAGCAGCAGTCAAGAAATCAAATGATGTATTGCATTAGGCAAATCTGCTGCATAAGACGTTTTTAAAGTGTTGATGAGCAAAGACCTCAGTTTGAGGGCCCAAATTTGAGGGCCCAGATCTGTGTTGGAAGAAGTTCAGCCAGAGTGCTCCTTGGAGGCCAAGATGGACAAACTTCGTCTCTCATATTTTGGACATACTGTCAGGAGGGACCAGTTGCTGGAAAAGGATATCCTGTATGGTAAGGTGGAGGGTCAGAGAAAAAGAGGAAGACCCCCAGTGAGATGGATTAGTGAAGTGGCAGCATCAATGGGCTCAAGCATGGCAATAATAGTGAGGTTGGCTCAGGACCAAGTGGGTGTTTCGTTCTGTTGTGCATAGGGTTAGTATGAGTAGGCACCTAACAACAACAACTAGCTGTCTTATGGAGTCCTGATGTGGCACTGTGGGCTAATGCGTCAGACTGCAAAGTCGTTTAAACTGCAAGGTTGGTGGTTCAAGCTCACCAGCTGCTCCTTAGAAACCCTATACAAGGTCACTATGGGTCGGAATTGACTCTACAGCACTTAACAACAACAGCTAGCTATCTTGGTGTGATGTTGTAGGTTAATGCACTAGACTGCAAACTTGGTTTGAAGCACAAGGTTCAAGCTCACCAACTGCTCTTTGGAAACCCTATACAAGGTTGCTATGGGTTGAAACCAACTTGACAGCACTAAACAGCAACAGCTAGTTGTCAAAGACCCACTAGCAACAATCACTGAAGCAGAAGTCAAGAAACAAACTGCATTGCATTAGGCAAATCTGCTGCACAAGACCTCTTTAAAGTGTTGACAAGCAAAGACCTCAGTTTGAGGGCCCAAATTGACGCAAGCCATGAAACTTTCAATAGCCTCTTATGCAGGTGAGTGTCGAGTGAATAAGGAAGACCATAGAATTGATGCATTTAAGTTATGGTGTTTGAGCATATTTAAAGCGCCATGGACTGCTAGAACAACAAACAAATCTGTGTTGGAAGAAGTACAACCAGAATGTTCCTTAGAAGTCAGGATGGCAAGACTTTGTCTCATACTTCGGACACAAACATAAACACAAACATCAGGAGGGGCCAGTCCCTTGAGAAGGACACCATGCTAGGTGAAGTAGAGGGTCAGCAAAAAAGAGGAAGCCCCCCCAGTGAGATGGATTGGCTCAGTGGCAGCAGTAATGGGCTCAAGTATAACAATAATTGTAAGGATGGCACAGGACCAGACAAGTGTTCTGCTCTGTTGTCACTATGAGTCAGAACCAACTCGAAGGTACCTAACAACAGCAACTAGCTGCCCTCTGGAATGCATCACTCCACAGCTGTGCCTCATCCCTCTCTCTCTGCTATAGTCAATTACCAGACTCTAAAATGAATCCCTTGTCGGGGTTTTCCCTCGACATAGTTGTCATGAGTGTTTGGTTCACGAGGAGGGGAGATCCAGCGGCGATAGGGATAGCGAAA
>NW_006408731.1:4003973-4018690 GCF_000296735.1 Chrysochloris asiatica | reverse complement strand
TGTATTAATTTAATATATAAAATGAAAGCAATTTGCCATAAACTGCCAGTGGTCTCATTTGTTACACTCGGGCCTATAGGGCCTCGAACCTCTGACCAGTCTTACATGGTCCGCAACAATCCCTTTTTCTTTAAAATTAATCACTTCTTCTTGAATTATCAGCTAATCCCGACTCTAAGGACTACTGAAAGAAAAGAAGAAAATAACTAATACAAGGTTGCTATGGGTGAAAGTGACTTGAAAGCACTAAACAACAACTAGTTGTCAAAGATCCACTATCAACCCTCCCTGAAGCAGAGGTCAAGAAACAAACTTATAATACCACTGATGACCACCACCTGGAGAGATTAAGGGTACCAGTTGGAGACGACCTGGCTGGAATGGTCAGTACAACCTTGAATAAACTAGACAACAGAGTTCCTGGAATTCCTCAGGCCCCTACCTCATATCCCAATAAAACTCCCCTCCCCTTTACACGAGGGGAGCCAGATCTGGGAGATTTCTACTCTTCTGTTTTGATGAATATCAATACTCAACCAATTATTGCTCTTTGTCCTGGGTCCTGAATATTCACTACATCAGAGGCAGGTGATGAACAACCCTTTTCTCAGTTACAATAGCAACCCTGTATGGGGCTTCTGAGAAGCAGCTGGTGGGTTTGAACTGTCAACCTAGAAGTTAGCTCATCATTTAGTGCCACACCAAGAGTCCACAAGATCATCCAATAGCCATAATATGGAAAAGTTTTAAGCAGATGTTTCCTGGGTCCTCTGCTCCAATCAGACTAGCCTGAAGCCTTCCTAACTCTTGTTTGTGTCATGCCATTCTCAACTCTCCTTCCTACATCAAAACCCTCTTGATGTTCAAGCACAGCTCAAAGTTCAGTTCTTCCAGGAGACCTTCCTTGACTATCCAGATGGAAGTGGTCACTTCACTTCAGGAAGTGAGGCTTCTGGGAAAAGATTCAGAAGGGATGTAACTAAACCCCTGCTCTGCTGGGAAGTCAGTGAGCAACTTTGTGGAAATCATCTAACCTCTCAGTTGTCTCATCTGAACTGGAGATGATGTTGCTAGTGGCTGCCATGCAACTCATGGAGACGGTACGTATAACAGAATGAAACGTTGCTCAGTCCTGTGCTATCCTCACAATCATTCTTGTGTTTGAGTTCACTGTTGCAGCTAATGTGTCAGTTCATCTCATTAAGAGAGTCCCTCATTTTTGCTGACCCTCTACCAAAAGTACAAATAGGATAGAAACAATTATTCATAGAGTTGTTGGATGGATTAATGCATGTGTGTCTAAATTGGGTTTCATCTGCTATGATTTCTGTTTTCTGCTGTATGTGAGCAGAAGCAGAGAGGAGGGAGGAAACTGGGGGAGACAAGACACAAACATAACTAATGGCTCCTCCCTTGGGAAATGAGACACTACAACTGCTTCCTTCATTCAGCCAGGCACCTTGCTTGGTAAGGACTGAGATAAACTGCTAGCAAAGAGTGTACAGTCCAGGGGCTGGAGACCAGTACCTGATGACCCAGCAGGTAGGCATAGCATATGTTTGGGAGGGCAGTAGGACAATGACCAAAAAACCTACTGCTATTGAGTCAATTCCAACTTGTAGAGGTCAACTTGGGCAAATTCTTATTCAAAACTTTACAATCCAAAAACCTAGAAAGACATTATTTTAATCTTTAAAGACATTGTTGTTGTTGTTAAGTGCCATTGAGTTGGTTCTGACTCACAGTGACCCTGTGTAGGGTTTCCTCAATGCAGCTGGTGAGCTTGACCCGCTACCCTTGCAGTTCAAACTGACCTTGCTGTCCAATGCTTATCCTATAGCACCACACCAGGACTCCAACATACAAGTACATATTTTGTGTCATTAAATTTTTTGGCATCTCACTTGCATATAATTTGGGGGTTGGGGGTGAATGACTTACTTTTCTGTGCTGAGTCCTCCTAAGGTCTTAGGAGAGCCCTGGGGGAACGTGACACAAAAATATATAATTACATTCAAACAGCAAATGATCTTGATGAAGAAGAAAGGGAAAAATTGGTTTGTCAACTGTGAAAAATCAAACAGTCCCTTGGATTTGCTCTGTTGCTACATGTACAGTGGAAGGGGAAAACCACTCCAGAGAAAGAGACAAGGGAAGAGGAGAAGGCAGAGTTAAAATAAAAAACCCATTGCCGTCAACTCCACTCTGACTCATAATGATCCTGAAGCACAGAGGAGAACTGCTCCCTTGACTTTCCAAGACTGTAATCTTTATGGGGCTCTGGTAGCGCAGCGGTTACGAATCGGGCTTCTAACCTCAGGGTTAGCAGTTTGAAACTACTAGGTGTTCTGTGGGAGAAAGATGAGATTTTCTGCTCCCATTAAGATTTATAGCCTCGGAAACCCTGTACAGGGTCGCTATGAGTCAGAATCGACTCCATGGCACATAACAACAACAACAACAACAACAATCTTTATGGGAGCAGACTGTCACATCTTTCTCCCATGGAATGGTTGGTGAGTTTAAACCTTGTGGTTCAAAGCTCCATGCTTAATCCACTGCACCACTAGTGCTCCACATTTTTACTCAAAAACGAAATTCAATTTTCACACATTGTTGTTGTTGTTATGTGCTGTCAAGTCAGTTCCGACCCATAGCAACCCTGTATAAGGTTTCTGAGGAGCAGCTATTGAACTTGAACTGCCAATCTTGCAGTCTGGCGCATTAACCCACAGTGCCATACCAGGATGCCTATATATATGTTGTTGTTGTTAAGTGTATATATTTTGTTGTTGTTATGTGCTGTGGAGTCAGTTCTGACTCATAGCGACTCTGTACAGGGTTTTTGAGGCTTCAAATCTTTACAGGAGCAGAAAACCTCATCTTTCTCCTGAGGAACAGCTAGTAGTTTTGAACTGCTGACCCTGAGGTTAGCAGCCTGATTCGTAACCACTACATTACCAGAGTGCATATATAGTGACCCCATAATAGGGTTTCCAAGGCTGTAAATCTTTTAGGGAGCAGAAAGTCTCATCGTGCTATCATGGACTGACTGGTGAGTTTGAAATGCCGACCTTGTGGTTGGCAGTCCAATGCTTATCCTGTTGTTGAGGGCCACTGAGTCGGTTCTCACTCATAGCAACACTGTATAGGTTTGAACTACCGACCTGTTGTTTAGCAGTCCACTGCTTATCCTACAGTGAGACACCAGGCCTCTGAGTTTATCTTGTTGTTAAGTGCCATCAAGTCAGATTCAACTCAAGGCAACCCTGTATAGGGTTTCCAAGGAGTAGTTTGTGGATTTGAACCTACTTTTAGGCTACAGTCCAGTGCTTATCTTGTTGTTGTTCAATGTCATTGAGTTGGTTCTGACTCATAGCAAATCTGTATAGGGTTTCCAGGTAGCAACTGGTGGGTTTTGAACCACTGACCTTGTGGTTAGTAGCTTATTCTACAGCACCACACCAGGACTCTGTACTTATCCTAGGGAGTCAAAAATATCACAAAAATGAAAGAGCTTTAAAGATTTGCATCCCTCATCCTTTTGACATTGCCATGGAAACAGGGTCAGAGCAGTGTTTTTGCTTGTTTTTAGCTGAAAAAAGTGAATTTATGATGTACATGTGAACTCTATAGTGAATTATTAGAGGATTAACATTAAGCTGATGGCCTGGTAACAATTAGGAGACTAAAACTTTTTGCATTGTTTTCAAAATCTCAGCATCATTTCTTATTTGCTTGTAGAACTATATAACTCAGTATTTCCTTTCATCTCCATTCATATGTCTGTTATATTTGATTGTTTTAATAAGAACTTGATAATATAACAAGATAGGGTTAATTTCTGCATACATTTTTCACATCAGCTTGTTGCATTTTTAGCTAGAATTCTCCCAAATTCTGTGGAAACCAGTCATCTTGCCATATGTGTCTTGGTTGTCAAACAGGACACTCAGCAAGAGAATGGAAGTTAATAAATCAATACCTATGTATCTGTAATCTTTAAAATAGAAGATATGTGTTAGATATCATAAAGATCACTTCCTCTTAATGAAGGTATAATGAGTAGAAAGAACACTAGACTAGGTATTCTGTCGATCATAAGCTTAGCTGACCTTGATAGATCTTCCAAATAAGTGACATCTGAGAGTTCCTTTCATTCTAATTCTAGCTCACTGTGTTCCTCCCATAGGTCTCCTTTCTATCCTTTGATAATTCAGAGCTGTGTTCCTTCTTGAAGTGTTTATTCCAGTTCCCAATCACCACTCACACTCAATTCTCAAAGAATGTCCACTTAGAGAAAAATTTCTGAATTATTACCTACAGTTATTAAGCACACTCATTTTTACTCTTATTACTATGTGTAGATGTCTGAACTGACCTTCGATCTTCACTTAGGATTGGTTCAACTAATGTCTATTTCATGTCAGTAGAATCTGAGCTTCAGGAGGGTAGAGCTGAATAACAGAAACTCACTGTGGGTAATCAATACTTACTTGTTGAATAAATACGACAGGATTACTCTACAAAATGTTTAGAGAATCAAAAACAGTGACAAAAATTCCTCTCATTTACCTATTTTCCAAATACAAACTCAGTTTTATCTATTATGTATGAAGGAAGGCTGGCATCCAGCCTGTCAAAGCACTAGCTTAGGTAGAGGAAGTAGTTTTTTGCAAGGTCACATTGATAGTACATAAATAGGGAAGTTGGAATGGGAGCTCAGACCTTAAATGTACAATGGCCTTTTATTACAGTGAATAGACATGAGAACTTAATGTCCTTGATTCCTAACTTTGTTTCATAATCTTAGAACACAGGTTGTGTTGGCTGAACTAAATGGATCATGACTTATTGTTACACTGATCAATATGCAGGTTAAGTCAACAATGCAGAGTGGAGAATGGAAGCAGTCAATACAAGTGATATCAGGAGTTTAGTTAGATTGGAAGAATTTGCTGCAGGAGGATGCAATACTCTTTAGTAATTGGTATGAAGTCTTATGCACGGTCAGTAAGGTCATCATACATTGGTGATACGGGACACTTATAGGAATCTTTGGAAGATGGCACTTAGCTACCCTGTGTTATTAATGATAGTATGTAGCCACATGGACTGGTGTTTGTATTGTGAGGTTCATTTCTGGGGAGACTTGAAATATAGTGTAACTTGCTGACACTGGGCAGGTCATTGCAGCGAGCTTGTGGCATGATGACAGCAAGAGAGGAATGAAGCCACTCAGAAGGATGGAGTCCTTGGCTCACTGACTGCAGTAGTAGATACGCTGTGTGCATGCATGATGTTATCGATATGCTGGTGACAATGGGAGGTCCTCTAGAAGTTAGGAAACAAATTCATATTAATCAGAGCAAAACACCTATTGCTTTTAAATTGTGCAACTGTATAAAACTATGTATCTTTGAATTTATTAGCATGAAACTAGATATTCTGTCTTCTTGAAGGGAATCATCAAAATAAAGGTGTTTAATTGTCTTTGATATAGTCAGGAGTTGTATTGATGTGGTGTTCTGGAATATATCATCCTTATATAAACAGTTAGCATCTTGAAAATCACTCACTGGTAGTTTCAGAAGCAGCAGTAGGCATGTGACAGTGAGGCTCAGTCACAGAAGTTGGAGGTGGATTTGATCCTGATGGAGCGACTGGCATAAACATAGGAGTACCTGTTGACATCTGTAAGGTTAGGAAGGTGACACTGGACAACAGCTTATCAATCTTTATTTTCAAAGATTTTAAGCTTATGTTAAGAGCTATGATAATAGCTATAATGTTATCAGAGTCTGCTTTTATATCACTTCTAATATTTCTAATTTGGTGGTCTTTGGGAGAGATCAGAATCCTTGGGCCCTAGTTCTTCACTCTCTCTATTGGCACTCTTCATGCTGCTCATGGGTCCTTCACAGGTCATACATACTACCTGGCTCTGTTATGACATTTGGTGGTGGAAGTGCCATTTCTTGGTTTTCCAAAGATAGAGGCGAATCCTTCAGCACAGTGGGTTCTGTTGACATTATTAGTTCCTAATAAGTTGTAAATCTTAGAACCTTGTTGAATGCTTCAAAATGAGACCTTTTTCATTTTCTGTGTTAATAGTAGATCTTCATATACAGCATTTGCTCTTAAAGCCACGTCACTCAGTCTTCAGTCTTCACCAACTCACTAAAACCGCTCTTGTTGTGGTCACAAACTCCTCCAGTTTCCAGCCCCAACAGGGATTTCTCAGTCTTGGCTTCCTCCAGAACAGTGTTTTTGTAGTAACAATTTACCCTAAAGCAGTTTCCAGTCTGATCCTGGGGTCCTGGTATGGCGCTGTGGGTTAATGTGTTTGACTGCAAAGTCGGTTTGAACCACAAGGTTGGCGGTTCAAACCGACTTTGCACATAACAACAACAACAGTCTGGTCCTGGAGTTCCTGTTTCCTGAATTCTTTAAAAGAGCACAATGCCAAATTTAGCAAGGTTATTGGAGTCCTAGTGTGGTGCTGTAGGTTAATGCGCCAGACTGCAAAGCCCTTTGAACTGCAAGGTTCGTGGTTTAAGCTCACCAGTCACTCCTCAGAAACCCTACACAGGGTCGCTACGGGTCAGAACCGACTCGACAGCTCTTAACAACATTGTTTGACTTAAAAGTAATTTTTAGGAGACCAGTCTACTATAGGTTCAAAACATCCTTTTAGGGCAACGGTTCAGGTGAGTATCCCCAACTTCATAAACCTCAGAAATCTTGATTTCAGGAGAGTTAAAATTATTTTTCACCCCAAATTTGGCTCAGGGCAAGATCATTTCTGTTCTCATCTTCTGTTCTGATTAAACCAAACCCAGTGCTGTTGAGTCCCTTGGGACTCATAGCAACTTTACAGGCTAGAATAAATGCCCCATAGGGTTTCCTAGGCTATAAATTGTTATCAAAGCAGATGGTCACATCTTCCTCGTGCACAGTGCTGGTGGTTTGGAAATTGCGAACCTTTCAGCTAGTAGCCAAGTACTTTAACCACTGTGCCACCTGTGCTCCTTTGTATTCCTATGATGTTGTTAAGTGCTGTTGTGTTGGTTACGACTCATAGTGACCCCCCGCCAAGATGTTCCTAATTTCCAGAATTTGTGGCTATGTTAATTTATAAAGCAAAAGGAACTTTGTAGATGTGTCAAGGACTTTGAAATGGGAAGGCAGTATTCTGGTGCTCTTCATCATGTTTCATTATTCCATATTCTGGTGCTGACAGTGTTCCACTGGTATTCATAAGGTTTTCAGTGACGAAATAGTCAGAAGTAGTCTGGCTCTCTCTGGAAGCTCAGCTGAAACCTGTCCACTGTGGGTGATCATGCTGGTATTTAAAACACCTGTGCATAGATTCCAACATCACAGCAACACACAAGCCACTACACACAACAGGAGAAACTGACAGATGACTGGTGTTGTAAACCTTTACAGGGGCAGAAAACCTCATCTTTCTCTTTTGGAATGGTTGGTGGATTTGAACTGTTGACCTTTCAGTTAGCAGCCCAACTCATAATCCACTATGCCACCAAGGCTCCTTCCAACCTTAGTAGTAGGGTGCTTAACTGCTTGCATCATCCAAGGGACTCCACCGGTGGAGTGGGATGTCTCTTTTCAAGTGCTACTCATCTCACGGGGAATTCTGATGTACTTAGAAGGGGCCCTCGCAGAGCTAGAACTCTGTCATTGGCTTCACCCCTTCCTGTAGCCATTACTCTCCTCCCGAAGCCCCGAACTGGGCTCACTAGATTGACAGGACAGCAGCAAGAGGTACAAAGGAAGGCTCTGAGGCATCTCCTGCATTTATATACTGCTAGACAGTCACTGGGGTGTCTGGGTGGTGCAAACAGCTAACTAATGCCAAGAGGTTGAGTTCACCCAGAGGGACCTGGGAAGAAAGGTCTGGCGATCTACCTCTGAAAAAGCAGCCATTGAAAACCCTACAAAATACGGTTCCACTCTGCCATATGTGGTATTGCCACGAGCCATGGTTTATAAGTCCAGTCTCAGAGTGACCACAGCTTCTAGTACACCCCAAAGGCCAAGTTCAATTAAGCCCTGCAGAGAGAAGCTGCACCTGCCTTTTTTGGATGTATGAATAAGAGCAGAGTCTCCCCTCGTGGTAGGAGAGAGAGAGCCTATTTTAGGCTTTTATCACTGTAGGAGTAGTCTGAGCTTTTGTTAGCAGCTTCCAGACCAGAAAAACTCCCTATTTGAAGCAAATCATGTTTCTAAACAAGTACAAGGATAAGAGGAATTCTCCTCAAGCTGTGTTTTTGTGTTGTCAGAAAAGCCACCTGAGAGAACACACAAGTATTGGTGCGCTCCATGCATCTCTGTCTGGATGCCTCTGTGCTGGGTATGAACCACGTAGAATAAGCTTTGTTTGTGTTTTCCATTCAGATGGATTAAAGCTGGATTCAGGTTGCCTCCACACCCACCTTATTGAGTCAGTTCCAATCCACAGTGACCCTGTATAGGGTTTCCAAGGAGTAGCTGGTGAGCTTGTACCTCCCACTTTGCGGTTCAAACCGATTAAATCACAATGCCACACCAGGACTCCAACATCTGCCTTGTTGTTGAGTGCCATGGAGTTGATTCCAACCCATAGCGACCCTGTATAGTATTTACAAGGAGCAGCTGGTGAGCTTGAACCACTGACCATTGCAGTCTCGCAATGCCACACCAGAACTCCATCTGCCTTAGTTACATTTAAAAGTAGGAATGACCTTTCCTCAGCATTGTCTAGAGCAAAGACTTACTGAAGCCAGTCAACTGGGAGATGTGAACAAAAAGAGAAAGTGCATGCCAGTCCTAAGTTTCATTTTAAGGCACATTTATACAAAATGTCTGAACATTTCCACTTAAAGAAACAAGGATCGCGGGGCCGGCCATCTGCTGTTGGAGACTTAGGCAGGTTCACAGATTCCCTTTCTTGCTGCACGTGGATTCCGACTGACTCTGCTGTTGGTCCTCCCCACAGGCAGGGGGCCCCCCAACTTGCCACTGCACTTTCTCTCTCCATAGTTCCCAACGGGTTACCTTGCTGCTTCTGTTGTACTGTTACACATGCATTTCAACAATTCTCAGTTCCTTTCAATGCTGCAAAAATAACACCCAGATGACTAGCTCCAAAGAGAATTCTTTGTTTTACTAAGTGTTTCCAATAACTTTCGGACCTGAGTAAGTGGTCATAACTGTAAACTTTCTGCAGACATTTCAGATACATGATATGGAATTTTCTTTCTCTGGCTACATAAATATTGACCCCTAAGGAGCTCTGGTAGCATAGTGGTTACGAATTGGGCTGCTAACCTCAAAGTTGACAGTTCGGAACTACCAGCTGTTCCGCGGGAGAAAGATGAGGCTTTCTGCTCCCGTAAAGATATGCAGCCTTGGAAACCCTGTGCAGGGTCACTTTGAGTTGAAACCGACTCCACGGTACTTAACAACAACAAGAAGCAGCCCATTGGTGTGGTGCTGTGGATGAATGAGGCAGACTGTCAATGTCAAGCCGTTTGAATTGCCAGGTTGGCGGTTCAAGCTTACCAGCCACTCCTTGGAAACCCTATATATGTTCGCTATGGGTCGGAACCAACTCGACAGCAATTAACAACACGAAGAAGCAGCCCATTGAGGGCATCGGTGATTCTGTGGTAGAATTCTCCTAGCCAACGCATTTGTCTAGGCCTGCTAGAACAGAAATGCCACAAGCGGGTGGCTTTGACCAGCAGAAATTTGTTTTCTTACAGTTTCCCAAAAATCTCTAACTCAAAGGCGTCAAGTCAATTCTGACTCACAGCCACCCTATAGGGCATAGTCGAACTGCTCCATAGGGTTTCCAAGTCTGTAAATCTTTAGGGCAGCGAATAGTGTCATCTTTTGCCTGTGGAGTAACTGGTGGATTTCAGCTGCTGCTGATGAGGTCAGTAGCCCAATGGATAACCTACTATCCTACTAGGATTAGAAGTCAAAATCCAGGCATCAGCTCTCAGGGAAGGCTTTTTCTTTCTGTTGGCTCTAGGGGAAAGGTCTTTCTCTTTTCAGCTTCTGTTCCTTGATTCTCTGGCAATTTCCAAGTGACCTGTATCTCCCCTGCCTTTGTGCTTGCTTCTTCCTGGGCCCAATTTACTCCTTTCATGTCTCAAATATGCTTAGCTTAAAACACCTTACACTTATATAACTTCATTAGCACAATCAAGAAAACCTTGTTTAAAAAAAAATGGAATTACATCCACAAATGTGTACAGTGTACTGTGGAGATGGTTCCTTATATGTGGTGACCCTGCACTTAGGGGAGCAGAAAGTCTCATCTTTCTCATGTGGAGCAGCTGAAGGGTTCAAATCACCACGCTGAGGTTAACAGCCCAACTTATAACCCACTAAGCCACCAGGGCTCCATCCATAAACAAAAGGGTTAGGCTTTATAACACATAATGTTTGGGAACACAATTTAATCCTTAACAGAACTTAATGTGTGAGTGGAGGCTTCAGGTGCTGCTGTGATGTTGAACAGGTTTCAGTGAAGCTTCTAGAAGAAGATGGACTAGCAAGAAAGATACGGCAATCTGTTCTCCCAAACCAGCCAGTGAAAATTCTAAGGCTCACAATATTCTGAGCCACAACACATCATGAGGATAGTGAAGGTCTGGGCAGTGTTTCCTTTTGTTGTGCAGGGGTTGCTATGAGTCAGGGACCAATTTAATAACAGCTAACAACACAACAAGACACTTCTTGCTGTAAAACTTGCTGTAAAACTAAGGGGACAATGTATCCAGTAACACCATCAGTAGAGGAGACAAGAAGTTGGTTCCCTGGTACCTTTGGACACCTTTTGAACATGCTTCCATGCTTGCATCTTAAAGAACAGGTATAACGTGCTTAATACAGAATCAGCATAAAGGAGGTGCTCATAAAGGTGAATCTACCTACCTCTAACTGGCAACCTAAAACCACACAACAGTACCTGTGGCAAATTCTGAGTTGATCAGAGAACTTCTTGGCAGTCAGGATCCTAGAACAAAGGAGATCAAAACCAAAATCAAATCTACTGCCATAGTCAGTTCTGACGCACAGTAACCTGACAAGACAGAGCCCAACTGCTCTCTATGGTTTCCAAGACTGTATATCTTTATGGGAACAAAGAGGTTCATCTTTTTCCCGAGGATTAGCAACTATGATATAATCCTCTACACCACCAGGCTCACAAAGCAGAGGACGATAGCAATTTATTCCGCACAATACTGAACTCTTCAAGTCACCTAAACCTCATGCAGGCTTCTTCCCTCCAAGCTGTGGATGAGGAAACAGAGGCCGGACATATTGAGAGCATTTCCCAGGTCACCCAGGTGTAAAAGAGCAGAGCTAAAATTCAAATCCAGCACCTGTGACTTACAGGCCTTTTCTCCCACACTCCACTGACCACAGGTGGTGGGCAGAAGTGGTTTCTAAGAGAAGTCCAGGAAATCCCGAGGGACCCATCCTGTAGAAAAAGGCCAAACCCCTGCACTCCTTGCATCTGGCCCGGGGCCAGGCACCACAGGCACTCAGTATATATTTTGTAAGCAAGGCTACATTAAAGAAAAGGAACCCTGGTTGCTTAGTGGATTTTGAACTGGGCTGCTAACCACAAGGTCAGCAATTTGAATCTACCAGTGATTCTGTGGGAGAAAGATGAGGCTTTCTACTCCTGTAAAGATTTACAGCCTTAGAAACCCTATACAGACTTGTTATGAGTCAGAACTGACTCAGTGGCATACAATCACCACCAACCACATTAAGGAAAGGCAGGCTCTGAGAAGGTGACCCTGGACTACTGACGGAGTAAGGGCACCAAGGGCTGTGTCCTGCTATTCCACACAATGCAGTCACTGAAGGTGCTTGCTCTAAATTGTAGAAGGTGTTCTCTGCACTTCCCTCATTCTTGCTCATCTTCAACTTTGCTGGCTGTTATAAATCATTCTTTAATCAAACACAGAAACATTGCCATCAATTGACTGTAATGAATAGCGATGTTGTAGGACAGAGCACAACTATTGAGTCGGCTTTTCCAACTGTAATCTTTGTGGAAGCTACCACAACTTTCTCCCATAGAACAGCTGGTGGGTTCAAACCACCAACTTTCCGGTTATTAGTTGAACACTTAACCTCTTCATCACCAGGGCTCCTTTCAGCTTTCATTGCTATTACTGTTAAGTGTCGAGTCAGTTCCACATCCAAACAACCCCATGTACAACAGAAAGAAACCCTATCCTGCCCAGTGCCAGCCTCACAATCTTTCCTATGTATAAGTTCCCTGTTACATTGTTTCAATCCATCTGAGGGTCTTCCCCATTTTTTTCTACTGACCCTCTACTTTACCAAGCAATGTCCTTCTCCAGGGACTGGTCCCTTCTGATAACATGTCCAAAGTATGTGAGATGAAGTCTTGCCATCCTTGCTTCCAAGACGCATTCTGGCTATACTTCCTCCAACACAGATTGGTTTTCTTCTTCTGGCAGCCCGTGATATATCTAATATTCTTTCCCAACACCATAATTCAAAGGCCATCTATTCTTCTTTGGTCTTCCTCATTCATTGTCCAACTTTTCAATAGGTCACATGCATCTAAGTTTAATGATGTCTGTGCCTTTTTAACACTTTTAACGAGATCTTTTGCAGCATATTTACCCAGTACAGTATGTGGTCAACTGTATGTTGTTAGTGCAACACTGGTTGGTTACAACTCACAGAGAACCTGTATAGGGTTTCTGAGAAGTGGCTGCCAAGTTTGAATTGCTGATCTTTTGGCTCAGTGCTTATCCTACAATGCCACACCAGGACTCCAATCTTCTGAATGGAAAGGCCTTTATATTTCATTATAGTTCCAGAAACTCTGATAGAATTCAACACAGAATAGACTCTCATTAAAGGAGTACTAGTGAGCTCTGGTAACACAGTGGTTACGAATTGGGCTGCGAACCTCACAGTTAGCAGTTCGAAACTACCAGCTGCTCCACGGGAGAAAGATGAGGCTTTCTGCTCCTATTAAAGATTTATAGCCTTACAAACCCTGCACAGGGTCACTATGAGTCAGAACCGACTCCACGGCACATAACAACAACAACAACAACAACAGTGAGGATAGTGGATTTCCCTAGATCAGGGTTTCTCAACCTTCGTTCTCTTAATATTTTGGGCTGGATTATTTTTTTGTTGTGGCAAGTTGTGTTAGGCATTATAATATGTCTAGAAACATTCCTGGCTTTTACCCACTAAATGCCAGTAATCCCATCCAGGCGTGATAACCAAAAGTGTCTCCATATATTGGCAAATGTCCCTTGAGAGGTAACATCACCCCTAGTTGGGAACCTCATTTATAAATAAAAGAAACATTTTGAAGGATGCTGTGTTTCAGGTGCTTTATCTATGCGACCTCACTGTGACCTTCTCTATAACCCTGTGAGGTAATATCAAGTACAGCTGAGGAGAACTAAGACATGGGAGAGGTTAGGTCACTTGTTCAAGGCCACTAAACTCAGAAGTACCAGAGCTGGGTTTAGAAGAAAGCCTGTTGACTGCTTAAGCTTCCAGGAAGCAGTAATAACAAGAGAAACAAACCCAGTACAGGTATTGGTGGTTTTTCAAGTGCCATTCATGTAATCACCATTTTTATTGCATACCTTTCACAGTTTACAGAAAGACTAAAGACTGAATGTGCATTTTTGTATGTGAGACTTTTTGTGAATTGAGTGATTTACAGAGCAGATCATCAGCTTTACATCCAACACATCATACACTTTGTTTCATCTCAATGATTTCAATCTCCTCCATGTAACAACAGTTAACTCACTTCCTCCCTGTGGTTCCTATTTCCATTCCACCCTCCTTTTCAACCCCTCTGAACCTTGTCCTCAAGTAAATGTTACCCTTTTGATCTTGAATGGTTTTACTGGTCCATGGTGAGCACACCTTACTAGTTGTCTACTAGGCCACGAGGGTGTGTTTCATCCCAGACCAGAAAGGTGGCCAAGGGCTATAGTCTTATGTTCCTCCAATTTCTTTCTGATCAGTAAACCTGGTCTTTTTTAAGATTTTCAGTTTTGTTTCTGCATGTGCATTTTAAGCACTGGTTTCTATTTTTCTCCCTGGGGCTATTAAATGCACTAGTCTAATTTCATTGTACATTTTCTCAAGCATCATTTCAGAGATGCATGAAAATTGGATATAATTTCACATGAAATGACTACTGGGCTCCCTCTGGTGTCAGCTATGATTACATTTGACTTTCAAGGAGCTCATGTGTGACCACATTTCAAGTTAATGAAAATTTTGTTGTCAAGAGCTATTTTAAAAAATCCAACTGGCTCTCACTGATTACATTGTAAAATTGTTTTATTAGTTTTACAACTATTCCATTAAGGGCATAACGTAAGTCTCAAATTGCTAGAAAACAACTTAGTCGATTTGCTGATTAAATTATTTTTAATGGTCTCAAAGAGATATTTCACAACAGGACTAACAAATATATCATATTGGAGTATACATTACAAAGTATTGTTACTAGGGTTCCAGTTCATACTTGCATGGGTTTACTCAACAAAACATGTTCAAACATGTCTCTGTGATCACTGGATGCTGCAGACAAGTTCTCTCAATAGCACACTTGTATCAGTCTCCTTAGGGTGTCTTCAAATAAGGGTCCAATTAACACAGTGAAA
>NW_006408731.1:4000091-4003768 GCF_000296735.1 Chrysochloris asiatica | reverse complement strand
GCTCATTCCTCAAGGGAAGCAAGGGCTGTCCTGTGAGAATTTCACTGGGAAATCTTACCCCATCTGCCTTATATCCCTGTTCTTGACCTTCAGACATTTTTGTTCCCTAAATTTACAGATCATTGATAAGGAACACAATTTGAGTTCTTCAAGGATGTCAAAACTTCCTTAAAAAAAAAAAAAAAGTTAAACGATTTTATTATTCAAGTACACAGAAGAATTTATGTAGCCAGGGCAGATACTATGGATGATTCGTATTTCCAGTAGGGAGGGAGGAGTCTCTTCGTTTTATATTATCAAGCCAAACGTAGAATTCGAATTCTCAATCAGAATTAAACGGAGTTGAGCATCCTTATTCTTTTTGTTCCTTTCAAGATGCTATTGAACAGTAATGGCTTTCTTAGTGAAAAGGTAGAGATCCTCAGGAAGATCAGGAGCAAGTCCCTTGGACTTAAGGATTCTCAAGATTTTATTGCCTGTCACAAAACGTATTTGTGTGATACTATGTGAATGGCTTTGGATCACACCAATTTGTGAAGGGGTCAGGCCCTTCTTGGGAAGTTTGTAGATCTGCTCTGTCACATTGTCAGACGTCAACTTTAGCCAGGTGGAGACACTAAAGCAATAGGGCAGAGCCAGCTGGGATAGGCCCTTCTCGGGAGCATGCGTGCCAAAACTGCCTTTTTGATGTGGTATAAATCAAAGACCAATAAACAACATTCTTATCAACGGAGAAAAGACTGAAGTTGTCAAGGACTTTATTCTTCTTGGCTCAACTATCAACACTCATGGGAGCAGCAATTAAGAAATCAAACGACGTATTGCATTAGTCAAATCTGCTGCACAAGACCTTTTTAAAATCAAGAGCAAAGATGTCAGCTTGAGGACTAAGGTGCACCTGACCCAAGCCATGGTATTTTCAATAACCTCATATGCATGCGAAATCTGGACAGTGAATATTGATGCTTTTGAGTTATGGTGTTGGAGAATATTGAAAGTGCCATGGGCTGCCAAAAGAACCAAGAGATCTGTGTTGGAAGAAGTGCATCCAGAGTGCTCCTTGGAGGCCAGGATGGCCAAACTTCGTCTCTCAATATGTCAAACTTCAGACATATTGTTAGGAGAGACCAGTCACTGGAGGTAGAGGGTCAGAGAAAAAGAGGAAGACTCCTAGCCAGGTGGATTGGCAAAGTGGCAGCATCGATGGACTCAAGTGTGGCAACGAGAGTGAGGCTGGCCCAGGATCGGGCAGTGTTTTGTTCTGCTGTGCATAGGGGCTATGAGTAGGTACTGACTCGATGGCACCTAACAACAAAAATTGAAGAGTGAAGGATTAGCGATGGAAAAACCACCTTCAGAAGTGTGTATGCCTAGATGGAGCTGTTAAGAAACAATAGCTTCACATTTTGATAATTTAATAAAGGTTTCTATGATTTTTAGGAATACTTCTGCCAACCCTCAACACAGATTTGTTTGTTCTTCTGGTGGTCTGTGGCACTTTTTTTTTTTTTTAATTGTGAATTAAGTGAAAGTTTACAGGGCAGATCATTAGTTTTACATTCAACAAATTATACACCTTGTTTTATTACAATGATTATAATCCCCTCCATGTACCATCAGATAACAGTATTTCTCTCTATTTACGTTAGCCCTTTTTTAAAAAAAAAAACACTCAGACACATATAATAATTTATACCACCAAAGGGCACATTCTGCAAGCCTGCCTCCTGGCCACCAGCTCTCAGTCCCTCTCTTTCCATGAATTTAGCAGCCCCATCTCTGGTGTTGCTGCTTCTCTGCATACGGTCTCACATTCCGCTTGTGCTCTTCTTTCTTGATGGTCCTAGGGGCCTGTGTTTCTGGACTGTAAGATTAACTACTCCCCTGTTTTTGTTACAAAACTTCTATCTTTGCAGTTGTGACAAGCTGTAATTTGTCATAACAATTCCTCACTATTGACTTGTAAGAATCTTATCCCCATCTCTTTTCACCAGACCCATCTGGACAAGATGAAAACTATTCTGTGAGGACTCTCTCTTCCCCCATGCACTCTTAAACTAAACTCCCGTTGGAAACTTTGTAAGCCAGTCACTTCATGACTTTATCGCTCCATTTTAGGTAGCCAATGTCTAAATTGCCCATCCCTCTATACCCTGTATACAGAGGAGATAACATTGATACTTGATGAGAAGACTCCTTCCCTCTCTGTTGGTATTTAGAGTTACTACCTCCATGAGTATAGGTCAAGTTCATCAAATTGTAGCAATTTACCCTCATTTCCTTTATCAAAAATGGTTTTGTTTTTATCTTCCTCTAGTTGAGTTCTGATTATCAAGCCATTGAGGCTAGGTCAAAAGGGTACTGTATGCAAGTTTGGATGTTCTTGTGCATCTCCCCTCCCTTCATATCAGCTGAATGCTTCACTCTCAGCTCTAGCCCTCTGTGGCTATATCCTTGTCCATAGGCTCAATTGTCCACAGGTCTCACCACACTTTGGACCAACTAGTCTTTTCTCTTCTCTCATCTCCAGGTCAGTGGGAGTCTATGGAACGTGTTTGAATTCAGCCCTTTTCTTCATTGTTGCCTTTCTCCCTCTTTCACTCACCAGTAGACCAATGTGGTGATTTTCAGAAACATTTTCAATTTACCCTTATATATATATCGCATATATGTGTAATTCATAAAAATGTTCAGTCTCCTGTGATAAAAAGAAATTCAAATTAAAATGTAACAGCACTTTTCCCTTCTAATTAGGCAGTGAAAGCAAAATAAAACAGATACTCTCACGCTTTTCTGATGGCCTTTTTGATGCAACCATCTGGAAGAGTAGTTTATTAATATGCAGCAAAAGGCATAATATCTTGCATGCTCCTTAGGTCTATATCTAGGATTGCTATAAGCAAATGCTTTAGAAGAAGGAAAAAGCTATTTGCACCTAGATGTTCATTACAGTGTTATTTATAATAATAAAATATTGAAAGGCAACTAAGTAGCCAGCAATGGGAGAAGGGGACATTTAATTCACTTAATGGTAAGATCCGGAGCTCTGAAGTGCTTTGTGAGTTTTCATGGCCAGGCAGGTACAGACACACAGGAAATCTGGAGAAAATGTTTTCCAGCCATTCCAAGCATCAATTCCCATCCTATTCCTATCCTTTCTAATTGTCGTCTCTAGTAAATCCTGCCAGTGAAGTGACTCTCCCGTGCCCCTTAGCATCATGTGGGCCTTTGTACTTACCTGAATCGACCAGTACCATTGCTCACTTCACTCCTGAAACCCTGATAGGTTCCTGTGGAAGAGGAGATACTGAGAGGTTGATGTGGGGCAGAATCCAGTTTCCTTTACTATCCTGACACTTTATTCTGCATGACATCCTTACTGTATACCAGACTGTGCAGGGCTCTCAGGTTTAATGAAGTGTTGGAGATAATTCAGAAATGATGATCACAGCCCCAAATGGTATCTTTGTAACTATAAATAACCCAAGGAATTTAACCATTCGTAGGGGAAGAAATTCCACAGGAGGAGTCCCTCCTGTATACCCTGAGCCTAACTTGGTTCCATTTCTCAAGGTCTTTTTTTACCCCAACGTACAGATTATCAATATTAAAAATGACTAGTGGCACTGAATGATAAACACTGAACTTCTAACTGCAAGGTTGACAGTTCAAACCTA
>NW_006408731.1:3981737-3997161 GCF_000296735.1 Chrysochloris asiatica | reverse complement strand
TGTGCATAAGGTCACTATGAGTTGGTACCAACTCAATGGCACCTAACTACAACAACAAACTTCCCTGATTTCACTAGACATTCCCTAATGTTATTTCTTGGATCCCACCCAAGGAACCACATTTACGTCTAGTTTACTGTCTCCTCAGCCTTCACTGGATACTTCATCAAACTGTGAATTCATCAGTTTCATAGTATATTTCCTTTTTTTTTTTTTTAAATGACCTTGATAGCTTTTTGAAGAGTAACAATTAAGCATTTTGTACAATGTCCCTTAGTTTGGATGTCTGAGTTTTTTCTCATGATTACTCTGAGGATATGGGTTTTAGGGAGGAAGACCACAGAGGTGAAAGGCCCTTCTTAACATCACATTAAGGGCATATCTCAATCAGCATGGGTTCTCATTGATGTTAACCTTGATCATCTGGCTAAGGACTTCCAGGTTTCTCCACTGTAAAGTCACTTCTCACATCCTGTGCCTTTCCATATTCTATGCTTAGGAAGCAAATCTGGGGAGTTATAGGCCACTTCCTGGAGGGAAGAGTATCTACATAAGTTACTTGGAATGCCTTGGTAAGGGAGATTTGTTTCACAGTCTTCATTTATTTAGTCAGTCATTTATTCAATTCAGTATTCATTCCTGATTCTAAAATTTTATGTTTGTCATGCTCTAAACATTTTTACCCAACTTTATTCAGTATATTGATATCATTTTCTTTCCACATTTTCGAAAATTTTTATTCCTCTTGTGCCTCCCTCACACTATTTCAAGCCTAACTCCATATTTCTGTGGATTAATTCAAGGGACAATTGGCTTTTTAGTAAGCTTGATTGAATGTTTTTATTGAACATTATGTAATTTACACACATCTTTTATTAACATTCTCACAGAACTTTAAACTTTTCTTCATACATGCTTCTACATGTCTCTAGCAATGGTTGTCCAGCCACTGATAACAAATGCAATTTTTATTTTCAGATAAACAGACTATGGGGTTTCTTACAATAATCAATAATTTTATATTTGACAGTCTTATTTAACAGTCATTTGCTTTTATCTCTTCTGGTGTTTATAGGGTAAACAGATAAATGGAATACTACTTTGTCTTTTCGTAGTTAAAACTTAAAAATCCCTGAACATTAAAAAAAAAAAAAAAAAGAGACAATGTTCTTGTCACATTCCTGAGATGCTAGAATTTTATCACCACACATAGCATCAAGTTTTTTTTATTTGATTCTACATTTTAAAAAATTCTAGATATCAAATATTCACACTTAGTCCTTCTTGATTTAAAAATAAACTTGCTTTCTAAAACTTTTGGCCTATTAATATGTTACATCTAAACATATGTTTTAGATCTATCAGGAGGGTCCAGTCCCTGGAGAAGGACATCATTCTTGGTAAAGAGGGTCACTGAAAAAGAGGGAGACCTTAAGAGATGGAATTACAACAGAGACTGCAACAATGGACTCAAACACAGCAATGACTGTGAGGATGGCAGAGGACTGGGCAGGGTTTTCTTCTGCTGCATACAGGGCTGCTGAGCCTGAACCCATCTGATGGAGTCATGGTATGGTGCTGTGGGATAAAGCACTGGACCTTAAAGTTCAAACTCATCAGCCTCTCCTTGGAAACCCCATATACAGTGTCATTATGAGTCTGATTATAAGTCAAAATCAACTGGATGGTACTTAGCAAAAACAACAACAAAGGATTTACCCTTAGTTCTGTTGTCTGACATAGTCACTGAGTCAGAACTGCCTAGAAAGCACTTAACAAAGCTTTTATGACACTGAGCAATCCTCGCATGTTTGGATGGAAGTCTTTCTAGATGGCCTCTTGAGAAATCCTGCAGAATGTTCAACAGATGCAAACTGGAAACTGCAATACCTTTCTCTTTCCTTTGGTTCTAATCTACAACCACTCGAGCAGTATTTAACTGGTTAAATTACTAGTTTTAAGGTACGATTTCCTATGTTCACATTATTTCAATAACTACATGGAAGTCCTGGTATGGTCCTGTATGATAAGCCTTGGACCCCTAACGTCAAGGTCAGCAGTTCAAGCCCACCAGTCAATCCTTGGAAACCCATTACAGGGTCGCCATGAATCAAAATGGACTTGATGGTATGTAACGCTGTGGGTTAATGCTGGACTGCAAGGTTGGTTTGAGCCGCAAAGTTGGCAGTTTAAGCTCACCAGCTGCTCCTCAGGAGCCCTTTACAGGGTCCTTATGGATAGGAACTGACTTGTTGGCACTTAACAATACATGGCTGTCACATTTGTTCCTTCTCCTGACTCCATGAACTATTGTTGCTGTCAGAAGTCTAGTACTGACTTCTGTTAGATGCCAAAGCAGGTCCACCGTTAGGTGTCTCTAACGCAAATTAGTTATAGAATTTTCTATTTTTAGTGTTAAATGAACAGCTTCTAAATACCCATTAAAGCCAACTCTTGTGTCAAAATCAATTTGACTTCCTACTAATTAGTTCTGGTAATTATGTCATTAAGTGCCTTCGAGTCGGTTCCAATTTATAGTGACCCTGTATGTGATCTCTAACGGGTCGCTGGTAGTCTGAACCGCTAGCCTTGAGGTTCAAACCGATGGTCCAGTGCACTATCTTGCATTGCCACATTATTGATAGTAAATGATAGTTACTGTATATGCAGTTTTCTGAGATTGTGGGTTGCTATTGAGAACCTTTGCACTGAGGATATCTTTTCCCTCTCTTCCCGATATTCAGGGGATATCACTGGGCTTTACTAAAATGCTATTACCTGTTCTGGACTTCGTAGTGGTGGCTGTCAATTTCCTTGAGCAGCAGCACGGCCTGGATTCTGGACAGGACATCACCCCACGCGATGGTCACCCCACTCAAATTACTGAGCTATATTGTTCAGCCAGTTCCAGGGTCTCTGCCGCCAGGTACATAGAGGAGCAGGCCCCAATGCGTTTAACATAGTTGTCCTTCCGGAGCAAACTATGGGTTCGCCGCACCAGAAACTGTAACCCCGTGCAGGAAGACCGGAATTTAGCTTTAGCACTTGCCTTGCCGCCTACTTCCAACAACCTGACATAGACATAAAAACAGCACTTATACTATTAAACTACGTTCATTAGGGCACTACTGTAGCTTATTTATAATCTGCTGGTAAATTGCGCTTTGCTGTGCGATCCGATTGGCTCCCTCAAACCAATCAGAAATCTTTACTGGAATGACTTCATTTACATACAATCGCAACCTATTATCCAACCAGACTCCTGATATCTGCGACGTCATTTAAGCGTAGGCCTATAAATACCACTCCTCTTGCCACCTACTAGTCACTTATTTTATGAGGAGAAAGCTGTACGCTAATCATGCCAGAGCTGTCTTCTAAAGGTACTACGATTTCCAAGAAAGGCTTTAAGAAAGCCGTAACAAAAACTCAGAAGAAGGAAGGGAAAAAGCGCAAGAGATGCCGTAAAGAGAGTTACTCCATATACATCTATAAGGTGTTGAAGCAGGTCCATCCAGATACTGGGATCTCCTCAAAGGCTATGAGCATCATGAATTCTTTTGTCACTGATATCTTCGAGCGCATTGCCAGCGAAGCATCTCGCTTGGCTCATTACAACAAGCACTCGACTATCACTTCTCGCGAGATTCAGACCGCAGTACGTCTACTGCTGCCTGGAGAATTGGCTAAGCACGCTGTGTCCGAGGGCACCAAGGCCGTTACTAAGTACACCAGCTCCAAATAAGTCTGTCGTTTTTAAACAAAGGCTCTTTTCAGAGCCACCTACATTACTTAAAAGGCTGTTGGCTCGTTACTTAGTTAACTTTCTTTTCGAAAAGTTAATTGGTCTTGTGGGAAAACCCTGTGGTTCTGTAGCATAAGCACTGGTCAGAGACCACAAGGTTGGCAATTGGAGCACATCTTACTGTTTGTGGAAGAAACAGGCTTCCTTCTCCCAGAAAGACTATAGTTTTTGGAAACTGCAAGGTTGTTGAGTCTGAGTTGACTTGACAGCACTTAACAGGCTTTTAAGGCAATCGCAAGGCGCAATTATTCCTACAAGCCCCACAAATTTAAGCCCACAAGCTGCTCAATGGAAGAAAGATGAGGATGTTTGTGCCCGTGGTTGGCAGTGCAGGCAAGCCCATGTAGATTCAGAATTGATTTCTGGCTGTGGGTTTGGCTTTTTGGGCTTGAGTGCTTCAGATATACTTCCAGAATTGACTAGATGGCACGCAACCACACCCACCCCCTACGATAGCAAGTGAGTGTAGACAGCAGTTCAGGTGTACTTACAGCTATGGGATAAAGCACTGGCAGAAAGAAATGTCGGTCTGAACCCCAAAGTTCGGTGGTTCAAACTCACTAGCGCAGCTCCTTGAAAACCCTATACAACAGAGTATGTGTTGGAACCGACTTGACGGCACTTAATAAAAAATACTGTACTGTTAATTCAATCTCACTTCCCTCCAAATGCCACCTTAAGTGACTGGCAATATATTTACATTTTTACTGAGTATCTAGAGAGTCTGATGGAATATGACAGGGCTAAGTCTATAGAAAGGCGTCAGTAGTCAATGTTCATGTGTAAGTGGTTTCTGGGGATGAAGAGATATGAGGAATGTGATGCTCATTCTTTGAATATTTTAAACTTATGATCTGATTTAGAAAACAAAGGCCTGGTACTGAAGATAGATCTTTAGACCTTAGGGACACTGGCATGGGAGCATGGATCTTGTTTCTTCGTACTGGCTCTGGTGCGTGAAAAAGTACTATTGATGCCCTCAAAATGCCCAGTTTCTTGGCCTGGTGATGCCCTCAATATTTAGTGAGGTGTCTCAAGGCTGGGATATTTGTTGAGGGCATTTTGGCATATTGGAGTTTGGTGAGTTTGCCATCTTCCTTAAGGTATTTCATGTTTGAACCCACAGGCTGGCTAATCACAGTCAAGTGGCAAGGATGAATAACTAATTGAATCACCTCTGGTTTTGTATTTTCTTACAAGTTATGGTGGGATCACTTATTAATTTTATTTAAAATGTGCTTTGTGTCCTATTTGATGTAGGGTAGACTTCAAAATGTTGTTGCTAAGTGCCACTGAGTCAGTTCTGACACAGAGTGGCCTTGTATAGGGTTTCCTAGAAGCAGTTGGTGGGTTTGAACTTCTGACCTTGTGGTTTGCAGTCCAGTGCTGATCCTATAGCACCACAACAGGAATGCCCAATATCCATCTCATGGAGTCTGTGCAAGATCTGCTCTATAATGACCATTTGGGCCCTACTTTGAAGAAAAATCACCACTCATCTTGTCTGCCGCACTGTGGTGGCTTGGATGTTGCTGTGACGCTAGAAGCTATGCCACCACTATTTTAAATACCAGCAGGGTCATCCATTGTGGACAGGTTTCGGAGGAGCTTCCCGACTAACACAAACTAGGAAGAAGGAGAGGTGACTAGTTCTGAATGTTTAGTCACAAAAACATCATGAATAGCTGCGAACCATTGTGAGATATAGTGCCAGAAGGTGAATCCCTCAGGTTGGAAGGCACTCAAAATATGACTGGGAAAGAGTTGCCTCCTCAAAATAGACTTGACTGTGGTGAAGCAAAAGCTTTCAGGACCTTCATTTGCTAATGGGGCACAACTCAAAATGAGGAGAAACAGCTGTGAACTTCCATTAATAATTGGAACAGGGGATGTATGAAGTACAAATCTAGGACAATTGGGGGAGTGCAATGCATGCAGATTGATACCCTAGGCAGTAGTGAGCTGAAATGGACTGGGATTGGCCATTCTGAATCAATCATATATGGTTCACTATGCTGGGAGCAACAAATTGAAAAGAAATGGCATCACACTGTCAAAAAGAACATTGTAAGATCTATCTAAAAATACAATGCTGTTTGTGATAGGATAATATCATACTAGTCAATACCACTATATTCAAATGTACACACCAACCACTAACTAAAGCCAATGATGATGCAATGGAAGAATTTGACTTCTTCAGCCTGAAGTTGATCAAACATGAGATCAAGATGTATTGATAATTACTGATAATTAGAATGTGAAGGTTGGTAACAGAGAGGAAAGATCAGTAATTGGAAAACATGGCCTTAGTGACAGAAATGATGCTGGAGATCACATAACAGAATTTTGCAAGACCAGTGGACTTGTTCATTGCAAATACCTTTTTTAAACAACATGAACCTCACCAGTTGGATATACAGAAATCAAATTAACTATATGTGTGGGAAGAGATTATCGGCCAAAACAAGGCCATGGGGAAGACTAGATGATTGTTCACATGCAAGTTCAGGCTGAAGCAGAAGTACCTTAAAACAAGTTCATGTGAGCCAAAATATGACTGAAAATATCCCTCCTGAATTAAGAGACTATCTCAAGAACAGATTTGATTCATTAGGCACTAAAGACTGAAGACCAGAAGAGCTGTGGAATGACATCAAGAGCAACATACAGGAAGAAAGCAAAAGGCCATTAAAAAGATAGGAAAGAAAGAAAAGACCAAAAGGGGTGTCAGAAGAGACTCTGAAATTTGCTCTCTCCATCATAGAAATGCTAAAGTGAATCAAAGAGGAAGTAAAAGAGCTGAACAAAAAAATTTCAAAGGGCAGCTCAAGAAGACAAAGTATTATAATGAAATGTGCAAAGACCTCATGTAACAAAATCAAAAGGAAAGAACACACTTAGCATTTCTCAAGTGAAAGAACTTAAGAAAAAATTCAAGCCTTAAGGGAGAAGAGCACAAGCGGAATGTGGGACCTTATCCAGAGAAGCAGCAACACCAGGATGGAGGTAGAGATGATGACATGGAGAGAGGGAGCAGCTGAGGACTCTACTACATTCATGGAAAAATAGGGACTGAGTGCTGGCGACCAGGAGGCAGGCTTACAGAAAGTGCCCTTTGGTTGTTTAAATTATTATATATTCTTGAGTGTTTTTGTGTACACCCCACCCCCCAAACCACAACAATAACAACAACAACAAAACCACAGGGAATGGAAGCAAATACTGTTGAATGATGATGCCCAGAGGAGATTGTAATCATTGCAATGAAACGGTGTAAAACCGATGTTCTCCCATGTAAACTATCACTCAGTTCACAATAAAAACTTAAAAAATAGAATACATACAATTTCTAAATGGCACTTGCTTTTTGAAGGATGACTGAGCAAAAAACTTCAGAGAATTTTTTCAATAGTTGCAAGCTTTTGGGTAATTTTTTTCAGAAAGGTGCCCAACTGACCAATGGGATATGTTCACTTGTGCAACTCTGAAAATATTCTGGGAACCATTCAACTCTGTATCTTAAAATGTTAAATTTTATGATATGTAGATTCTTATTCCACAAAGTTGTTAAAAATCATAAAAAAAATAAAAGCAAACACAAGGAAAAATATTTAGCAATAGCACAGAAATCAAGTATTTAAGTATACATCTAACAAGTATGTGCAATGATTGTAAGGGAAAATGACTAAAGTTAACCAAAGAGCATCTAAATAGAGTTAAAATGTATTCATGATAGAAAGATTCAATATTAAGGTGTTAAATCTCCCCAATTGGAATAGAGTCAATGAACTTCCAATCAAAAGCCCTGCAAGATTTTTTTGTAGGTGTTGATGCTAAAAATCATTACTAGAAGACGAAAATAATAGATTAGAAAAAACGTTTCTGAAAAAGAACAAAAATGGAGGACTCATTATCTAATATTAAAACATTGTTGTTGTTGTTGTTAAGTGCTGTTGAGTCAATTCCCATAGCGACCCTGTATAGGGATTTTGAGGAGAAACTGGTGAGCTTGAATCACTGACCTTGCAGTTCAAAAGGCTTTGCAGTCTGGCACATTAACCCACAATGCCACAGCAGGACATTATATGAAACCAATCAAAAAGTACACAAGACACTGTTATTGACAAAAAGACTGATATATGTCAGGGGACAGGAGAATGCCAAGTTAGACCCATATAGTCAACTGTTTGTTTTTTTACAAAAGTGCAAACGAATGTTATGTGAAGTCCTGGTACGGTGCTGTAGGATCAGCACTGGACTGGTAATCACAAAGTTGGTGGTTCAAACCCACCAGTTGCTCCTTAGAAACCCTATGCAGGGTAGTTATGAGTCATAATTTAATGATGCTGGGAACAATTAAGAAAAAATGAACATGCAACACAGATCTCACCATGTACCAAAATAAAAAATATACAATATTATACCACTTCTGGTATGGCACTATAGACTCAGCACTAGTATGCAAACCACAAAGTCAGTAGCTCAAACCCAACAGCTGCTCCTCGGAAACCCTAGATACAGTGTTGCTATGAATCAGCCATGTTAGATGGCTCTAAACATACAATTTCTAAAAGAAAAAAGCAGAAAACCTCTTTTCAAATATAACACCAGTGATTTTATACTGAACTAATCAAGTTAGGGAGTCCTGGTGTGGCGCTGTGTGCTAATGCGCCAGACTGCAAAGCCGTCTGAACTGCAAGGTCGCGGTTTGAGCTCACCAGCTGCTCTTCGGAAACACTACATAGGTCGCTGTGGGTTGGAACCGACTCGACAACACTTCATAACGACAGTCAAGTAAGAGCACACAGCATTTTGTAGATAATGTTGTTGGCTCTGGAAAGAGCCTTTGGTTTATTTTAGAACTAGCATTATTTTACTTGGAGCTGGTGTACTTCGTGACAGCCTTGGTGCCCTCGGACACAGCATGTTTGGCCAACTCCCCAGGGCAACAGCTAGCAAACGGCTGTCTGGATCTCGTGGGACGTGATGGTGGAGCGCTTGTTGTAATGTGCCAGGTGAGATGCCTCACCCATGATGCGCTCAAAAATGTCAGTGGCAAAAGAACTCATGATGCTATGGCCTTGGAAGAGATTCCAGTGTCCGGGTGAACCTGCTTCAGCACTTTATAAATGTTAATAGAATAACTCTCCTTTCGACTTCGATTGCGCCTTTTCCCTTCCTTCGGGATTTTTATTACAGCTGTTTTAAAGCCCTTTTTGGAAATGGTAGAACCGTTTGAAGTCAGCCCTGGCAAGACTAACGAATAACTCTTATCTGCAGAGACTAAACGGCTTTTAACGGCCAGACGAGTGGTATTTATAGGCTGGCATATAAACAGCGTCTTGAATATTCACAAATCTGATTGGATAATAGAGCTTAGCATGTATGTAAATGAGGTGATTCCAATAAGGTTCTCTGATTGGATAGAATATCTACCCAATTAGGTAGCAAATCACAATCTACGTGTCAGAATATAAATAAATTTTAGTACTGCTCCACCCCCTCACCCCCACAACCTTAGTCCTCAACGGTTACCTTGTTTCGTTATAACAGATTTTCTGTTGAGCCTTGTGGCGTGTTGGAAGCAGAGCAGTAAAGCCAAATCTCACTTTCCTCAAGGGCAAGCCTGCAGTTTACTATGGGCTGAGCACCCCTGCCCTACTTGTTTCACAAAGCCAACTATTCCGAACAGGTTAGGGCCGGCTCAAATGTGTAACCGGGCGGGGTGCTGGAGTACCAGACAGTCTAGATCCTAGAGCTGGCAGGCAAACGCGCATCATCTGTGTCGTCTGCAATGACGAGTTGTAGGCAAAGTCACCATCACAGGCAACCTGCCTAACATCCAGGTAATTCTGCTGCCTGTGAAGATGGAGAGGCACCGTCACAAAGTCTGTTGGAAGTAATGCTTCTAACTTGTAAAGCCCAGCCAAAATATCTTGAAGAGAGAAAAACCGTGAAACCAAAAGCTTTTCTCAGAGCCACCCTAGATTCAGAGAAGGAGCTTCACCAATAAACTATTAAGTTAATACGACTTTAAAAAGATACTCTAATTTTGATGAGGTGTCTGAACTCTACGTTAAGGACTACTAACAGCAGTGGAAGCCATTGGAGGAAGATGGCAGACATCAGGGTGGAATTGTTTTCAGCACCTACCTTAGGTAGATAAAGTAGCTGCCCTGACAGGCTCCTAGTACTGAATATGCCATCCTTATACAGGGTGCTAGTCGGAATCGACTCCATGGCACAACAACAGAGTACTCTAAACCCAGGTGGTGGGGTGGGTTATGCCTTTGGCTGCTAACAGCAAGGTAGTCAGCAGTTAGGAATCACCAGCCACTCTGCAGCTGAAATGTGGAATAAAGAGGCATTTTGCTCCCTTAAAGATTTGTAGTCTCAGAAACCCTTATACCTAGTCTGTCACTATGAGTTGGAACAGATTCGATGGAGCACAACAAGGTAATCTTAATCTCCTGGGTGGATCAAAGAATAAACATTGGTGGTTCATGTATACTTAGAGGCTCTTTGGAAGGAATAAAGGTTTAGTGTTCTGCAGAAAACTCAGCCATTTAAGGATTCTTGGAGTACAGTTCCACTCTGACACACATAGGGTGACCATAAATTGGGATTGAAATTTGCGGGCAACTGTTATTTAAAAAAAAAAAATAATAATTTAAAGGGTAGAATCTGAATGATGATGATTGGATTAGAATTAATTTAAACTTGCTGTTTTCAGCTCAACTCTGAAGAGTACACAGGATATCAGCAAAGCAAGCAAAACAGGGAACCTCAAGCCTTCATGATTTTTTTCAAGTGTTTTTCTAGAAGGGAATTTTCTTTAAGAATTCTAGGGTGGTTCTTTTATTTTGAAATCTATAATTGGCATATTAAGTGAAAGGGTAGAAGGCATATATAATATTTGATGCCTATATTTTGTATGAGGAGCTCTGGTAGCGTTGTGGTTAGGAATGGAGCTGCGAACCTCAAGGTCAGCAGTTTGAAATTACCAGCGGTTCCGCAGGACAAAGATATGATTTCTGGTCCTGTAAAAGTTTACAGGTTCACTATGAGTCAGAACTGACTACATGGCACATAACCACCACCACATTTTATATGTTTCAAGAGGTAGCATCTGATGGAAAATCAATGGTGTTTAAAGAAGTCCAAGCTGCACTGAAGACATCAGCAAAAGATAAGGCTCCAGGAATTGACAAAATATCAAGAGAAATGTTTCAACCAATGCAAAGCTAGAAGCACTTACTAGTTATTGCCAAGAAATTTGGAAGACGGCTAGCTGGGCAACTGACTGGAAGAAATCCACATTTGTGTCCATTCCAAAGAAAGGTGACCTAATGTAATTTTTCAACAATTTTATTAATATCGTGCAAGTAAAATTTTGCTGAAGATAAATCAAAAACAATTGCAGCAATACATTGGCAGGGAATTAGCCAGAAATTCAAGTCAGAAGAGGACATGGAAGAAAGTATATAATTGCTGGTGACAGATTTGGGCAAAGCAGAAAAAATACCAGAAAGATATTTACTTGTGTTTATGCAAAGGCTTGTTTGCTATGTGGATCATACAAACTATGGATAACATTGCTAAGAATGGAAATTCCAGTTAGAACAAAACAAGGGGATACTGAGTGGTTTAGGAACAGGAAAGGTGTGTGCCATGGCTGTATTCTTTCACCATATTTAACTCAATCTGTATGCTGAGCAAACAATGCAAGAATCTAGATTATGTGAAGAAGAATGTGATGTCGGGATTTGAGAAAAATTTATTAACAACCTGTGTTATCAGATAACACAACCTTGCTTGCTAGAAGCAAAGAGGACTTGAAACATTGATGAAGATGAAAGACTAAAGCCTTTTACTCTATATGCTGAGAAATAATTGGAGAAACTGGATGATATGAATAAATACATGGCATCAGGACTGGAAGAAGACATTAACAACCTGCAATATGCAGATGATACAACCTTGCTTGCTGAAAGCTAATAGGACTTAAAATACTGATGAAGATCAAAGACTACAGCCTTCAATATTGGTTGCACCTCAATATGAAAAAATAAAAATCCTCACCATTGGACCAATGAATAACATCCATATAAGTGGAGAAAAGATTGAAGTCAAAGACTTCATGTTGCTCAGATCAACCATCAGCACTCATGGAAGTGGCAGTCAAGAAATCAAATGATGTATTGCAAATCTGCACAAGCCTTCTTTAAAGTATTGAAGAGTAAAGATGTCTGAGGACTAAGGTGCACCTGACCCAAGCCATGGTATTTTCAATAACCTCATGTGAACCAACTCGATAGCATTTAACAACAACAACATATACATGTGAAAATTGAGTAGAGAATAAGGAAGACCATAGAAGAATTGACACATTTGAGTTACGGTGTTGGAGAATATTAAAAGTAACATGGGCTCTTTCCCATCTTGCAAGATGGCAGGTGAAAAGGCTGAGAAGCCAGCTACCAAGGTGAAGAAGCCTGTAGTCAAAAAAGCAAATGCCAGTGGCAAAGCTAAGAAGACTAACCTCAAGGACAAAAAACCCAAGCAGGGGAAGCCGCACTGCAGCCAAAATCCTGTCCTAGTCTGAGGAATTGGCAGGTATTCCCAATCGGTCATGTATTCTAGAAAGGCCATGTACAAGAGGAAATATTTAGCTGCTAAATCCAGGGTTGAAAAGAAGAAGAAGGAGAAGGTTCTTGCTACTGTCACAAAGCCAGTTGGTGGTGACAAGAATGGTGGTACCCGAGTGGTTAAACTGCGCAAAATGCCTAGGTATTACTCAACTGAAGATATGCCTAGAAAACTGTTGAGCCACGGCAAAAAACCCTTCAGTCAGCATGTCAGAAGACTGCAGTCCAGCATCACTCCTGGGACCATTCTGATCATCCTCACTGGATGCCATCGAGGCAAGAGAGTGGTTTGCCTGAAGCAGTTGGCCAGTGGTTTGCACCTTGTGACTGGACCTCTGCCCCTCAATCAAGTTCCTCTGCATAGAACACACCAGAAATTTGTCATTGCCACCTCAACCAAAATTGATATCAGTGGTGTGAAGATCCCCAAACATTTCACAGATGCTTACTTCAAGAAAAAGAAGCTGCGGAAGCCCAGGTACCCAGAAGGCGAGATCTTTGACACTGAGAAAGAGAAATACGAGATTACAGAGCAGCGCACAGTGGATCAGAAAGCTGTGGACTCACAAATTATGCCAAAAATCAAAGCCATTCCCCAGCTTCAAGGTTACCTGCGCGTTGTGTTTGCTCTCACAAATGGAATTTATCCTCACAAATTAGTATTCTAGATTTCTTGTAAAGAAAGAACCTCATTAAATAACTGATTAATTAAAAAAAAAAAAAGTACCATGGACTGCCAAAAGAACAAACAAATCTGTGTTAGAAGTACAGCCAGAATGCTTCTCAGATGCCACGATAGCCAGACGTCAGATGAACTTTTGTACTTCGGACATATTATCAGGAGGGACTAGTCCCTGGAGAAGGATATCAAGCTTGGTAAAGTGGAGGGTTGGTGAAAAAGGAAGACCCCTCACCCCCATGAACTGGATTGGCACAGTGGCAGCCACAATGGGCTCAAGCATAGCAGTGAGTGTGGGGGTTGGCACAGGACAAGGCAGTGTTTCTTTCTGTTGTATACAGGGTTGCTATGAGTTGGTACCAACTTGATGGCACATAGCAACAACAACAACATAGCATGTGTAAGTTGGATAATGAATAAGGAGTACTAGAGAAGAATCGATGCATTTGAATTACAGTGTTGGCAAAGAATATTGAAAGTACCATGGACCGTCAGAAAACAAGTACATTTGTTTTGGAAGAAGTACAGCCAGAATTCTCCTTAGGAGAGATGATGAGGAGACTTCATCTCTTGTACTCTGGACGTGTTGCCAAGAAGGACCAGTCTCCAGATAAGGACAACATGTTTGTTAAAGTGGACAATCAGCAAAAAAGAGGAAGGTCCTCAATGAGATGGAATGACATAGTGGCTGTAACAATGGGCTCAAACATACGACTGTGAGGATGGCACAGGACCAGGCAGTATTTAGATCTGTTGTGCATTGCATCATAACAGCAGCAATATACTTTATGTGAAAAACACTTAATAAAATTAAATAATTTATTTCTTAATTTGTAGGATGTGTATAATGCTAACATTATACACATCCTACAAATGATTAGGAGCCAATTCAGTGACCCCACCCCCAATAACAAAAGGAAGAAATGATGAAGCTTGGTGGCTATATTTAAATGTTTCTTGCCTCTTGGAAAAGATTAAGAAGAGGAAGGTAAAGTATGAAAAAGAACATCAAAAATGAGAGCTTGGAGGTTTGGGGTGAGGAAGAAAGAGAGATTGGCGTTTATATTGAGGTCTCAGAAGCTTGCTGCAATGGCTTTTATGCTGGGAGCTGTCCCAGTTCACTTAACATAACATCCTTTTTTTATTTTTAGTGATATTTCAGTTTTACTTCAGTCACTTGCAAAAGACTGATACATGACAACCCAAACTACACATGATTAAAACTCCACTCACATCCCTCCTAAGGGCCTAGTGCTTAGGCCTTTAAATCTTTCCTTCCATTTTTGTAGCAATACTGATATCTTACCTCTTAATCCTTATCTTTCATTAAAAGAAAAGTAAAAATCAGGAGAACAAACAAGATGGCGGATCGGGTGGACATGTAGTAGAGAGCTCAGACAACAACACAGAATACCCGACCAAACATGCTCAGGGGATGGTCCCAGAACTCTGAACCACATATAAAAGATTATTTAGGAGGTTGGAAGGCTCACAGCTGGGGGAATTTGTGGCAGAAGCAAGAAATCTATTGCTTTCTAGTCCGGGATGCTCGACTGCTCCAGAAGCTGCCATCTTGGGTGAGACCAAGCAGGGGAAGGATAGGAGCGGCCACAGATGCCTGGCAGAACCGCTGAGATAAAGGTGTGGACATTCTTTTCTTTTGGTATCTGTTCATTGTCCCTTGCTGTCTGCTCACTTCCATTCTGGTGACTATAGGGGTGCCTGAGCTAGTGGGCACTCCAGCCCCACCCTCGGAGCATTCTACTAGGCATGCGCACAGATCTCCTCAACATTTAAAGAGACAGTTTCCAATTAAAACCAAATGGCCACAGCCGGCCCTGAACTGTTTCCAACTAGAAAAAAGGCCTGAACGGGGATTATGGAGCGGGGCAAGCAGACAAAAGAGGAAAAAGGCTGAATATTAAATCCTAAATTACATCAAAATGACCAACAGTGGTATCTTGAAACTTCTCAGGAAGATGAGTGAAAAGGGAAGCCCATTTCCTGATCACATCTACCTGGAGACACTCAGAAAGCATAAGAAATACCAAAATACATACCCATCTAAGTATTAAGTCCACAGATAATCTCTGAAGATGCCCCCAAAACAGAAGCAGATGACCATATCTGCACATGTCCAGAAATGAGATAAAGTTACTAAGGCAAATGAGCCGGAAGGAGACCTACACTCCATACTAGAAGATGGGCAGGCTTTGGAAATGCCTGAAAAGGAATTCTAAAAATGATTATAAAAGGTATCAAAACACTATACAATGCAGTTGAGAAAAA
>NW_006408731.1:3970966-3979460 GCF_000296735.1 Chrysochloris asiatica | reverse complement strand
GATGGTATATGGAGGGGATTATAATCAATGTAATGAAACAAGTTATATGAATTGTTGAATGTGAAACTGATGATGTGCCCTGTAAACTTTCACTCAATCCCCAATAAAAACCTTAAATTAAAAAAAAAGAAAAGAAAAGTGAAAATCAAAGTTGGGAGGGAGGTATTTGAAGGGACAGAATCCATTTAAAAGCTTTAATGTAAATGATGGAATCAGAAAAGTAGAATTAACTAACTGTAAACAAACCTGACAAGTTTGAATGTTTCCTATACCTACAAATAATAAAAATGCATCATAAAATCCCTTGATGCAAAAAGGTTTTTACTTTTTGATAAATTCTTATTTATTGATTTTTGTCTTTTGTTATTTGTACTTTTAGTGTCATATCTAGGAATTTGTTAAAAATAAGGTCCTGACACATTACCCCTATATTTTCTTCTAAGAGTTTAAGGTCTTTGATACATTTTGAGTTAATTTTCACATATGGTATGAAATAGAGAGTCCAGTTTCATTCTTTTGCATGAAGCTCAAATCCAATTTTCCTAGCACTATTTATAAAAAAAGACTAGTGTTTCTTCATTGAATGAATTTAGCATCCTTGTAAAAACTCAACTGACCATTTATCTATGGGTTTATTTATGGACTCTGGATTCTGTTTCATTAGGTTCATATATCTGTCATTTTATTACTATAAAAACTGTTTTGATTCTGCAGTTTTACTCATATGGTATGTTCTGAGATCGAGGAGTATGAGTTCCACTTTGCTCTTTTTCATGATCTCTTGGGCTTTTTAGAGTCCCCAGCAATTTCATCTAACTTTGAGGGTTGGCTTTTCTCTTTCTACAGAATAGAAGAAAAATTTGGGAAATCATACAGTTTATACAGTATAATACCCAGAATATACAAGTGTGAAGAGTTTCTGTAATTTAACAACAAAAAGATTAACAGCCTAATTAGAACATGGGCAAAGGGTTGTTGTTGTTGTTAAGTGCCGTCGAGTCGGTTGAGGTAAGAGATATAAAATCTCAATTGTTGTTATCAAGTGCTGTCGTGTTGGTTCCAGGAGAAACTGGTGCATTTGCATCGCCAACCTTGCTGTTACCAATCCAGTGCTTATCCTATAGTGCCACACCAGGACTTTCTTTCTGCAAAGTAGGCTGTTGGAATAGACAGATTGGAAGAAAATTGATACATACTACATGGAAGGATACCTTGATACATGGAAGGATCTTGAAGACATTATGCTGAGTAAAAAAAATCAATCAAAGGATTCATATTGTATGACCTCACTTATATAAAAAGGCAAGAGATCAAAATTTATTAGTGGTTACCTGGGGTGAGAGAGAGGAAAAATAGCGTTACTGTTTATAAAATATTGAGTTTCAATTTGTGGTCATGGACAAATCACATTGATTACGAATAGGGGTTGCACAGCCAAATTAATGTAGTTGCTGTCAATAAGTTGCACACATGTAAAAAGCTGAATTGAGAAACCTGTGGTACATATATTTACATTTTAAAAAATGAGTTATTTACTGAGGTGGCTTATACACAAACACCTCATGGGATTTGGTTCTTTGGTTTGGAGGTCTAGGGCCATGGTTTCATGGGACTTAACAGTTAACTGACCTAATCATGAGTTTAGTGCTTTTGTTCTACCTCCAATCTTATTGTATAAGATCTATTTTATATGATGTTAATTATGTAAATATATATATAATTTTATCCAGGTACAATTATCCATAACTTCATCTTTGTTGTTGTTATTAAGTACTGTCCCTGTTTAGGATTTCTGAGAAGTGGCTGGTGGGTTTGAACCACGGATATTGTGGTTAGGAGTGCAGTGCTTATCCTACAGTGCCACACCAACTTCATCTTTAGTCTGGATTAAATTAAAACAAGGTCTTTGTGACTTCCATGATAAATTGGGGGTCGGAGGTATGTGTGCCATAGCTTTTCTCAGATTGCCTCCTTAATTGAAATGGTTTTGTTAATCATTACAGTCAGTGCATGGGAATAACTAACTATAGGAACTGCCACCAGGTCTGAGTTCCAGCAGACAGGCCAAGGGGCCACCTGGCATATCCAGAAGTTGGTGAAGTTGACAGGCCCAGTGACAGTTTAAGCTAATTTAACATATAAATTTTCATGCCAGGAGTTAACGATGCTGCAAAAAACAGCAGCAAGAGCAGAAGGTTTGAGGAGGATTTCACAGTAGAGAAACATAGCTCAAAAGAAACAAGGTCTACTGACAGACAAATGTTTGCTAAACAAAATAAACTTTTGCCATAAGGGCTTAAAGGAGGGAAAAGACACCAATAGCTGCAAAAATGGCTCCTAATCAATAAATAAGCTGATAACCCAAAGGTTCTCAGTTCTAGCCCACCAGGTGCTCTTCAGGTGAAAGATGAGACAGTCTGCTTCGGTAAGGATGGATCGCTTCAGAGATCGTCTGGAGTAGGTCTCCTCTGTCCTGTAGTCACTGTGAGTCAGAATTGGAGGCAGTGGGTGGTGGCTAATATAATTAAAATGCTAATGATAAGATATACCATTATTTCAAAACTCATGTGTTTTACTAATTTAATTTGTGGCTGGAGTTAGAAGCAAAGAGTTAATAAAATATATGAAGTAGAAAAAAGTGACAAAGAATGCAACCATAAAACTTAAAACAAGATTTTTAAATTTTTTAATGGATTTTTAATTCCAAACAGGTCATAAGGAATATAGCTATTTTCTAAAATTGGTATTTATGTAAAGAGGTCTGGGTACATTGTTGTTAAGTGCCGTCGAGTCGGTTCCGACCCATAGCGACCCTGTACAGGGTTTCCGAGGGTGTAAATCCTTACGGGAGTAGAAAGTCTCATCTTTCTCCCGCGGAGCGGCTGGTAGTTTCGAACCGCTGACCTTAAGGTTCGCAGCCCGATTCGTAACCACTACGCTACCAGGTAAAGAGGTCTGGGTACGTAGGGGAAGAAAATCTATCAAAACAAGGAATAAAACTCCATAGTTAAATCCTATGTTGATAAAGAAAAGGAGTTGTTAAGTGCTGTCAGTTGGTTCCTTCAAATAAGAACCTTGTATAGGGTTTCTGAGGCTGTAGATCTTTGCAGGAAAAGAAAGCCTCAACTTTATCCCAGATAGCGGCTGATGGGCTCCAATCGTATGGTTCACAGACCAGTGCTTATCCTCTAAAGCTCTGAGATCCCATGAAAAGGAGTAGGAAGTTGAAAACAACAACAAAAACACATCCCAAGTACTGCTACAATTGGGTCCTGGTGTGGCATCGTGGGGTTAATGCGCTGTACTACAAAGTTGGTTTGATCCACAAGGTCGGTGGTTCACGCTTACCAGACACTCCTCAGAAACCTTACACAGGGTTGCTATGAGTTGGAACTGACTCAATAGCATTTAAAAACAACCACCACCACCACAGCTAAATTCCTTATCACAAAAGGTTTAGATTTATAGAATGAAAGCTTATTTCAGAGATATAAGTCACAAATTCAAACTAAGCAAATATAACAGTTTAAAAAAATCACATTACAGAATTCAATCACTAAAAAGTTACCAAAATTCTCACAGTTGAAAATTATGATTCCAGTGACTAGAAAAATAAATTAAATGATTAACGTTCTATTTAAACAATTTTATTTCAAAGGTCCTAGCTAATAAAATAGAACATTTTGAAAACTAAAAGTAGTTCATATTTCACTTGGGGTCAAGTTCAGAGATCTTGGGAAAAAAGCTATTGCCTATATGTTGACTTTTTCAAATCCTTGGATGGTTTGAATTTAAGTTAGACTTTCTGGAAAATGGAAAGATGCTACAAGTAGCAGTGACTTCTTACCCTGTAAAATGGGACCTTCTCTCACTGCTGAGGGTGGCTGTAGCTCTACACACGACAATAATGTTCTCTGTGGGATAATGTACTTAACTGCACGGTCATTGGGTCACTATGAGTTGGAACCAACTTGCTGCCACTTAACAACAATAACAACAACCACTTTTTAGTCACAAAAGTGGCTATGGTTTTGTGACAAGGGAAAGCCTCAACCCAAAGAGAATTCCTGCAAATCATATTGAAACAAATTTATAGCCACTGGTAGGTCGTAGAAGAATTGATGCTTTTGAGTTATGGTGTTGGAGGAGAATATTGAAAGTGCCATGGGCTGCCCATAGAACCAACAGATCTGTGTTGGAAAAAGTGCAGCCAGAGTGCTCCTTGGAGGCCAGGATGACCAAACTTCGTCTCTCATACTTTGGACATATTGTCAGGAGGGACCAGTCTCTGGACAAGAATATCATGTTTGGTAAGGTGGAGGGTCAGAGAAAAAGAAGAAGACCCCCCCAGCGAGACGGATTGGCAAAGTGACAGCATCCATGAGCTCAAGTGTGACAACGATAGTGAGGTTGGCCCAGGATTGGGCAGTGTTTCATTCTGCTGTGCAAAAGGTCGCTATGAGTCGGCACCGACTCGATGACACCTAACAACCACAACAACAATAGGTATTAACTGGATAAAATCTATCTGCCACTCAAGTATTGACCCGGTCAGCAAGTGATACTTTCTAGGCAAGCGTTTAAATTGCTTTGCTACTTGTTCTGCAGCTATCCAAAAATGTCTCCCAAAATATTTTTGTAAGGTATTTATTGCTTTGTCTCTGTCCAAATGTTCTTTTACAAGGAAGGTGGTTACTAGAGGAATATGCAAATTCCTGGGGACAACAGGTTTGGCATCCGGCCCTTCCTGTAAGGAAGTTATGTAGTTATTAGGTTCTGACTCATAGCAAACCTCTGCCCAACAAAACACTGCATGGTCCTGTACCATCCTCACAAATGTTGTTACACTTGAGTCCATTGCTGCTGCCATTGTGCCAATCTATCTTGTTGGCGGTCTTCCTCTTTTTCACAGCCCCTCCACTTTAGCAAGCATGATGTCCTTCTCCAGGAATTGGTCCCAACTGATATGTTTGAAATATGAGAGATGAAGTCTCACCATCCTGGCTTCTAAGGAGCATTCTAGCTGTACTTCTTCCAGGGCAGTTTTGTTGGTTCTTCTGGAAGTCCATGGTACTTTTAATATTGTTCTCCTACACCATAATTCAAATGTATCAATTCTTCTACGGTCTTCCTTACTCATTGTCCAACTTTCACATGCATATGAAATCTATATTTGTGCCCATTCTAAAAAGAGATGATCCAACAGAATGCAGAAATCATCTTTCTATAAGGAAGTCTTTGTTAAATGCATAGTCCCTTCTTCATTGAGATTCAGAAGCATTTATATGAGGTCAAGTTAAATCAAGCCAGACTGTGGGGCTCTGCCTTATTGTTGATAAGTGCAGTTAAGGCATAGGGTTGTGCATAAGGTATCCAAGGGTTTCAATCATTGTGGGAGCAGAAAGCTTCATCTTTCTTTCACAGAGAGGTTGGTAGCCTCAAACCTAAGACCTTGAGGATCACAGTCCAGTGCTTGTCGTATGGACCCACCATGCTCCCCTGGGGTTCTGTCTATGGTTTTCAATTACCAGACCTTTGGACATGCTGGGTGGGTGCCATGGACTTTGGGTTCATCGGGGCAATATCTATAAGAAGGGTTATAAAGGTTTGTGTCAGAAGCACTGAATATCATAAAAGATGTCTCCCTTGCTTCAGAAGCATGGCTAAAGGAAGAGATGTAATTAGCAGAAATCAAGAATGCCTTTACAAAAAATTAATAATGTGTTCACTTGGGGAGCTCTTCATATCAGTCAAATAAACCAAGAGTAAGGGAACATGCAGACAAGTGAGCAAAACAGATTTATTACCAAGACCCATTCATAAATTCATAATTGTTGTTAAGTGCCACTGAGTCGATTCCAACTCATAGCAACCCTGTATAGGGTTTCCAAGGAGCTGCTGGTGGGTTTGAACTGCCAACATTTTCATTTGTAGCCCAGTGCTTATCCTACAGTATTACACTAGGAGTCTAAATGCATAATAGGGTCCTGGTAACATTCAATGTGCAGCCTTAAGTTATATTTATTTTTTTAATCAGAAGTTAGTTGTTGGAGTCCTGGTGTAGTGCTGTAGGATAAACATTGGACTGCCTACTGCAAAGTCAGCAGTTCAAACCCACCAGTCACTTCTTGGAAACTCTATACAGGGTAGAGGGTAGCTATGAGTAGAACTGATTCAATGGCACTTAAAAACAACAGCAGTTGTTGCTATTTGCTGAGAGTTTTGAATAGGTTAGGGCAGTTTTGTTTTGTTTTAAGAAGGCACGGACTCCACTTAACTTGTTGTTGTTGTGTCATAGAGTAGATTCTCACAGTGACCATGTACTGGATTTCTGAGGAGTGGCTGGTGGGTTTGAACCACTAACCTTTCAGTTAGCAGTCCAGTGTTTATCTACAGTGCCACATCAGGACTCCATATATGAGCTAATGTCTTTGAGGAAGTCATAGTGGGTTATGTGTTGGTAACCACAAGCTCAGCAGTTCGAATCCACCAGCTGCTCCTGGAAGGAAAATGAGGCTTTCTGCTCTATAAAGATTTACAGCCTCAGAAACCCTATACAGGATCACTATGAGTCAGAACTGACTCAATGGCACATAACAACAACACCAACAATGTCTGAAAAGATTAGAGTCAGGTAATTTCAACCAGTATAATTCTTTTATCCCCTCCTCTTCATTCTGGTTGGCAGCAGCTGTTATAGGTGAATGTGAGGACACAGCCTGCTTTGCAGCCATATTAACTAAAATTTCTCCCTTGATCTTCTCTCTCTGGGGAGGTTTTAGGCTGATGGGCCCGAGTCTTGACTACTGTAGTTGCAGAAGGAAGCAAAAGAGCCTCTAGGAGGTTGGAGACAAAAGACCATTTTAAATTTGCTGTTAGGTGCCTTCAAATCTTCTCCAACTCATAGAGACCCTCTATAGGGTTTCCAAGGAGACTGGTGGGTTTGAGTTGTTAATTTCATGGTTAACAGTCTAGTGCTTAACCTGTACTGCCACACCAGTACTCTGGGTTCCTGAAAATGTCACAAAATGGCAGCTCATGCTGCCTACCTTGAGAAAAGCTAATTACTCAGAGTTAGGGGTCTGGTAAAGCAAGCAAGGCTTAATGTCTATCGATACACAAGAGGCAGGCAGCTCCATGTCCTCCACAGACTGCCTCCTGGAGGACAGAGGGAAAGGAGGACTCGTAGTGATGTGGGCCATAGAGTGGGGTCCTAGGACTTTCAGAAACTTCATTGTTCTTATTCCAAATTATGCTGATCTCTCAGGGGATTGTTGTTGTTGTTGTTAGGTGCCATCGAGTCGGTACAGACCCATAGCGACCTTATGCACAGCAGAACGAAACACTGCCCGATCCTGGGCCACACTTGAGTCCATCAATGCTGACACTTGGCCAATCCATCTCGTTGGGGGTCTTCCTCTTTTCCTCTGGCCCTCCACCTTACCAAACATGATATCCTTCTCTGGAGACTGTTCCCTCCTGACAATATGTCCAAAGTATGAGAGATGAAGTTTGGCCATCTTGGCTTCTAAGAAGCACTCTGGCTGCACTTCTTCCAAAACAGATCTACTGGTTCTTTTGGCAGCCCATGGCACTTTCAGGGAATTGGTTACACTTAAAGCCAAATCTACAATGTTTTAAGTCTAACCAATATTTTAAGTCTAACCAGTCTATTTACTTAGTTTGGGAAGGGTCTTTCAAAAGCTTCCCTGGAGTTACATGATTTCAGAGATTGGGGACTGAGGAGACCTGATCCTCCTTATTCTCCCTATCTTTGGCTCCTGATCAGAGAAAATTAGTTATCTCAATTTATTTACATACATTTAAGCTAGTTTATGTCTTTTTAAAGACAAAAGGCAATTAAAGTCTCTAATTTTTACTATTTTTCTTGGTTGCATTTTAGCCCTCATCCTTTTGTTACTTGGAGCGCTCTTTGTACCTTCACCCTACAGCCTTCTGTTGATTAAGAATACTCAGGCAAGCCAGAATTTCCACATGAGCAAAGGCTTATTATAGGAAAGAGGCTTGCAAGAGGATATTTTGTTAAGTGCTGTAAAGTTGGTTCCAACTCATAGTGAACCTGTATAGTGTCTCCAAGGAGCTGCTGGAGAGTTTGAACCGCTGGCCTTGAGTTTCAAACTGACCTTGCTGTCCAGCTCATTATCCCACAATGCCACACCAGTAAGAAAAGGACTCTATGATATAGGCAAGCTTGAAACCCTATGAGTTGCTATGAGTTGGAATCGACTTGACAGCACTTAACAATAACTATAACAATGCAATGTTTACCCCCCATATTCCCAAACAAAGGCTTTTCTGGGGTTTTTTAATGTTTTGGGTGGGGAAAAGACATCATGTTTATTCATAGGGATGTTGTTATTGTTGTCGGATGCCATCAAGTCAACACCAACTCAGAGACCCCTATGTACAATAGAACGAAAACACTGCCTGATCCTGGGCCAACTTCATAATCGTTACTACACCTGAGCCCATC
>NW_006408731.1:3964528-3970146 GCF_000296735.1 Chrysochloris asiatica | reverse complement strand
TGGCATCAGGATTGGAGGAAGACTCATTAACAACCTGCGATATGCAGATGATATAACCTTGCTTGCTGACAGTGAAGAGGACTTAAAACATTTACTGACGAAGATCAAAGAGCACAGAAGAACCTAGCTCCTCCAATAAGTGCCTTGAGGCACTCCATTTCTGCCTAACATCATTCAGTTTTACTTGCCCCAGGGGCTGGGAAGTTGGGCTTTTTTCCAGTCATAGCTTCCACAAAAGGGCCACTGACTCCCAAGATTTCCTCTAGTGAGACTGTACTAACATTTTAGAAGCTTTATTGATATAACCCCATATTTTTTTACTTATATGTACCACACTTGGGGGGTTGTCATGTGATCCTTAGAAGTGGCATTCCCCCCTTCTCACTGGATTAGCAGCATGTGATAAAAAGAAAAGAACACTTAGATTTGAATGTGTCCTTTAGAGACACAAAAACAAACGCTTAAACCTATTTCATAATTTGGCCACTAGATGGGAGTCATGAATTTTGGCAATCTCGGAGGCACAAGGGCCCTGTGAAACCACTTTCAGTTTTCACTGAATTACAGACTATGGACTTAGTAGTAGTATCAGTTCTCCTTAAAGTGGAATCACTCCTGTGGTCATCAAGAAACCAAACAGCAACTATAAGTTTCAACACAGTGCTCAGGTCAAGAACAGGAACAGACAGGAAAGTTAATATATCCTTGAAGAATTGCACCAAAGACTGGGACTGACTTAATTCAGTAAAGATTTATCTCTATAAGGGGGTTCCGAGGTCTCAAGAAAGGAGGGGTGGTGGATTTTCAAAGGTTCATTTTGTTGGTGCCTGTTCCAGTCTGTGATGTCCCAGGGTCTTCAGTGAAAGAACACTTCTGGATCCTGCTGACACAACACCAATTATGCTGAAGAGGAATAACTCCACACCTTAAAAAAAGAAAATTTAAAGATAATTTATTAGAAGAGAAATCATTTGAATGGTGGCTATCCAAAGTATAAACTAGTGAGCCCTAGAGAAAAGGTTTGGGTGTAGATATAGGGTCAAAGCAGGAAATTACAAGACAATTATGGATTGATTAGCCCATCATTTGTGTCACAAAGGGAGGGTTAAACAAACCAGGGAAGTGACTAAGATTGGAGGTGGGATACAGGGGTTGGTTACAGGAATTAATTACAAGAGTTCACATGGGCACAGCGATCCACAAGTCATAGTTACAAAATGCTTATACCTCCCAGAATAGGTTGTAAGACATCTAGTTTGATATTGAACATTTCTTGGAGATGTCTGGTACTCGGGCTGGCAGTAAGAATTGGCACCAAAACCCTTTCCTTAGAAATTGCTTGCTCAAGTGAAACCTTTGTAATTGCTTGGGGAGTTTAGATAACACCTTCGTGCCCAAGGTCTTTTTACCCTAAGTCATTGTTTCTACATGAAAGCACTCTTGGTGTCTACAGGATCAGCATTGGACTGTGAACCATAAGTTCGGTAGTTCAAACCTGCTAGGTGTTCCTCGGAAATCCTATACAAGGGTCACTATGGGTCAGAACTGAATCGACAGTACTAACAAGAGCAACATCATGAAAGGCCCTTTTACGTAAAACGTAGTTGTGTTAAGACCTCTTGCCTAAGTTGTTTCCTTCTACATTCTTACTTGACCACAGGGAAAAGATCTCCCTGCCTGCCCATGGTTGCTAGCCAGATAAAGAATACTGTTGGTTTTAGTTTTAATTCTGAATGCCGCAAAAACATGAATTTAATTCATGCATTTTACTTTGGTCAAAGGTACAGGAAAATTTCTCTCTTGGAGAAGTATATAAAAGATAATACTAATTTATAAAGAATTGGAGTCCTGATGTGGCACTGGAGGATAAGCACTGGACTACTAACCAAAAGGTTGGCAGTTCAGACCTACCAGCTGTTCCTTGGAAACTCCATATACAGTTTTGCACCAACTTGATGGCATTTAACAACAGCAACAACAACATAAGGAATTATTAACTCCTTAAAGACCCTAAAGCTGGAGTAGGTTATTAAAAGTGCTAAGGATAGCCAGAAGAACAAACCAATCTGTGTTAAAAGAAGCACAGCCAGAATGCTTCTTAAAAGCCAGGATGGCAAGACTTCGTCTCTCTTACTTTGAATATGTTATCAAGAGGAACCAGTCCTTGGAGAAGGACACCATGCTTGGTAAAGTGGAGGGTCAGAGACAAAGAAGAAGACCCCCAACGAGATGGATTGGCACAATGGCAGCAGCAATGGGCTCAAACAAAACATTTATGAGGATGGCACAGCATTTCTTTCTGTTGTGAATAGGTTCACTGTGAGGTGGGACTAACTCAATGGCACCTACCAACAGCAATCATAAAAAAAAGCTGGCCTTGAGAATTATGCTCCTTTAATAACTGCTTATATGAGATCAAACTGATAGCAGTAACTTTAAAGGTGCGATAGGAACCTTAACAGGCAGTTCGTTTATGTGCATTGGGAGGAGCAACTCAGAAAAGCAACTCAGAAAACCATTGCACAATTTGAAGAATGTAATCAATGTCACTAAGTGGTACATGTAGATATTGCTGAGTTGGTGTGTATTTTGCTGTGTAGAGTCTCAACAACAACAAAACAAATAACATTTAAAGAAAAAAAACCTTATAAGAATGCTGTGAGATAAGATCTCTTCTTCTGGATTTAAGAAAACAGTGGCCCCAGGAGGTTAAATGCTTGCCCACGGACACACCCTAGGAAGGGGCAGGTCTAGAGAGCAGATCACTGACTTACTGAACTTCCGTTCCTCACACTACATTGCTTTTCTTTTGCGCTTTTCTGTTTTTCAAGCTTTAGCAATGGACATGTGTTGTTTTCATAATCATGAAAATGCCTTACACCTACGCTCACACAGAGGTCTGGCAGAGGATATTTCTACATATGTATTTCCATGTGCTGTAAATTGATTCATGTATATAGTAGATCATATCGTGGGGCAAAATTATTAAAACTTCTTAGCCATAACCAGACATGTTGAGAGAATGATCACTGGGCCAGGAGACTCAGGATTGTAGTCTTGGAGGACATCAAGGCCAATTGGCATGACATAGCCCACAAAGACCATGTTCTACATCCTGCTTTGTTGTTGTTGAGCACCATCGAGCCAGTTCCAGTGCATAGCAACCCTATATAGCGTTTGCAAGGAGCTGCTGGTGGGTTTAAACTGCCAACCTTGCGGTTCACAGCCCAGTGCTGATCCTACAGTGTCACACCAGGAGAGTCTGTGAGTGACCATGTAAGGTGCAACTATTAATAGGTCTCTTCTGATCTGAAGTAAAGACGAATGAAAAAAATTGAAGACACAGAGAAACAGTTAGTCCCAAAGAGTGATGGAGCATGCAAACGTCAGCCTTCACAACTCTGAGACCAGAAGAACTAGATGGTGTCCAGCTACTGCTAGCAACCACTCTGAAAGGGATCATAATCAGAGTTACTGGACGGAGTGGGAGAAAAATGTGGACCAAAACTCAAAACCATAAGAAGACCAGACTTACTGGTCAGATAGAGGCTGGTGGATCCCAGGAGAATATGACCCTTAGCCACCTTTCTAGCCTGGAACTGGCCTCACCTATATGGCTCAACTTTTGGCCAAACATCAAACAGGGGAATAAAAACACTAGGGAGGTATGCACTCCTTAGAATAATCAACCATAGGAGACCAAAAGGGCAAAAGTTATCCAGGGACAAAGCTCAGGAAACAGGAAGGGAGTAGATAGAATGACAAATAAAAATAGCAAACCCAGGGAGGAAATGGAAAATAATGCTACAGTGTGAGGATTGCAATCAATGTCATCAAACAAAATGTGTATGAATTGTTCTATGAGAAACTAATTTGCTCTGTAAACTTTCACCTAAATCATAGTAAAAAGTTAAAAAAAAAAAATCCTAAAGACTGAAATAAAAATAGCACTAAGATCAAAGCTTTCTTAGTAAGGCCATGTTGTTGAACCGACTTTGCAGTTCAAACCAACTTTGCAGTCCAGCGTGTTAACCCATAGTGCCACACCAGAACTCCTAATAAGGCCATGGCTGTGGCTTATTATGATATCAGAGAAGTTACTATGGTACTGAGCTGATGGAACTTGTTGGAAATCTGTCTTCTAGGGTGTGAGGAAAAGTTATTCAAAAGGGGGGTTCTCACTGGAAGTACCTCAACACAAAACTGTCCAAGGGATCATCATGTCCATTGGGTGCTGTTACCTACTATGCCCTGAAGGAGCCAAGTACTGGAGAAGCTATGCTCACTTGAGGGGTTGGACCATAGGGAAGTCAGGCTCTCTGGAGATGCGTGATATGCTCAAGGGAGCACATCAAAATCTAGGGAAAAATCCTTTTTCTACTGCAATGTCTCTCCAGAGCCCTCTACTGACAAGCTTCACTGCCAACTGGTAAAAGAAAAACATTTAAAGGGCCCAAGTCCATTTTCACAGAGGAGCTAAAAGGGTAAACTTGGAGCTAAGAGGCAGTAAGATTGATAAGTGATACAATGGTCAAACACAGCATGGATGGAGACTGAAGAAAAGTTTCACTGACTCACTACAGCATTCCTGACATCACCTTCATGGGCCCACCTCTCCAGCTTTTTTCATTGTTGCTAAGAAACAGAGTCATATTGGAAGTTCTCCAGAATTACTTGTTAGTGTTCTATGTTTTTTCTACAATTGGTCGGGACTGAATATTAATTCAACAAAGTTTACTTCCAAAGCCTTTCTACATTGGAGACACACAAGCAGTGCCTTCACATATATCCTGTAGTAAGAGACCTGAAAAGAGTGGGCTTGAACTGCAGAGCTTGTGGCTCACAGTTCAATCAATGTTTACTCTACAGAGCCACTGTGCTCTTCCAGCTGTGTGGTAGAATGAACTATGGCTCACAATATCTGCTGCCTTCCTTAAAGGAAGGATTGTATTTCTCTGCAACATTAAGGCTGATCTGGATCACATGGGTTGCCTTCATCAATGGAATTTGAGCAGAAACAGCAAGCGTAACTACTGGATGTAAGTTTGCTCTACATATGCTGTTTTCCCTCTGCCATGAGGCTGGCAGCATTTCAGATGGAGGCTACTCATCAGTCAAATTTTATCATATGTTATGGGGACTTGGGTGTTAATTGTGACCACAGCAAAACTTCACCTTTCCTGCTCAATACAAAAATTATGATGAGGCATAGGGTGTTAAACATAGGCTAAGAACAAAACAAAATCTGAAATTTTGGAATTGGTTTCAGGGATGGGATGGGATAAAAAGAAACTGGTGTTGGGATTTAGGATGTTAATTTCCATTTTGCATTAGTGAAACATTTAGTAAATTTGTTACCTACAGTAAGTTGGAAGACACATCATTTCCCTATTAATTTTATTAACTCAATTGAAACTTTTACCCAAGTAAATGTAAATTGTGTGATTTATTGTTTACTACATTTGAAATAATACTCAAAAAGTAATTAGCTGATTTTCAAATAGCAATTTATTTTTATTAATTTTTTAATTTAAGGTTTTTATTGTGGATTGAGTGAAAGTTTACAGGGCATATCATCAGTTTTACATTCAACAAATCATACACCTTGTTTCATTACA
>NW_006408731.1:3960847-3961538 GCF_000296735.1 Chrysochloris asiatica | reverse complement strand
TAACTGTAAGCCTTCCAACCTTCTAAATATTCCTTTATATGTGGTTCAGAGTTCTGGGACCATCCCCTGAGCCTGCTTGGTCCTGTATTCTGTGTCGTTGCTGATAGAGCTCCTTACTGCACTTCCACCCAATTTGCCATCTTGTTTGTTCTCTCAAATAGCAATTTAAAAATTGATATAAAGAGGTTTGCAATCAATTGGTGACCTAAAGTTTGGCGATCAATGGAAGAAAGTCAGGGTTGCCTTGAGTCAGAATGAACTCAATGGAAACATAGAAAAATTAAACAAACAAACAAAAAACTCCAAACAGTTAAAGATAAAATTGAGAAATTACTAAGCAAGAAAATTCTTGTAAAACTTAGCCTTGACCAAGGAGGATATCCAGGTAGCCAACAAACATATGACGAAATGTTCACAATCTGTAGCCATCAGAGAGATGCAAATCAAAATAACAATGAGCTATTATCTCATACCAGCAATAACAGCAAAGATCAAAAGAGTAGAGGACAATAAATGCTGACAAGGATGTGGAGAGACTGGGACTCCCCTACATTGCTGGTGGAATTGCAAAATGATCCAACCTCTCTGGAAAGCAATATGGTGCTTCCTCAGAAGGTTGGAAATAGAAATAACTTATCATCCAGCAATTCCTCTACTTAGTATTTACTCACAAGAAATACGAGCCATAATA
>NW_006408731.1:3945116-3959062 GCF_000296735.1 Chrysochloris asiatica | reverse complement strand
GCGAGGATCATTCTCATCCCCTCAATACACAGGGTAGACAGGGATGGGCAACTTGGACATTGGCTATTCAAAATGGGGGACTACAAAGGCAAGAAGTGACTGGCTTACAAGCTTTTAAGAGGGAGCCTAGATCCAGGGGGCACAGAGGAAGTTAGAATCTCCACTAAGTAGTATCCAATCTGCCTGGGCAGAGCTGATGAAAGGAGATGGAGATAGCTCTTATGTGGCACAATAGTGAATAATTGCTATGAGGACTGACTGTGAGGGTTGGAAATGTAAAGGTAGACATTTTGTAGCAAAAGGAGGGGCATGATTGACTTTGCAGTCTAGGAGCAGAGGTTCCTGGGACCATTAAGGGAGAAGAGTGGAGAGTGGGACCCTAGCCAGAGAAACCGTGATGCCAGAGATGGAAGCAGAGATGATGACTTGCAGAGATGGAGCGGCTGGGGACTTTAGACCCAAAGAGGGAGAGGGGCTATGTGCTGATGACCAGGTGGCAGGTTTGCAGGATATACCCTTTGATTGGGTGATGATACATGGCAATGAAATGATATACGATAGGATGAATGTAAAGCTAATGTTCTCCCATGTAAACGATCACATAAGTCACAATAAAACATAAAAAAAAAAACAAAAAAAAAAAACATAAAAAAAAAGTAACAAAAAACTTAGCCTTGTGCAAGTATCAAATCAAAGCATTATTGTCAGGCTACAAATAGACTAAAGGAATGTAAATAATGTTGGTTGGCAAAATGTCTCAAGAAAATGAAGGTAAGTGATGGTGTTCCCATTGAGAGTCACTGGTAGACATTCCCATATGATAGGTTCAAAGTATCCATTGAGAAAGAGGTAGATGGATAAAACAAAATCCTGATGAAGATTTTGAGAAATAAAATATTGAAGTGCCACCAGTTTGGATAAAAGAGGCTGTAACTAATTCTTCAAGTGACATGTTGATTGCAGATGACTCCCATCTTATTGGTGGGGAGAGGGAGGAAGGATCAGCTATGAAAGCTCCACAATCTAAAAGGAGGAGAATAGTCTCCAATTTCCTCTTCAAATGTGTCTCAAAAGGAAAATGGAAAAGGAAGTACCAAGAACCATGGAGAACAATGTTCTAGGAACTAGTCACATGGTACAGATCCACAGACTAATGCACTGATTCGGTATCCTTGGTTAATAGGTGTTACAAATGGTTAATATGTCTGGTTGGACTCAAACTGTTAAGCTTTTGATAAGAAAGGTCTGGTGATTTACTTCCAAAAAAGCAACCATTGAAAACTCTCTGGTTTTCACTGACACACATGACTTTTCCATGAGTCAGAATCACCTAGATGACAATTGGTGTTTTTGTTTGTTTGTTTTTATTCACTACCCCAGTATAAACAACAACAAAAAAAACCCCAACTTGTTGTTAGCCACTTAATTCTGACTCATAGCAACACCAGGTGTTACAGAGTAGACCTACTTCATAGGGTTCTTACAAATCCAGGTCTTGCTAGGCACAAGGGAAAACAAACACAGACTGGGTGAAGACAGAGGAGAAAGGCTTTACTCCATTGGCCAAGTGGGGAGCAAGTCAGGCCTACATCACCAAGACAAGCTCCTCAATTACAGGGCAGGCAGCTTATTTACGTACCTAGATCATGAAGTAAATGAGAGAAATTATGAATATGTAATAGATACTTGAGAAATGGTCATGAATATGCATTGGAGTGGGGTCTTGAATTCTGTCACAGAAGTACTCATTGGACCTCTTGCTTTTAAATGTGATTAGATGACGTCTCTCTGGGAAAGTTTTGTTCCTTAACTAAAGTTTCTTCAATCCAAGGTCAATTATGGGCTGCAACTGACTTTACTGCAGGTCTAACAGGTCAGATTTCTTTAGAACTGGCACTTTGTCTGCTGTGAAAAATAGGTTAAAAGGAACTAAAGAGCAGAAAGAATAAGTTAATTATAAATTACAAGTGAAGTGTATTATTTTCACATCTTGTTGTCCCAAGAGGGTAGCCAAATGGACAGGAAGTGATAGATTTTATAAATTCTAAAAGATTAAGCAAGCCTAGGGCTTCAGGGTTATAATCTTAACTGAGCAGATGGCCAGGGCTTTCTTTGAGGTATTGTTGGGTGGGTTTGAATGGCCAACTTTTACGTTAGTAGTTGAGCGTAAACCATTTTAAATAGTGCCCTTGTGATTTCAGACTCCCTGCAACTATCAAAAACTATGTTTCCTCGGTAGTTATCCATGTTCTAGCATCACACAGGCGTGTGCATAGGAGAGCAGACACCTTGTCTTGTTGTTTCATGTGTTTCTGGAGCAAGAGAAGTCATGTCCAAACTGACAAGATGATATAAAAATTATGGACTTTAGACCTGGGGCTGTGACAAAATGGAATTTCTGGGTTGGCTCTCTTGGAAAGAGATGACATGTATTTTGTATGAAAAGAGTGAACTGAATAATTTTGAACTGAATTGATAGTGGTTGTGGTTGTGTGCCATGGAGTTGGATACGACTCATAGTGACCTTATATAGGGTCTCTGAGACGTAAATCTTTACGGGAGCAGAAAGCCTCATCTTTCTTCTTCAGATTGGCTGGTAGATTTGAACTGTTGACCTTGCAGCTAGCGTCCCAATTCATAATCCACTATGCTATCAGGGCTCCTTTGGCCTGAGGTAGATTTTTATTATTTCAAAACAATTACCTGGTCTTTCCTACGAAAGTATTATACTTTTCTACGTGGTGTCATTAGGCTTGGCCCTGGGACTTGCTTAGATAATAAAATGTGAGGAAGTAGTGTCAAAGCTAAACTTTCAAAAGTCAACAAACACCTGGTTCATCATGATTTCTATTTTCCTTCTGCCATGAGACCATCCATATTCCAGATAAAACCTGATTCATTAATCAAGGTCCTAGAGTGAGGTTGACATAGTACTTACTCAAACCCCAGCCTATCTTTCACATTTTATCTCCCTCCACTTCCAAACAGGTCAATCCTCCATGTTCTCTGGTTATAAGTGAAGCTGAAAACCAGTCCAGCTATGCAAACAAGACACCTGGGAGTCATTTCTAGTGCAGGCCTATAGTCTTTGATGAAAGCTATTGTATTTGATCTTCATCAGTATGCATTTCAAGTCCTTTTTTTCTTTTCATTGAAGTGCAATCCATATTGAAAGCTGTGGTCTTTGATCTTCATCAGTAAGCATTTCAAGTACTCTTTGCCTCCAGCAAGCCAGGTTGTATCATCTACATATGGAAAGTTGTTAATGAGTCTTCCTCAGATCCTGATGCCATGCTCTTCTTCATATAATCCAGTTTCTCAGATAACTTGCAAACATACAGATTGAATAAGTATGGAGAAAGGATACAACCCTGATGCACACCTTTCCTGATTTTAAATGACTGCCTCTTGATGTGTGTACAGGTTCCTCATGAACACAGTTAAGTGTTCTGGAATTCCCATTCTTTGCAATGTTATCCAGAGTTATTATGAGCCACACAGTTGAATGCCTTTGCATAGTCAATATACTACTACAATGATGAACATAATCACAAATCAGAGAAGTTTCATAACATATGTACATGCATATACATAGGAGTCCTAGTGTGGTACTGTGGGATACAGCTGTGGACCACAAGGTTAGTGGTTCAAACTAACCAGCTGCTCCTTAGAAACCCTTTACAGGGTTACTACAAGTTGGAACCAACTTGATGGCACTTAATAACAACAACATATATACTGTTGTTGTTGTTGTTAAGTGCCGTCCTGTTTGTTCCAGCTAACAGTGGCCCTTTATGGGGTTTCGGAGGCTTTAAATCTTTGCAGGAGCAGAAAGCCTCATCTTTCTCCAGCAGACAAGCTGGTGGGCTCAAACTACCAATCTTATGCTTTACAGTCCAGTGCTTATTCTACAGAGTTGCAGTGCTACCACATAATGTATCTGCAGCTGTGTGGATTTTGAGACAAAAAGAAATCAATAATGTATACAAAATACACAGCTACTGAATAAAGTAGCAGAATTTAAACCTAGGTGGTCTGGATTAAATTTATATCTTTAGTTATTATGCAGTTTAGTCTTGTTTGTTGTTGTTGTTGTTGTTAAGTGCCGTCGAGTTGGTTCCAACCCATAGTGACCCTGTACAGCGTTTCCAAGGCTGTAAATCTTTACAGGAGCAGAAAGCCTCACCTTTCTCCCGCGGAGCAGCTGGTAGTTTCGAACTGCTGACCTTGTGGTTCACAGCCCAATTCGTAACCATTATGCTATTAGTCTTGTTAGAGAGGTCAAATCAATAGAAAGCTGCAGAGTTGCAAGCTTTGCTCTGCGGGTCAGACTATGTTTCCTTTTCTGTTGGTGAAATGGCTAGGGTCCTTCTCTGTTTTTTCTGTTGATGATCTACTTAGCCAGACCATGTCATTGTTGCCGAGTGCTGTCAAGTCAGTTTCAACTCATAGTGACCCTGTATAGGATTTCCAAGGAACAGCTGGTGTGTTTGAACCACTGACCTAGTGGTTCAAATCGACTTTGCAGTTCAGTGCTTATCCTACAGCACCATACCAGGACAATAGGATGAATTTATATCTTCAATACTTTAGTGTGCTTTTGAAAGTTTAGAGTTTTATTTGATTACAGAGAATGGTGAACATGATTTTAAAAAAAAAAAAATCATGGAAGTGAGTCATGGTCACTTATATCCTAATAGACATGGATGTTTATTATGAGTATAGCAAAGCTGATAGTGGTCAGAACTACTCATGTAGTAAATTTTGCTGGTTTCCAAAATGACATTGAAGATTCAGTAACTTGAGAATGTAGCCAGAGTAAGCCTTATGATTTCAAGAGCTCAGTAACATTTCTTCCTGCTCTAAATTAAACTCACAGAACCTCAGAGTGATTTCTTTGATAACGTGGTAAAAACATTATCCTAATAGGATTGTACTTAAAATCATGCTCATTCTTTAAACACTTTCTTTTCAATTGCTCCAATTATTACAATGACCATAAAAATTGGGGAAATTTTTTTTAATTTGAAGATAAAATATTGATTGTAGGAGTATAGGTAATCCGGTAGAGGCTGCAGACTATTGTAATTTCTTGTTAGGCTAATCAATAAATGTAATACTCTGAGAGATGCTGCAGAAAGGTTCCAAAATATACAGGAAGTTATTTTGAGGCAATATTCAACTACTTTATAATTTTACTTTTACCCACCTCTGGTTGGGATTGGGTCCAGCTAGTCTCAGCTACTGTTTGTGCTTGTTGGATTTTGAAAGAGTCTGTGTTTGAAATTCCATCTGCAGATTGTGCAACTCCCACTAGGAATGAGGATGTCAAGATTATGTCCCACATACTTTGGACATGTTATCAGGAAGGACTAATCCCGGGAGAAGACCAACATGCTTGGTATAGTAGAGGGTCATCAAAAAAGAGCAATGAGATGAACTAACACAGTGACTGCAATGATGGGTTAAAATATGAATAATTGTGAGGATAGAACAGGACTGGATAGTGCTTTGTTCTGTTGTACATAGGGTCACTGTGAGTTGGAACTGATGCAATAGCACCTAACAACAATATGTATTCATTTAGAGAATAATCCTTTTAGGTTCAGAGTTCCTGTAACATCAGGCCAATATATTTGCCAGAAAAAAGTATATGAAGATAATTATTATAGCAAATCTACCTACTCAGCCACAAAAATTTCAAAAAAGGCAGCTGAGAAATATTATACAAGAAGTAAAAGAGACTTACTGTGCTTATGGTTTTGAGAAATAGTAAAGTACATAATATAATAGTAACTCACTAGATATTTGTTGACTGAATATTCAAATTCTCCAAACTCACTGTGTAACACTGATAATTTTAATATTTAGTCCTCCACACTTTAAATTCCTCAGTGGCAAAACTGTGTCTTTGTAGACTTATATACTCACAATCAACAAAATGCCTGCTATATGGTACTGTTCGGTGACATTTTTGAATAAATGTGTAGACAACAAACCAGCAAATGAGATGAAAATCTCTTAAGGAATTGTTAAGATCCTAAAAAGAAAATTTTATGGTCAACCCTATTTCCACTCATAGCTTCCCCAACACTATACTATTATGTATACTACTGGAAATTTCTTTCTTAAGGATTGTTTTCAGTTTATATCTTCAAGACAATCAGTTGTTCATAATAACAACTCATTAACTATTAGGTAAGAAGCTCTGGTAGCATAGTGGTTACAAATCGGGCTTCTAGCCTGAAGGTCAGCAGTTCTAAACTACCAGTGGTTCCACGGGAGAAAGATGAGGCATTCTGCTCCCGTAAAGATTTACAGTCTCGGAAACCCCATGCAGGGTCACTATGAGTCGGAACCGACTCCACGGTACTTAACAACAACAACTATTAGGTACTTTCAGAAAGCTAAGAGATAGATGTAGGGAAATTTAATGATGAAAGGAGCTTTGAGGAATAGCTGGAATAAAGGATGATTGTTAGTCTCTGAACAGAGAGGGTACTTTTAAAGAACCCTTTATCAAGACGTTCGGTAGTAGCAGCTGATCACCATCCAGTTCATCTGGTTTCATGGTAAAGGGGGTAGTTGTTCTTGGAGGCAATTAGTCATTCACTGCATTTTCTCCCCCGATTTTTGACTCTCTGTTGCTTCAGGTAAATAGAGACTAATTGTTGTAACTTGTATGGCTGCTTGCAAAGTTTTAAAACCAAAATTTTAGAACACAAGAAATTAGGAGGCAGAACATAATAAACACTAAACACAATATTTGGCCAATTAACTGGGATGCTCCATGAAACTATGACCTGAAACCTTCAAACCAAGAAACCAAATCCCATTTGGGGTTTGGTTGTACATAAGCAGCCGACTCCATAGCATATAGCTAATACCACCACACTTGCTCATAATATTAAACATCTTCACCTTCGTCTGGTTGGGTTCTAGTAAGCTCAGCCCTAGCTATCTAAGCCAGGTCAAAATGATTACCAGCTGCAAGTTTGTGAGTTCACACACACCTCCCTGCACTTCAGACCAGCTGCCCCTTTCAATCTCAGTCCTAGCAATATGTTTTCAAGCTCTATCTGTTACTGTTAAGTGCTTTTGAATCAGTTCTGATGCATAGAGATCCTGTATAGAGTTTCTTAGGCTACAAACCTTTACAGGAGCAGAAACCCTCTTCTTTTTTTCCATGGAGCAGCTAGTGGGCTTGAACTAATGACCTTGTGGTTAGAAGTCCAGTGCTTATCCTACAGAGCCACTGAGCTCCTATGTGTTAACATGTATTTCTTTCTCTTTCCGGTTGACTAGTATTCCATTCTACATATGTGCCATAGTTTGTCCATCCACTCATCCACTGATAGGCAGTTAGCTTGTTTCCTTTTGGCTCTTGTAAATGATGCCACAATGAAAACTGATGTATGTAAGTCTGTTAGTATCAGACTTTCAACTCCCTTGGTTGAATTGCTAGCAGTGGAATTGCTGGGTCATATGCTAGTGTTTGGGAACCACCGCACTCTTTCACAACAGATGTTCTATTTTGCATCCCCACTAGCAATGGATAAGCATTCTAATTACCCTACATTTTCACCAACTTTTGTTGTTTTTCTTTTTAAAATCTTAGCTATCCTAATGAATACCTAGTGAAATGGTATGTCACTGTAGTTTTGAGAATGCTGTAGTTTTAAGGGATCTGTGAAAAAAAATGGGGTCCTGGTATAATACTGTAGAATAAGCATTAGACTGCTAACTACAAGGTCAGCGGTTGAAACATACCAGCAGCTCCTTGGAAACCCTACACTATGAGTCAGAGCTGACTCCATAACACTTAACAACATAATTTTTTAAAATATTAATCTAATCAGTATCTGCTAAATAAAGTATTCTACTGGCAATATAAGTGCAACCAGAGTGCTCCTTGGAGGCCAAACTTTGTCTCTCATACTTTGGACATATTGTCAGGAGGGACCAGTCGCTGAAGAAAGATATCATGTTTGGTAGGGTAGAGGGTCAGAGAAAAAGAGGAAGACCCCTAATGAGATGGAATGGCCAAGTGGCAGCATCAATGGACTCAAGCGTGGCAACAATAGTGAGGTTGGCCCAGGATCGGGCAGTGTTTCATTCTGATGTGCATAAGGTCACTGTGAGTCAGTATCGACTCGATGGCACCTAACAACAACAACAACAACTGGCAACATAAGCAATCAAAGACTAACAATTCTGCCTTTGAGAATGTAAATTTTTGAAATGTAAACACTATATATTATATATTATATAAATTAAGACATTATTAACATAATATAAATGACCAAATAAGACATATACATAAATTGATAGATAACAGTTTAGATGCTGTATTTATGTTGTTGTGTTGTTGAGTTAATTTCAAGTCATAGCAATCCTCTATAGGCTTTCTGAAGAGTAAGCTAGTGGTTTTGAACTTCTGACCTTATGATTCGCAGTCCAGTGCTGATCCTACAATGCCACACCAGAAGTCCAAATATAATACACTAACATATAAAGTGAAAAGTGTACATATGTGTATACTTCTCTGAATTTTCACAAAATGAATGGATTCTCTGATTGGTTCATAGGAGCCTTTCAGTTTCTGGTAGATGTGTGTTACAAAAGTGGCAAAGTGTGAAGCAGGGTGCTATGGCCTGTTAGTGATAATTCACTGCTGCAGTCGCCCCCTTTGAATTAAAAAAGTAGCATTCCCATATTTACTTGACAACTTTGAGGAAAGGTGCTAAGTGACCCACAGAAAACTTACCTCTCAGAGCAGGCGGGATCAGGATGCAAGCAAGTTGGAAATGCTAATGTCAGAAAACAAGGAGTGAGTAGATCTGGATCTTCTCAAAGGAGGAAGAGGAGCTGAAACAAGAAGCTCCACACCAGAGATTCAGCAAGATGGGGCTGAGAGGTAGGCATTCTGAGGCTGGCTTTTGGAATGATTTCCTTCTTTTGGGAGGTCTTGATGGCTACCCACACTCAGATGCCAAAACTGAGGAGAGGCGGGTGAGGTATGAATGGAAAGACAAGGTTGAACCAGATGAAAAGGCTTCATATTCTGGGAAATCAAAAGACCTGGATCCCCATTGCTCCCTTGGTATTTCTGCATTAAGTAACACAAAGATGACCTTGGTTCACTCATCTGTGAAATGAACAGCTTGGACTAGGTGATAGTTAAATCCTTTCCATTGTTTGGATTCTAGACAACAACATCTTAGATATTATTCGTCAGTAGGGGACACTTTTGCTTCATTCCCACAGTACCAACATACTGGTCAAGCTGTGCTACAACATTCTGACACACAGAGGTGACATGAACAGGTCACAGAGAATATCAATATCAGCCCAACACCAAAATCCTAGAAGGAAACCAAAGTTGGGGAACCATTGAACTTAATTTTTCACGTGAAAACAAAGAGTCCACTGTTTCAGCATCACAATGCCTTTGGTCCTGAGTATATATGTAACTAATTATAATATTTAGTTATAGTGTAATTGAAAATGATCATGAAACACACATTATGAGTTTTATCTGTAACTTAACTAGATTGGATCTGTGGCACCTGTAAACCTTTTGCTTTTGATAGATCATTCCAGAACTATCAAAAGTGGGTCACACTAACCCACCATGGGAGAAAGATGAGGCAGTATACTTCCATAAAAAATTTTCAGCCTCTGAAACCCTAGGGTATCGAACTCTGTTCGATAGGGCCCCGAGAGTTTGGACTTGATCAAGAGTAGTGAGCTTGGTTTTTGGTTTGGTTCATAAAGTCAGAAACTGAAGACTAGAGATGACTAAGACTTCTACATGTAGCTCTCAAGATCCTTTTCCAGTCACACAGCTCCTGAAAAGTGTGACTTTCCCAGTCACAATCATCAAGATACCCTGGTTTCAGGGAAACCATTGTCTCATCCAATGAGGGTCTTTTGTGTCTCAAACAAGGCTGCAATATGAGGTTTAAAAATAGAAATCAAGAAGATATAAAAATTAAGTGAAAATTGTAGGCAAGTTATTACAGGTTGTACCTTGGGAGTCTCCGACTCCAGCCCAGAATTGTATTAATCACTACTGAGTCCATTTTGTTCAAATTTGGTCAAAGGTCAGCCAAGTCCAGGCATCCTCAGAGATTAAGCACAGAGTTACAACACACCTGCTGAAATGAACCTTTGTTCACATATGAAAGTTTCTCTCCTCCTCTCTCTCACGAGTATGCTGGCTTTCTCATGGTTCTAACACAGGGCTTTGCACACAGAGTTGGAATCATCTCTTCCATCATGACCGGATAGTTCATAAATCATGTAAAACTGTATGTTCTGTCAAAACGAAACAACTCAGAATACCATGGACAGATTGCTCTGCAGTTTTTATAGGCCATTTGCAATTGGGCAGCATGGCAGCATCGAGTAAATCAGTGTCCTGATTAATTCAGATTTTTAAAGGGCTATAGGTACAATTTTATCAGGAAATTTGAACAACAACAACAAAAAGATTTGTTGACAGTTATGGCAATACTTGAATCTTATAAGAAAGCAATATGTGCTCAAACATTGTTATTATTACTGTCAAGTAGGTTCTGACTCATAGAGACCCTATATAGGGTTTCCAAGGATCAGCTGGTGGGTTTGAACTGCCAAACTTGCAGTTAGTGGTTTAGTGCTTATCCCAAAAAACTCCAAATAGCAGCCTTACTAAGACAATTAGAAGGTAAGAGAGCTGTGGTTGGGAGACCTCTGAAGTGTTGGGAGTAGGCCATGCTCATTAATCTTTGTGTTCTGAAAGAACAGTGTGTTTTGAAAGATTCAAATGATTCAGGGAGCCTCACTATCCAGATACATTTATGTGAAACAAAACAAGCTCAAGGAACTCACAGTCTAGTGGCAGAGGCTGCTAATAACCAAGGAGAGTATTCAGAAAGACAATCTAAGTAAGTCTCTTAGAGGACTGGGCATTTGAATGGTGACAAGAAATAAGCCTGGAGAAAACTTGGGGGTGGATGGGAGTTGTAGAGTTGGGCACTACTGGTACAAGGAATTACAAGTATATAGGACTGAGGTAAGACAGAACTGACTGGACCTCTGAAACCTAAGGGGAGAGTGGAAGAGGAAATGCCAACAGGCTGGTATGGTCAGGCCATTGAGGTCCTGAAGCCCATAAGAAGATAACTGGGATTTGTACTAAGTTCACTGAGAAGATTTAGAAAAATTTTAAAACAGGAAAAAACACTTCCATATTTGTATTTGAACATTCTGCCTGCTATGTGGGGTGGCATGAAAGTGAGAGAGAGTGAAAGCAGTGAGGACAAGGTATTGGATTATATTATTACCCAAATGATCAATGATTGAGCTGGAGAAAATGAAAAAAAAAAATAACGGGAAACTTTTTTTCCCCCCAAAGGGGAAAAGTTTGAAGGTACAACTGACAGAAGATGCTAGTGGAATGAATGTTAGATCCTGAGGGAAAATATGACAACTAAGATGACTCAAAGGTTTTTGGCCAAATTTACTGGGCCAAACAGTTTAACCCAAATGGAAAAGGCTAGAACAAAAGCAGTTTGGAGTGGATGTACAAAGTTCTGTAAGTGATTTCTGAGCTTGTCCTGAAACACCTGGAAGATTTGAAGGAGTTCGATTTGTTCATCAGTGAAGCTATAGAAATAAAGTTGAAAACAAAACCATTGAACCAATTAGTAGCTCCCATTTGGTATCATTATCAGGCGTAAAGATTTTGGGTAATCATTTATCTCCTGTGAATTAGAAAATTGTAAAGCAAAACAAACAAATCAGAAAGAAATTAATGGGAAAAGAATGAGGACCCAACACTCCTCCCTCAGGGTAGCCTTCGTCTTGGTCCTGATACTCTGCTTTGGAGATGAGAGAGAGCAATAAGAAAGCATTCAATAGGGAACGATTGTTATCAGGTTTGACAGTGAGTATTGGAAAGGTAAATGTAAATGTTTTGTAACAAAAGGAGATGAGCGGCTGATTTTGCAATCTAGAAGTGGAGGTCTCTGAAACCATCAAGAGAGAAAAGCAAAGTGCTGGAGGCAGTGACACCAGGGATGGAGGCAGAGAGGATGACATGGAGAGAAGGAGCCGCTGAGCACTCTGGACTCAGGGAGGGACAGGGGTTGTGTGTTGGTGGCCCGGTGGCAGGTGTGCGGGGTGTACCCTTTGGTTGTTTGATGATGCATGCACAGGACTGTAATAATTACAATGAAATGAAATACGAAGAATGACTGTAAAGATAATGTTCTCCAATGTAAACTAACACATAATTCACAATAAAAACTTAAAAAAAAAAAAAAAGCAAACTACAGAGGGACAATTTTAAAAATCAGACCAATTTGGAGGCTAATTGACTTTTAACAGTATACTTTTAAGGGGCAATAGCACTGAGTACTAGAAATAGACTAGGCAAACTTCTTGTTATTATGTGCTCTCAAGTCATTTCCAACTCATAGCACCCCTGTGCATAACAGAAGGAAACATTGCTGAGTCCTGAGCCATCCTCACAATTGTTGCTATGCTTGAGACCATTTTTTTTGCGGCCACTGTGTAATCCATCTCACTCAGGTTTCTCCTCTTTTTTGTTGATCTTCCACTTTACCAAGCCTGATGTCCTTCTCCAGGGATTTGTCCTTCCTGAAAACATGTTCAAAGTATGAGAGGCAAAGTCTCACCATCCTCACTTCGAAGGAGTGTCCTGGCTGTACTCTAAGAGAGATTTGTTTGTTCTTCTGGCAGACTCTGGTCTTTTCAATGTTGTTCAACACCATAACTCAAATACATCAGTTCTTCTAAGATCTTCCTTATTTATTCATTGTCCAACTTTCACACACATACGAGGTGACTGAAAATACCATAGCTCAGGTCAGGTGCACTTTAGTCCTCAAAAGGACGCCTTTGCTCCTCATCACTTTAAAGAGGCTTTTTGCAGCAGATTTGCTTACTGTGATACACCTTTTGTTTTTGACTGCTGCTTCGGTGAGCATTGATAGTAGATCAAAGCAAAATGAAGTCTTTGACAACACCAATCTTTTCTCTATTTATCATAAGATTATTTATTGGTCCAGTTGTGAGGATTTTTGTTTTCTTAACATTGAGGTGCACTTCACACTGGACTGTGTAGTCTTTGGTCTTCATCAGTAAGTACTTTGTGTCTTCTTTGCTTCCAGAAAGCAAAGTTGTGTCTTATGCATATCACAGGTTGTTCATGAGTCTTCCTCCAATCCTGATGCCACATTCTTCTTCATATAATTCCGTTTCTCAGATTATTTGCTCAGCATACAGATTGAATAAGTAAGGTGAAAGGACACAACCCTGGTGCACACCTCTCCTGATTTTGAATCATTCAGTATCTCCTAGTTCTGTTCGAATGGTCTCTGTACAGGCTCCTCATGAGCACAATTAAGTGTTCTGGAATACTCATTCTCCACAATGCTGTCCATTCTTAGTAATGTAGTTCATGATTTGTTATGATGCACACAGCCAAATGCCTTTGCATAGTCAGTAAAGCATAAGTAAACATCTCTCTGGTATTCTCTGCTTTCAGCCAAGATCTGACATAAGCAATGATATCCATCCTTCCGTGTCCTCTTCTGACTCTGGCTTGAATTTTGGGTAGTTCTTTGTTGATGTACTGCTGCAAGCGTTTTTGAATTATCTTCGGAGAATTTTACTTGATATTAATGATTTCCATATTTTGGGGGGTCACCTCTCTTTGGAATGGGCACAAATATGGATCTCTTTCAATTGGTTGGCTAGGTAGCTGCCTTACAAATTTCTTGGCATAGACTAGTACTGCATCAGTTTGTTGAAAGGTTTCAATTTGTATTCTGTCAATTTCAGGAACCTTGTTTTTTGCCAATGCCTTCAATGCAGCTTGGACTTCTTCCTCAGTACCATCTGTTCTTAATCACATGCTACCTCTTGAAATGCTT
>NW_006408731.1:3922707-3943266 GCF_000296735.1 Chrysochloris asiatica | reverse complement strand
GCGGAACAGCTGGTAGTTTCAAACTGCTGACCTTAAGGTTCACAGCCCGATTCATAACCCCTACGTTACCAGAGCTCCATATATATATATGTATATACTTCAAAAAGTCTGTGAAACTATTGAATTAAAAGATAATAATGATTTCTCTCTCTCTCTCTCTGTAAATTTATGCTTCATCTTTTGCTTGGCTCGAGAACTCAGTATAAGACAGGGAAGCTCAAACCTAATGTGTCCAAAGCAAAACTCTTGCTTTTCCTCTAGAAATTTCCTCCCTTCTCCACTTATTTCCCCATCTCCATTGATGACAACAACATTCACTCATTTGCTTAAGTCATAAACCTAAAAGTCTTCTATGATTCTCCTCCTTTGTCTCATCCCTGCATCCACCTCATTCACCAGATTTATTTGCTCCATCTCCAAAATAGATCCCAAATATGGTCTTTCCTACCCTGACCTGCATAGCCCAGACACAATCAACTGTCATAGAGGAGGCTGCCCCAGGTTCTTTCTGAATCTTTTGATTGCTAATCTTATCCTTACTAGTTTGTGCACCACATGGTAGAGCTGTGTGCCTTCGCATCCTCTCTGACTCATAAAGACCCTGTATAGAGTTTCCAAGGCTGTAAATCTTTACGGGAGCAGAAAGCTTCATCTTTCTCTCACGAATTGAACCACTGACCTTGTGGTTTACATTCCAGGTGCTTGTCCTTCTAAGTCACCACACTCTCAACAGCAGAGCTACAGCGTCCTAAATGGGATGGTCTTCATTCATTATTTTGATCTCATCTCTTATTATCCTTCTATCTTACTGGACACTTTGCACTACTTTCTACCTTGAAAAACATGGTGCCTTTACCTGGAACATTCTTCTCCACATCTGGTTCCTTCTCGTGGTTCACATATTTCAGCTCAAGTATAATCTATTCATATATTCTAAGTATAGTTGTTGTTAAGTGCCGTCGAGTCAGTTCCGACCCATAGCAACCCTGTATAGGGTTTTTGAGGTGAGATTAGTGAGTTTGAACCACCAACCTTGCAGTTCAAACCTACTTTGCAGTCCAGCACATTAACTTGCAGTGCCACACCAGGACTCCCAGAGTTGGGTTTTAAGTAAAATAGCAAAGTAGTGCTACTAGACAAAGTTAGCAGCCCTCCTCTCACAATGTGAATTACTTAGTCACCATCCCTATTGCTCTTGCTTTCTTCGTGCCATGCTTTTTTATTTCTTTAATATTATGTTCCTCCTGGGATGTAACTTTTATGATGGCACATGTCTCAGCGTATTGACCAGAGCTTTATCCCCTGCCCTACCAAGTTTTGTTCACATTTCCATCTATTGCCACCCTCCATGGCCCTTTGTTACCTGTAGCAAAATCATTATTGCTAGTGATCAAAACACTAGCTAACGTTTTTACTATAATAAGCATTATAAGACTGGGGCAGTTTAATGAAAAGTCTCTTTGGTCATAGACCTGAAAGAAAGTGCTAACTATTTGAACAAATATTGACTGACTCAATCAATGAACTACTGGTAAATGAACTCTTAGACATTAGTACACTAGAAAAAGCTGGGTAGGTAAAATGCTTGGGGGAATTTTTATCTCAAAATTGTGATTTCAAGTCTCATTTGCTCAAAATATTATTGGTTCAGGAAAATTAAGTCCAAAGAAGCCCAATGTAACATACAATTATACAAACACACACATGCAAACCTGTGTAACTATGCACACACATGCAAACCTGTTTAACTATGCACACACAATTTCCGAGGGTATCAATAGATACCAAAGATTTCCACTTTTCCTTTATTTTAACCACAGTTTTTGTGACAGTTTATTTTTGGCTTAAGTTTATCTTTTAATCATAGCAATAATTCACAATACATTCTTGTTGTAAAACATTTTAAAGAATAGAGTTTAATTCTCTCTTGGCCATTCTTGCCTTTCTTATTGCTCATTAGAGAGGTGATCACAGTTATCAAATTAATGTGTCTTTTCATCATTGTCTATACATTAACAAACATAGGAGGGCACATAAAATATGTTGTTGTTGTTAAGTGCCATTGAGTTGGTTCTGACTCATAATGACCCTGTATAGGGTTTCCGAGGAGCAGCTGGTGAACTTGAACCGCCGACCTTGCAGTTCAAACGGCTTTGCAGTCTGGCGTATTAACCCACAGCACCACACCAGGACTCCACATAAAATGTGCTCATAGTTATATATATACATATTTTACTTGGACTCTTGGTGTGACACTATAGGACAGGCACTAGACTACTAACTGAAAAGTGAGTGGTTCAAGCCCATTAGTCACTCCTCAGAAATCCTGTACAGGGTTTTTATGAGGCAAAACTGACTTAATGGCAATTAAACAACAACAGCAACATGTTTTACTTATTTCATTATTTTATTCATTGGTCTGTGACTTGTCTTTTACCTTTGTGTCTTTTAAATCATTGAATGTTTATGTCTATAGATCCAACTAATTCTTTTTGATTTTCAGAAAATATTAGTATATGCACTTTGGTTAATTTAACTATTCAAATAATAACAATCTTTAGTCCCTACTGTTTGTTTTTTTTTTTAGCTTTTATAAACATTGGTACAATGGATATCTGACAACATACCATTTAATGTGTCTGTGCATATTATTCTGTGTGTCAGCTTGAAGTAGTAGTGCTGATGGGAAAGATGCAGTTTGACGCCCACAAATAATTTCTGTTTGTCCACACTTTCCCTAAACTTAAAGATAACAGTTTATTAAATGTTTGTAAACCTGATGGGTAAGAAATGATAAGTTCTTGTTATTTCTGGGTCTCTGATAGTGAAGTGGAACATATTTTCCCTTGTTTATTCATCATCTGTATTTATATGTGTTCTGATAATTACTTACTTTAGCTCATTTTTCTGTATCTCTTCCTTTCGAAGTTCTTTAAAAATGTGCTGCTTTACTAGCTATCATGCTGCAAATAAATATTCCCATTGTGCCAGTGATTAAAAAAAAATATGGATCTATTTTATACATGGAGTCCTACTGTGGTATTGTAGAATAATGCACTAGACCTCAAGGTCAGTTTGAACCACAAGGTTGGTGGTTCAAATTCACCAGCTGCTCCTTGGAAACCCTATGCAGGGTCTCTATGAGTCAGAACTGACTCAACAACACTTAACAACAGAACGTATATTTATAGATAAATTTTGTGCATCTTAAATTCTACAGTATCCTCATGATATATCTAGGTGTAGAATTCATTTAATTTCTTTGTTTCAGACCCATTTTAACTACCGAATCCAAAAAGTCTTAAGTTTCATCTATTTTGGAAAATTCTCATGCACTATTTTGAAATAATTCTTAATTATTTTCTTTATTTTCTCTTCATAGAATTCTAATTAAACTTAGGCTAGATTTCTTCAATATCTCACTGAACTTCATTCTATAATATTTACTTAGTTTTATCTTCAAATTCCTGAATTCTCTCATTAGCTATGTCTAATTTTTTAGTTTTAAATGTAAATATCAAATTTTTTCTTATTTGAAAAGAATTTTGACGAAAATATACACAGCAGAACATACACACTCCATCAGTTTCTATGAGTCTGGCTGTAGAATTTATTTTTAATCAACTTTTAGAAAGACAAATATATCATTTTTTGACATAATCTTCCTGCTTTTCAATACACTTTGTTGGGTGGAGTGTTCTGTATATGCTTATGAGGTCATGTTTGTTGATTGTATTATTTATTTCTGTCTTTGTTTCATTTCATTCTATTTGTTCGACCTCCATTGACATTGGTGTGTTAAAGTTTTCTACTACCATCATTATGAGGGTGAATCAGAATTTATCTGAACTCTGGTTGGAGAATTTATTTTAATCAGCTTTTAGAAAAGACAAATACATCATTTTTTGACATAATCTCCTTGCTTTTCAATACACTTTGTCCATTTGTCAACAAGATTTCATATTCCCTTATTTAAAAATTGCCTTATTTAAACTGAGCTGTGAGACACAAATGCACTGCTGTCTTCACTTCTTTATCAAAGGTGACTCTTAATGCTCAAAGGGCTGCTTTTAGGGAATCAAACAGGTGAAAGTCCGATGGAGCAAAATCAGGACTATAGGGAGGATGCTTTAATCCCTAAAAACAATGTTTTGCAGAGTCAACAGTGTGATCAGAGGTGTGAGGACATGCATTGCCATACAAGATCCCAACACCCTTGAATAGTGGTCCTCTGTGGTTAATCTGAAGTTTAGGCTTCAGCTTTGTAGTGAGCATCACACTGTCACAAATATTGTTGATTATTTAAGTTTTTTTCCTGATAGTGTTCTAATACTGGCCCTTGAGCATCCCAGAAAACTGTAAGCATCAATTTTCCAGCTGATGGTTGACTTTGGAACTTTTTCTTGGTTGGTGATTGAGGATGTTTCCACTCCATACTCTGCTGTTTACTGTCAGGCTTGTAGTGATGAATCCATGTCTCGGTACCAGTAAAAACTTTTTAAAAGAAATTTTTACCTTCCGTTGAGCATGGGTCCACATTTTTTTTTTGCAGATGTCTTCCATGAGTTGTTTAACTACCCATCTCGCACAAACTTTTCAAAACCCAAGTTTGTCATGGATTGTTTTATAGGGAGAACCATGGCTAATTTACAAATGATTTGCCACATAATCCACTGTAAATCATCTTTTGACAGAATCATTTCATGTGCAGGCTTAATGTCATCAGCCGTGGACATGGATGGGCATTTTAATATAACTGGAGTGCGGATATATTTTGACTCAGCCTTATAAATGATACCGATTACATGTTTCACATTATATCATCATTCTTACCATCTCTACCCATATGCTTAAGGAGCTCTGGTAACATAGTTGTTTCCAGTTGGGCTGCTAACCTTAAGGTCAGCAGTTCGAAACTACCAGCTGTTCCACAGAAGAAAGATGAGGTTTCTGCTCTTGTAAAGATTTACAGCTGCGGAAACCCTGTACAGGGTCGCTTTGAGTTGAAACCGACTCCACAGTACATAACCACCACCACCCATGTTTCATCATTAGTGACTAGTTTACCTGCTACACTTATCTATACATTAGAGTTACTGTTGACAATTTTATCTCATGTGGATACTTCTTTTAAAGGAACATGATGCTCGTGTTGAACATCCTTTACTAATTTAGCTAAAGAGCTGTTTAATTTAAAAGTTAACTTCAGAAGGTAATTTTGAGTCCTGATTTGAAGATTTTCTCAGAGTGGTAGATTTAAGGATTCCTCCAGTCTGAATAGATGCAATCAGCCTGGATTTTATAGGAATCTGAATTTGTGTCCCACATTGCTTTTCCTTTTCGATCAGGATTTATCTATTGACTCCTTTTTCATAACATGGAAACCAGGTAAAATCCAGTTCTTTTGGACTCATGGCTAAGAATGCAGTAATTTGTAGAAGCAGATAGATCTGAAGTCCAGTTCTTTTTTTCAATCCCTGGGTCTCCCTTTTCCTTTGCTGCTCCAGGGAATAGAGAAAAATTGTATCTTGAATGACCACTGCAAGACTTTAAGATCCAGGTACTCCTCACTAAATTAGGAGGGGAAAAGAAACTCTAAAACAAGTATTAGGTCATTAAACTGGATAGTCCCATAAAGCCCAATCCCTGCAGTTTCAAACAAACAATAAATCCCATTGAGTGTTTGGATGCATTCATATTTAAGTAGTACTAGAAACTTCAGCCTTTTTTTGTTTGTTTTGTTGATGTTATTATAACCTTATATTTACATGTTTTTTGCTGTGTCTCCTTTTTCTGGTGTAGGACTTACTGATGTCAGGTAGACTCATAAAGTTGCACATCCATTGATCCCTTTGCTGTTGTTAGATGCCATTGAGTCGGTATTGACTCAATGAGCCTATGCACAACAGAACAAAATACTTTTTACTCTTTAGATAGTTTTTTGATGAGCATAAGTTTTTAATTTTTATGAATGCTCCAATTCTCTATTTTGTCTTTTGCTGTTGATGCATTCATTGTACTATTTTATAATCTATCATTTATAAAAATTTAGATCCCATAGATTTTCTTTGTCCCTATATTTTCTTCCAAATATATATGATTATAGATTTAAAATGTAGGTCCTTGACTCATTTTGAATTAGTTTTTGTGGCTCATACGAGATATGAATCTTGCTTTATTTTTCTACGTGTGAAAATCCAGTTTTGCCAGCAGCATTTGTTGATGGCACTGTTTCTTCTTCATTGAAAGGACTTCATAGCCTGGTTGAAAATCAGTTGACCAAAGGTGCATGGATTTACTTCTCAATTTTTTCTATCTGTCTATTTGTCTATAATTAAATCAATACCAAGCTATATTGATTACTGTAGTTGTGTAACATGTTTTGAAGTTGGGAAAAGTGAGGCCTCCTATTTTGCTCTTCTTCAAGATTTCCTCAGAAACCCTATACAGTATCGCTATGAGTTGGAACCAACTTGATGGCACTTAGCAACAACAATATATATCATAAGGTTATATATTCAAAGCATTGTAAAAACGTTTTGCATATAGTAAGCATTAAGTTATGTCTAAGAAAGTCATTATAAGACAGTAGTTTAGAGCAAGGATAGTGGAAATAAAGTGCAAAGTCTTGCGTCTGTGATACTCCATTGCAGAGTATACATAGACAATGAATACAAGTTGAGGTATAGAGTATCTGTTATTTGATGTAGCAACTCAATGAATTGGTTCCTTTACATTGGGGAAGCCTATCTGACCCAAATTGACTATTGACCTGTTGTTACCATATCCTGAATAAAAATAGTTCATTTTTGGAGCCTACAATTTGATTCCTGGTATGGCACTGTGCTGCTAACCACAAAGTTCAAACCTACCAGCTACTCCCTGGAAACCATATGCAGGGTCACTATGACTCAGAACCAACTCAAGGCATTTAACAAGAACAACTACAACTATAACATATTTCACTCAGACATAAGAACAACTAGGTATCTGGGCTATGACTAAGACTATTCAAATGACAGTGAGCAAGGCCATTCCAGCCTCAGCTGCCAGTAGAATAAAGAGGGGCAGGGTTGAAGAAATGAATAAGCCAGTACCAACCATACTCCAAACCAGCTGCAAACATTCCAGTCACACAACCAGTAGGGAGTGGAGCTAAGGAGGAGTCATAGATGAGGGAGCTGAGGATGAGTCCCTGGATTTCAGGACTCCAGTCATACTAAGGGGTCTAAAGGACAAAGAGAATCTCATATTTATTTGCCTTTGTTTAAAGAGTGGACACTTCTTATTGTGAGGAATAACTGGCAAAAAATCATGAACAGTTTTCCTTTCTTTATCTCTCTGCAATTCCTCCAGTATACCGATTTTATCAATAAACTTATATATAGTAAACACACTATTTCCCCTTACCATGATACCATTTACTGCGAACTAAAATATAAACAGAAGAAATATAAACAAAAGTCCTGGTGTGGCCCTATGGATTATTGCGCTGGACTGCAAAGTCATTTGAACCCCAAGGTCAGCAGTTCAAGTTCACCAGCCATTTCTTGGAAACTTATACAGGGTCACTATGGGTCGGAACTGACTTGACAGCACTTAACAACAATAACAGAATATAAACTAGTTATGAAACTTATTTATGGTGATATTCATCAGTAGGGGCATATTGACTATGCAAAGCCATTCAATTGTATGGATCATAACAAACAATTGATAGCATTGTGAAAAAAGGGAATTCCAGAGCATTTAATTGTTCCCATGAGGAACCTGTACATTGATCAAGAGACAGTCATTAGAACAAGGAGATACTGCATGGTTTAAAATTAGGAAAGATGTGCATCAGGATTGTATTCTTTCTTCATATTTATTTAATCTGTATACTGAGCAAATAATCTGAGAAGCAGATTATAAAAATAATGTGGCATCAGGATTAGAGGAAGACTCATTAACACCCTATGATATGCAGATAACACGTTAACAACCTATCATATGCAGATAACACATCAACAACCTATAATAAGCAAATAACACATTAGCAACCTATGATATGCAGATAACCTGTGATATGCTGGAAGCAAAGATGACTTGAAATGATGACTGTTGAAGACCAAGGACTACAGCTTTCAGTGTGGATTACACTTTCATGTAAAGAAAACAAAAATCCTCACAACTGGACTAATAAATAATATAATGATAAATGGAGAAAAGATAGACGTTGTCAAAGACTTCCTTTTGAATGGATCTACAATCAATTCTCATGGAAGCAGCAGTCAAGAAATCAAATGACATATTGCCTTGGGTAAACCTGCTGCAAAAGATCTCTTTAGACTCTAGACCCTGAGAGGGAGAGGGACTGTATGCTGATGACTTGGGGGGCAGGGTTGCAGGGTATACCCTTTGATTGGTTGATGATGTATGGAGGAGATTGTAACCATGGCAATGAAATGATATACGATAGGATGAATGTTAAGCTAATGTTCTCCCATGTAAACTATCACACAATTCACAATAAAATGTTCTCCCATGTAAACTATCACACAATTCACAATAAAACATTAAAAAAAAAAGGACCTCTTTAAAGTGTTGAAGAGCTAAGATGCCACTTTGAGGACTAAGGTATACCAGAACCAAGCCACGGTATTTTCCATTGCCTCATATGCATATGAAAGTTGGACAGTGACAAGGAGGACCATAGTAGAATTGATGCATTTGAATTATGGTACTGGTGAAGAATATTTAAAGTATCATGGACTGCAAGAAAGACAAACAAATCTGTCTTGGAAGAAGTGCAGCCAGAATGCTCCTTAGAAGCCAGGATAGAGAGATTTCATCTCATGTACTTTGGATATGTTGTCAGGAAGTACCAGTCCCTGGTGAAAGACATCATGTTTGATGAAGTGGAAGGTCAGTGAAGAAGAGGAAGACTCTCAGGGAACGGGATGACATAATGTCAGCAACATCGATAAGGCTCAAATATGACAATTCTGATGGCACTTGACTGTGTAGTGTTTCATTCTGGTGTGCATAGGATCGCTATGAATCAGAACTGACTCAATGGGACCTAACAATAATATATTTTATATATGAGTGCTTTAAAAAAATTCATAGAAATTTTGGAGTTTTTTTCACAAGGACTTTGAAGACCCCTCATGTCTGTGTATGTGTAAATTTTGAATGGTAAAATTTGTTTACTTTATTCTATCTTAGTCCCTATTACAATTACATACACTAAATAAGAATATAAACTAAAACTAAATTCACTGCTGTCAAGAAACACAGTGCCCCTATAAGACAGATCAGAACTGGCCAAAAAGAATTCCAAGACAGTGAGCTTTACAGAAGCCATCTGCCACATTTTTTTTTCCTGCAAAGTGATTGGTGAGCTTGAAATCCTCACCTTTCAGTTATCAGAAGAGTGTTTAATCATTGCACAACCAGAGCTCCTAAATGTGATTCCTGATTAGAGGTAGCATGCTGTTGTTAAGTGCCGTCAAGTTGGTTCCAATTCCTAATAATGCTGTATAGGGTTTCCAAGGAGTGGCTGGTGAGTTTGAACCATCAACTTTATGATTCAAAACATCTTTGCAGTCCAGTGCTTTATCCCACAGTACCATACCAGGACTCTTAGATGAACCATAGCCTTTACAAAGATAATCCTTTAAATCAAAATATTTGGGTCATTTAGACAGTCAAAAATCTCTTTAAACTTACCACTTAAATTCTGTTGGCTTTTCATTCCAGTAGACCTGAGAGTCAGCAGAAGACCTTTCTGTAGAGGCATTGGGATGGCTGTGTGGGACCATGTGGTTCACCATAGCTGGAATAGCAATGCTCATGTTTGTTGTTTTGTTAGGTGCCATCGAGTCGGTACCGACCCATGGCAACCTTATGCACAGCAGAACGAAACACTGCCCGATCCTGGGCCAACCTCACTACTGTTGCCACACTTGAGTCCATCAATGCTGCCACTTGGCCAATCCATCTTGTTAGGGGTCTTCCTCTCTTTCTCTGACCCTCCACCTTACCAAACATGATATCATTCTCCAGTGACTAATCCTCCTAACAATATGTCCAAAGTATAAGAGATGAAGTTTGGCCACTCTGGCCTCTAAGAAGCACTGTGGCTGAACTTCCAAAATGGATCTATTGTTTCTTTTGGCAGCCATGGCACTCTCAATATTCTCCTCCAACACCATAACTCAAAAGCATCAATTCTTCTATAGTCTTCCTTATTCACTGTCCAGCTTTTGCATGCATATGAGGTTATTGAAAATACTATGGCTTGGGTCAGGCTCACCTTAGTCCTCAAGCTGACATCTTTGCTCTTGAACACTTTAAAAAGGTCTTGTGCAGCAGATTTGCCTAGTGCAATACGTCGTTTGATTTCTTGACTGCTGCTTCCATGAGTGTTGATATTTGATCCAAGAAGAATGAAGTCCTTGACAACTTCAGTCTTTTCTCCATTGATAAGAATGTTGTTTATTGGTCCAGTGGTGAGGATTTTTGTTTTCTTTGCATTGAGATATAATCCATACCGAAGGCTGTGCTCTTTGATCTTCATCAGTAAATGTTTTAAGTCCTCTTCACTTTCAGCAAGCAAGGTTATATCATCTGCATATCGCAGGTTGTTCCTCCAAACCTGATGCCACGTTTTTCTTCATATAACCCAGCTTCTTGGATTATTTGCTTAGCATACATAAATTACAAAATCACAGAGTAGTAAGATGACCAATAATCTCTGTTGGAGTGAACAAATGCCTGAGATGAGAGGATATAGAAAGTCTTATAATCAGAATGTTCTTCTACCAACCTTCCTAAATCCAGAAGAGGCAGAAAGTTTTGATGTATTTTTATGAATAATAAATACAGGGAGAACAAATATATCTCCCTTTGTGTTTGGTGAGCACATAGGAGGTGAGGAGAGGAGCAACTCCCTCAAAAATTTTCTCGAGCATAGACTTGAAAAATGAGTATGACCAAAACAAGTATTAAGGAAGAGGGCCTTGCAATAAATCTGAAGAGACTGCAAATGATAAGTTGATTTAGAGAAAAAATGGACTGGCAGGAGTGATTTATTGGACATGAAGAGAGAAGAAATTGTTGGAAATGTCTCCCAGGTGCCTTGTTTAGGTAGTTGGAATGGTTCTCACTTCCATTTATAACTAGGGAATTTGAAAGATCAACATATTGAAAGTGGAGGGAGATAAATTTGAAAGGTAGGCTAGGGTTTGATTAAGTGTTATGTCAACTTTGCTCCAGAATCTTGTTTAATGAATCAGACTTTATCAGGAACATGGATGGTCTCATGGCAGAAATAAAATAGAAATTATGGTGCACCAGGCATTGACTCTTAATGATTTTGCTTTAATATCACTTCCTCTCACATTTTATGGCCTAAGCAAGTCCCATGGCCAAATGCAATGTCATCACATAGAAAAGTATAATCCTTTCATAGAAAGACCCAGGGAATAATTTTTAAATAATATATTTCAGTCCAAGTTTCAGTTCGAAATGATTCGGTTCACTCTCTTTTCTTCACACAAAATACATGTACTCTCTTTCCAAGAGAGCCAATCCAGAAACTCCTAGTCACAGCCCCAGGTCTAATGTCCATAATTTTTATGAGTTCATCAATTTGGACATGACTTCTCTTGCTCCAGAAACTAATGAAACAACAAGACAAGGTGTCTACTCTCTCATGCACATCCTCTGTATGATGCTAGAACATGGATAACTACTGAGGAAACACAGCTGTTGATTATTCTAGGGAGTCTGAAATCACATGGGCAGCTATTTAAATTGTTGTTGTCACCCCTGTGTGGACTCAAACAGCTAACCTTTTGATTGACAGTCAGGCATATTAACCATTTGCACCACCCAAGGACACCAAATCATTGCATTGGTCCCTCATTAATCTGTGGCTCTGTAGCCTGTGAATAGTTGCCAGAACATTGTTCTCCATGCTTCTTGGTTTGTCCTTGTCTGTTATCCTCTTTGGCCAGTTTGAAGGGGAAATTGGAGACTATTCCTGTCCTTTGAGATTGAGGAGATTTCATAGCTCATTCTTACATCTCCTGCATCTTCAAAAAGGTTGGACTCATCTTGAAGTAACACATAACTTGAAAATTTACCACCACTTTTATTCAAGTTTAATTTTATATTTCTCAAAATCTTTATCAGTTGCACTCACAGTTGTTTGGGGGATTTTGTTTTATCTGTGTATCTCTTTCTCAATGGGTACTTGAACCTATCATAGGGAAGTCTATTTATCATATGGCTTTCAATGGGAATGCTATCAGTTTAGTTTAATTTTCTCAATATATTTTGTCAACCATTATTCACACATTACGTTAGTCTATTCATAGTGTAATGGTACTGCTAGGATTTGGTACTGGTACAAGGTTAAGTTTTAAAAGGATGTTCTTGCTAAATCATTTCTCAATTTTATCTTTCAATGTTTGGAGTTAAAAAGAAAATCTCATCTTCTGGTACTTTATCTGACAGTATTCCACAGTTATTCATAAGATTTTCAGTGGCAATCATTCAGAGTGGTTCTTTATAGTCTCTCCTTCCTAGTTTTAGTCAGGAAGGTCCATGGAAACATGTCAAGCTGTCTTAGTCTGGAAACTTGACTGAAACCTGTTGAATCTTCAAATCCAGGACATTACATAGAGTTCAACTGGCTTCCTGGATTTGCAGGTTCAACTCTTTATGCAGGTCTGGGAACTTTTCTGTCATTATATCATAGAATATTATTCCTATCCATTTATTTCTGAGACACACCCCCACACAAACCTCTTCCTTTGAGACCTCCACGATCCTAATGTTTGAATTCTTGATTGTGTCCCATAATGTCACTTAGCTTTATTTGATTTTCTTTGTTCTTTTCTCTTGCTTTTCTTGACATTTGATAAGCTCAGTTAATATGTCTTCTTGTTAGCCTATTCTGTTCTTTGTTAGAATCAGTTATTATATCTTCTTGCATTCTCCAATTATTTTATCACACTATTCCAATATTTCTATTTTTTTTCTTACTATTTCTACCTACTTATTGACTTTCTCATTTTGTTTCCTGATCCCATTAGTTTAACTTGTACTATTTGCCTTCTTTGAACATATTTAATATTACAGTTTAAAAGTCCTCTATTTTCCCATTTTCCTCGCCTCCAGGGAACTAATTTCAGCTTACTCATAGTTTTGCTTAACTGGACCATCTTTTCCTGTGTTCTTTTATGCCTAATAATTATTTTATTGAACCTAATGCATTCAAGTATTTTACTGTGGTAGCTCTGGAACTCAGTCATTTTTTTTAAAATTTTTTTTTTAGTTTTTATTGTGAATTGAGTGATAGTTTACATGAGAGAACATAGGTTTTACATTAATTGTTTCATTACACTTATGTCATCCCTTCTGTACATCATCATCCAAATCATCTTTATTCTTCTATGTTTCCTCCCTCTCCCTTTAAATTCCACTAGACTATTGGAATTTAAGCACTAGTCAGTCTTTCTGGGGACTTGTCCCCCTTCCTACTTCTGTGGTAGGTCCTCAGACACTTCCTATATTGACATAAACTTCTGGTCTGGTAAAACAAGTTTTGGATTTTTCGGAGAGTTTTCAATCTCTGTGGAAGGCTCAGAGAATTACCTTATTGTTAATCTTCAGTAAATTCCAATGGGAGTCCATTATTATGAAGCCTGAAGGAATGCAAATTATCCTCCTCCTCTCACTTGCCCCCATTTTCCCCAAGTCTTCCTGGATAGAAATGGGGTTTCTTTCTCACTACGAATTCATTTTCCAGGAAAACCAGAAAGGTATTACACCTTTGGAGAATCTGTCCATGAGTAAAAGTTTAGTTCCTCTTATTGAAGTAGAACTTTGTCTGATATAACACTAGAAGTTGAGCCCCTTAGGCTGTATGGCATTCAAAATAGAACTGGGAAAATCTGCCTCCTCAAAGCAGAGTTGACCTTCATGGTATGGATAGCACGAAGCTTTCAGGACCTTCATTTGCTGATGGGGCAAAACTCAAAATGAAAAAAAAAACAACTACAAACATTCATTAATAATCAGAAACTGGCATGTACAAAATAAAAATTTAGGAAAATTGGATGTTGTCAAAACTTAAATGGAATGCATAAAGATCAATATCCTATGCATTAGTGAGTTCAAGTGGACTAATTTTGGACATTTTGAATTGGACAACCATATGCCAGTAATGACAAAATGAAGAGGAATGGAATCACATTCATAATCAAAAAGAGCAGTTCATGAGACTCTGACACCTACCTGTTCTTGAACATAGAGATACTAAAGCAAGTAGAAGAAATGATGAAGTAAAATAACTGAACATAAAATTTCAAAGGTCAGCTTGAGAAGGCAATGTAAAGTATAATAAAGTGTGCAAAGACCCAGAGTTAGAAAATCAAAAGGGAAGAAAACACTCAGAATTTCTCAAGCTGAAAGAACTGAAGAAAAAACAATCAAGTCTTATTTTGCAATATTGTCTGATTCTGTGGACAAAATATTGAATAATACAGAAAACATCAAAAGAAGATAGAAGGAATATAGAGTCACTATACCACAAAGAATTGGTCAATGCTCAATCATTTCAAGAGGTAACATATAATCAACTGATTGGAAGATATTAATATTTCCATATTTGTGCCCATTCCAAAGAAAAGTGACCCAATGGAATGTGGAAATCATCCAACAATATCATTTATATCACAAGCAAATGAAATTTTGCTGAAGAGAATTAAAAACGGTTGTAGCAGTGCATTGAGAGGGAGCTGCCAGAAAGTCAAGCTAGACTCAAAAGAGGCATGAAATGAGGGTTATCATTGTTGACATCAGATGGATCTTGGTTGGAAGCAGATAATACCAGAAAGATGTTTAGTTGTGCTTTACTGACTATGCAAAGGCATTTGGCTGTATGGATCACTATATTAAAAAAAAGAACAAAACATAAAGATAATATTGGGAAGAATGGGGATTCCAAAATACTTACTTGTGCTTATAAGGAACCTATCATGATCAAGAGATGGTTGTTAAAATACAAGAAAGGGATAGTGGATGGTTTAAAATCAGACAAGATATGCACCGGGGTTGTATCCTTTCACCGTATGTATCTTCAACCTGCATGCTGAGCAAATAATCTGAGAAACTGGATTAAATGAAAAAGAACACGGCATCAGGCTTGGAGGAACAATTTATGATATACAGATGACACAACCTTACTTGGTGAAGTGAAAAGAACTTGCAATACTTATTGATGAAGAGCAATGTATGCAGCCTTTAGTATGGATTGCAATTCAATGTAAAGAATATAAAAATCCTCACAACTAGACCAATAAATAACATCATGATGAATGCTGAAAAGATTGGAGTTGTCAAAGATTTCCTTTTGCATGGATCTACAATAAATTCTTATGGAATCAGCAGTCAAGAAATCAAGCGATATATTGCGTTAGGCAAATCTGCAAAAGATCTCTTTAAAATGTTAAAGAGGAAAGATGCCACTTTGAGGACCTGACCCAAACGATGTTATTTTTGATCGTCTCAAATACATGTGAAAGTTGGACAATGAATAAAGAAGACCATAGATGAATCAATGCATTTGTATTGTGGTGTTGGTGAAGAATATTGAAAGTACCATGCACTGCTCAACAACAATCTGTCTTGAAATAAGTACAGTCAGAATATTCTTTAGAAGCATTTTTTGTCTTTCGTACTTCTTCATCTCTCATTCTTTGGACACGTTGTTAGGAGAGACCAGTCCCTGGAGAAGGATATCATACTTGGTAAAATGGAGGGTCAGTGAAAATGAAGAAGATTCCTGAGGAAATGGATTGACACAGTGTGAGCAACAATGAGTTCAAACATAACAACAATTGTTAGCATGGTACAGGATTGGGCAGTGTTTCATTTTGTCTCATTGTGTTTGTGGCTGCTGGTTGTCTTGGTGGACAAGACAGGAAGCAATCTTATAAGGTTGGAAGGAAAGATTTTCCTACATATATCTTACTCTTCCTCATCCCTCAGTCAGGTGCCTTATTTCTTGGACTGATCATTAGAGCTTTTTTGTTTCTTTGTTGTTTTTCTCCTTAAATTGTTATGGGGGAAGAGGGATGTTCAAGCATCTTGCAGAAATCCCCAACTTTGTCTTAGAGTCCACCTTGAATTTCAACTGTCCTTTAAAATACGTTAGTATAAAGTTTTTATCTGTTTTCTTCTAGTTTTTGAGTTCTCAGCAAAAAAGAGAACTGTAAAACTGGAGGATTTGCTTATTTGAATCACTCCTTTTAATGTTTATAATTTGGGTTTTTGAGATCACAATTTGAAAAAGTTCATCTACAGTAATTCTGTCTGACCTAGGTTGCGCCTACCATCTGAGACAAGTCTTAAATCAAATTATCAGCTGAGGAATTCTCAGACAATCCAAATAATGGGATTTCCAACTACCAGCTCCTTGTTACAAGGCTATGGATTTTCAGAATTTTGAAGGGAAACTTAAAATTTTCAAACCAGAGCTCAGGGTAAGGTAGATGAGAGTCATTACTATCTCACTGCTGCAATATATAGAGCCACTTTAAATGGGAAGCCTTCAGGGTTTCTGGCTCTGTATTGGTGGTGGTAGTGGTGACGGTGGTTGTGTGCCTCTAAGTAGGTTCCAATTCATAGCAATCTTGTATAGAGTTTCTGAGGCTGATTTACAGGAGCAGAAATTCTAATCTTTTTCCTGTGGAGTGACTGGTAGATTTGAAGTACTCACCTTGTGGTTAGCAGCCCAGCTGTAATCCACTACACTACCAGGGCTCCTTGGTTTTATATCAGGCTCTCCACTATAATTTTCCACTTGGCCTGCTGCATTCTCATCCCTACAAGAGCTTTAATACCAAGTTCATTATTAGACTATGAGGGGGCTTCAAACAGTTCACGGAAGAAACTCCATTATATTTTAATTATATTTTCCCACAAACTTTTAGAAGCTCCCTCATACATACCTCTCTAAACCCCAATCCCGGATCAATCATGCTTTTCACATTTTCATTTTACCCATGACAGTGTCTCTTACTATCTTTGGAGCTATGTATTTAAAAGGAGGTTTACTCTATTTTATGTAGTATATTTTGGTTTTTAAAAGAGTCATTCAGGTAATTTCATTCATTGAAAACTTCTAAGTGAATTTTCTAATAAAGTTGTGGTCAGATTTCATCATCCAATGGATGCCAGTTTAGAACTATAAGAGCACAGAACTGGAATGAATTTATAATATAGGCCAGATCCCTCATTTTAGAGAGGAAGCCTCAAGGCAACTGTTACCTAAGGACACACTTTGTTGGGGATGGAGTCAGCATGACAGCTAGGTTACCTGGATCCTGACTCTAGCATTTTGCCCCCCCAAATCACATTTCCTCTTAATTCTTAAGAAAATAAATTAGGACACATCATATGAGATATAGGACTGTTTTTTTCTCTGTGTTATTTTTACATTATTTTATTTCAACAGATAAAAGCCAATTCTTAGGAACAAAAAACCAGGATGCGCAGAAGTAAACAACAGAAGAAGAAATTTCCAACAATGGCAAATTACATATGGCTCAAGAGTAAACCTTCAGGAAAATAAAATCCTGCACAGGCATTTGATCCCGGAGAACTTTAAGATTGATGTGACTCAATGTCCCTTCTGTGTTTTCCTACTATCATCAGTGCCAAGAATTCTAAATAACTATAAAGCCTTTTAATTGAAAATTGTTTTATTTCTCCAAATAAATCTTAAAAATCATGGGGTAAGAAGTTATTAAGGCATTCACAAGTGAAAGAAAAAAATCAAAGCAGATACTCTGTAGGAAAGGGTCAAATGACCACAGCTTTTCTGATTCTAAGTTGAAAGCATGTTCCATTAGACGTCTCTGTTCATTTTAGATAGAGACTTATCTCAAATAGAACTGGTGTCTCTTTTACCCCATGTCACAGAAGTTATGTATCCACCCTCCTCTCATTTATATGACTGTTTTAGCAAAGCCATGGGATGGTAACTCAGGTGTGATGTGTGAAAGAGATTTTAGAAAGTCTGTGAGAAGTAACTAGATTTATTACACTCATAGTTTTCAGAGACAGGGAAACACAGTATGGAATGATACCATGCCAGATGGGGTGTTGCACCTGGGGACAAAACAAGAAGATGGCTTATGTGTATATGGCAAGCAGTGTAAAGTTAGCTAGGTTGAATTCCTGGAGACTGGATATTTTGAATAATTCTATAGGATATGGGGATGTAGAAACTGTCCCTCTTTGTTGAGTAACTGACTTTAGGAAGATCCGGACAAGCAATAGTGGCCCAAGAGTACCAGGACTTGATAAGGAAAGTGGCTGGGTAGTGTTTAAGAAAGGTAACAGAATGACTTAGAGCCTCACAATTGAGTAAAGGAACCTACCTGCGCTGTCAGGAGTGTGCTTCCGCCCACACTAGGGGGCGGGGTGAGGAAGGGAGTGAGGGGTGGGAATGGGGATGAGGTGAGCATCTTGGAGCTCAGAAGGAACGAGAGGGTGGAACACTCAGCCTACAGCTTCGAAATAGGAACTCCGGCAAAGATGAGCAATCAGACACTGGGAGATCAGGGACCCTGCCTATGGTCACATCTTCAGGACAATGGATTGAAGACAATATCGTCTACTTTGTCATTGTTGGCCCCTGTGACAATCCCGCTTTCATAATGGAGTTTTTGCCAGCTGGAAAAGCAGAATCTAAAGAAGATCACCATCACCGGAACCAGTTTGTCGCTCGTGTGGCTCTCCATTTCGTAGATGAGCACCTGTGGCTCTCTAACAACAAATACTTGAAAACTGGACATAGTCAAAGAGTGGTTTGTCTCTGTGCTTGTTACTGCTGGTCATAGGAGATTTATCACGCTTCATAACGTTAATCAAGAAGACGGGATAAAGAACTTCTTTACCGATGTCTATGATTTCTACATAAAGTTTGCAATGACTCCCTTTTACGAATCCAAGTCTCCTATTCGATCAAGCGCATTTGACAGAAAGTTCAATTTCTTTAAGCTGAATGTGGAACAAACCCAAGATAAGCAGTGTCAGAACAATGGGGTCGCCTCAGCAATGTGTGTGTTTTAGGTAGTTAGATTAAAGCTCCTGGAAAAACATTTACTTGTTGCTGTTGTTGTGAAGTGCCGTCCAGTCGGTTCCGGCCCATAGGGATCCTGTATAGGGTTTCCGAGGAGCAGACCGTGCAGTTCAAACTGCTTTTCAGTCTGGCGCATTAACCCACAGCGCCACACCAGCACTCCTTACTTGTAGTCTCTGTTTATTTAAACCTTGTGAATTATGTTTCTGTTTAAAACCAGTACATTCCTTTTCTTGTCAGTTATCAACACATCAGTATTTGCTTGTGAACAGTTATTTGTAAAGACCTCTTTACCAAAAATCTTGACATAAGCTTATTTTTAAATGTCAGCATAGGCTTTTTAAAATGGAGAACAATCTTCTGACTTTTTAAAAATGGAAAACAATCTTTCCTAATGCCTGGTGTGGCTCTGTGGGCTAATGCGTCATATTGCAAAGTCGTTTGAACTGCAAGGTTGTTGGTTCAAGCTTGCCAGCTGCTCCTTGGAAACCCTATACAGGGTTGCTATGGGTCGGAATCGACTCAACAGCACTTAACAGCAACAACAATGTAAATAAACAATTCAAGAATAAATGTAAAGTCAATATTTGGTACAGATTTAAAAGGAAAAGCTTTCTGCTAATGGGAAATGCAAAGTCGACAGGTGGCACGCATGTTGTTTTGTTGACACATACAGTTTTATATATACTTTTAGTGATAATGTTATAAAAGTGCAGAGGCAGTGTACAAAGCAGTATCCAAGAAGCCAAAGTCAAAAGTGTTTGTGGTGGTTAATGTCACATGCCTTCTTGTGTTAAGGCTAATGATTCCATGTTTGTGGATCCATCTATCACTTTAGACTGTAAAACCTTGTTATGATATTTTCTTTCCTACAGACAGTAAACTAAGGGTTGACTGAACTTGTTAATATCTGTACTAGGTAAGATGTAAGACTGTTCTAGAATTGCCCTCAAAGGAAAGATTGCATTACATTAATATTTACAGTTTATGCTTCTACTACTGGGATGTGGTGGGAGTGGTCTTTTTTTGTATTGCAATATGTACGGAATCTTACTGTAAAATTAAACGGCAAGTAATGTGGTTCAAACCAACATTGCTGTCCAGCGCATTAGCCTACAGCGCCACATCAGGTACCATATGATCAAGAGCCAATGATACTCAGGGAGGAAGTCCAAGGTGCACTGAAGGAATTGGCAAAGAACAAGGCACCAGGAATTGATGGAATAAAAATTGAAATCTTTCAAGAAATTGAGGCAGCACACAAGGCACTCACACATCTCTGCCAAGAAATTTGAAAGACAACTATCTGGCTAACTGATTGGAAGAGATCTATATTTCTGCCTATTTCAAAGAGAGGTGACCTGTCGGACTGCAGAAATCATTGGACAATCTCTTTGATATCTCAAGCGAGT
>NW_006408731.1:3917095-3918562 GCF_000296735.1 Chrysochloris asiatica | reverse complement strand
GTTTAATTTCTTCTACAACCCAATTGCTTTTCAGCCAGATGTCATTCAGTTTCCATGTATTTGACTTGACTTCCTATTGTTAATTTCTAATTTGAAAGCATTGTGGTTTGAGAAGATGCTTTGTAGTATTTTGATATTTTTAAATTTATGGAGTTTTGTTTTGTGGCCGAAGACATGGTCTATTCTGGAGAATGTTCCATGGGCACTGGAAAAGAATGTGTATTGTGCTGTTTTGGTGTTGAATGCTCTGTACACATCTATGAGGTCCAGTTGGCTGATTGTGTTGTTTAGTTCTTCTGTGTCTTTGTCAAGTTCCTTTCTGGGTGTTTTATCCATTTTTGAAAGTGGTGTATTAAAATTACCCACTATTATTCTAGATTCATCTATTTCTTTCTTCAAATCTATTAGAGTTTGCTTTATATATTTTAGAGCTCTTTCATTGGGAGCATAGATATTTATTATGGTATTTTCATCTTGTTCAATTGTCCCTTTAGTCATGAGATAATGTCCATCTTTACCTATTATGGTATATTTTTTTTCCATTCTTTGACTTTTAATCTGTTTTTGTCTCTATGTGTGAGATATGTCTCTTGAAGACAGCATATTGAAGGATCTTGTTTTCTTATCCATTCCTCCACTCCTTGTTTCTTAACAGGTGCATTTAATCCATTTACATTCAGTGTAATTATCGATAGGTATGGATTAATTGCTGCATTTATGTTTGTTTTTTTTTGTGGTGTTGCTGCTTTCTTTGTTCTGTGTGTCTTCCTTTGTTGAGTTCATGCTTTTTGCATTGTTTATTGTGAATTTCCTCATAGTGTTAATGTTTCCATGTTCTTCTTGGGTTTTCATTTTCTTGGTATTTTGTGAAGTGTTAATTTTCTTTGAGGTTACCTTATAGTCCATTAACTTTTCTCTCCATTTAGTGCAGACTATATTATTCTGTAATCTACCTGAACTTCTCACTCTCTGGGTCTCTGTTCCTACGTGTTTACCTTCTTTTACATTGTACTTGTTTTTATCATAGACTGACCTCCCAGATTCTCTGCATTTGGTCTAATAGTTTTGTTCTGTTCTCGATTCTTCCTTCTGTCGACTTAATTCTGGGAGGTGCTGTCACGTATGTCAATCTCTGGTTGTTGTCTGTTCTTGTTGGTTCTCAGTCTACAGAAATCCCTTTAGGATGTTTTTTATAGCAGGGTTGGCTTTGGCAAAATCCCTTACCTTCTGTTTACCCTGGAATGTTTGATTACACCATCGTGTTTGATTGATAGCTTTGCTGGATAAAGGATTCTTGGTTGGCAACTGTTTTCTTTCAGGATTTTATATATGTCTCCCCATTGCCTTCTTGCTTGCATGGTTTCTGCTGAGAGAACTGAGGTTAATATGACTTGCTTGCTTTTGTATGTAACACTTCTGTTTCCCCAAGCTGCTTTCAGGAGTGTCTCCTTATCTTTGATTTTGGAG
>NW_006408731.1:3911580-3915619 GCF_000296735.1 Chrysochloris asiatica | reverse complement strand
AAAACCAACAAAGTATATTGTCCATCTTTGCTCCAAGGTTCCTGTGGCATTTTTCTGTGGTATTTCTGCTCCCCTGTTTGCTCTTGCCATTTGATCTCTCCCAAGATGTCGGCTCCGGGTCTTTGAGCCCGAAAGATTCAAAAGTACATGATTTCTTACTTTAGCTTCAAGTTCCACTAGCTATAAGCCTTCAAACTTTTAAAATATTCCTAGCTATGTGGCTCCAAGTTTTGGAGCTCTGCCCTGGATCCGCTTTGCCTGGTGTTCTTTGATATTGCTGTTGGCGAACTTCACTGCACCTCCACCCTAGCTGCCATCAAGCTCCCCTGAGCATTCTGAATAACTTTTGAACAAGCAATTTTAAGCTTGCTTAACTGTATCCTTGTGTGAAATCATTACCATATTTATTTTACCCTGTTTATTGATTTGACTCTTAATTAAAGATTGTTGCTTGACAACAACAACACAATGAATCAGGAGAACATTTAAAGAAAAGCGTATTGAAATTATCCCCTTGGTGTCTTGACATGAGTTTGAGTTTGATTATGTGTTATATTTGAAATGCCATGGATTGAATTGTGTTTGTCAAAAAAATGTGTCATCCCACCATTGTAGAAATTCAAGAAAAGATTTTCTTGCTAAAACAAGCATTCTTTGAATGTTACAGGGATGGGAGGGAAGGGAAGATAATTCACTGGCTAGAACATAGACACATGTCAATTTAGATGACAGGAAGGACAATATACAAGAAGAAGGAGATTGGCAGAAGAGTGATGGAGACAGATGAAGACACAGGGAGGGATGCAAGGGTTGAAGGGGATAGAAGTAAATACTGTTGTTACACAATCCTGGAACAATAGTGTTCTACATGTAGATTCATGGACAGATACACAGTTTGAACAGGTATCAGAGGGAGTACACTCACAAATATATATGGATTTGACAGAGGATATTCATACATGGGTATTTATCTTTGCTGCAAACAGACCTATGAATACGGTGGAGCATACAGGAGGCAAAATGATGAAAATTTGTTGTTGTTGTTAAGTGCCATCCAGTTGGTTCCATGTATAGGGTTTATGAAGAGCAACTGGTGGGCTTGAGCTGCCGACCTTATGGTTAGCTATTAAGTGCTTACCCTACAGTACTACGCCAGGATTCTGAAAACTTTTTAGATAGTACAAACATCTTAAGACAATGAGTTGCTGGGCCTTCAGACTCTGGACCATCGTTTCAGGGGAGATCATGGTCAACTGGCATAACATAGTCCACAAAGACAATGTTCTACATCCTACTTTGGTGAGTAGCCACTGGGGTCTTAAAAGCTCATGAGGAGCCACCTAAGTTCAACTATGGGTCTCTCTATGTGTGGAAGAATGAAGAATGATGACAATTTGAAAATGTTTGGAATCAACTCTGCAGTAGCTCAATGGAACATCAGTCCTCACAGAAGAACTGAATGGTGCCCAGCTACCACTACCATTTACTCTGAAAGGGATCACATTAGAAAATCTTGTATAAAATGGGGTAAAGTATGAAACAAAACTCAAAAAAAAAAAAAAGAACAGATTTACTGGTCAGAAAGGGACCACAGCCATCAACCACTCTTCAGGTCTGAAATGGAACTCACCCTTGTGGCCCAATTTTCATTGAAGCAGTATGTAGGTACATAGTAAGGACAACTGTGGTGTAGTGAATGATCTAATGTTTCTTCTAGCTATAGTCTGTAACTCTCACCAAACAATGTTTTTGTGCTGCTGGGTCTGAAAAAAAGTAAGAGAAGGTGGGAGAAGATACTGATAGGACGATATGATTCAGCTGTGCATGTTGTTCTGACCAATACAAACCCTGTATAGGGTTTCTGAGGAGCAGTTAGTGAGCTTGAACTGCCAATCTTGCAGTTCAAACCAACTTTGCAGTCCAGCACATTAACCCACAGCGTCACACCAGGACTCCAATCTTTAAGGGAACAGAAAGCCTCACCTTTTTCCCACAGGCCTTCTGGTAATTTTGAACTGCTGACCATGAGATTAGAAGCCCAACTAGTAACAACTACACTACCAGAGCAGAGTTAATTGTAATTGTAAAAACTTTAAACTCTAACATGGGTTTAAAACGAGTCATCTCAGAATCAGGAGGGAGGATCTCACTAGCATCAAAGAAAAAGAACCACTCCTACAGTGCATTCTTTAGACCCTGTTGTTGTTGTTATATACCTTCCAGTCGGTTCCAACTCAGCAACCTTGTATAGATTTCTGAGAAGAAGCTGGTGAATTTAAACCACTGACCTTGCAGTTCAAAGCGACCTTGTAGTTCAGTGCATTATCCCACAGTGCCACACCAGGACCCTGAGATCCATATTGAACCTGCTCAACCCAGGGACAGAAAGTAGTGACAGTGGAGGAGTGGCAGAGGAGCAGTAGCAGCAGATCCAAGCACCAGAACATGAGACAGAGCTGTGGGCTTCCCAGCCCATGGAGCAAGTAAAGCTGAGTGACTTTGGGCAGGAAGCTTGCTTGTAGAGCGGGATGCCTCCAGTCACTCAAGTGACAGAACCAGGCTTGCTGACCCATGGAGCCACAGCTGAGTGCCTTCAGACTGAGGCTTATGGTGGGGTGGTATCTTCTGGGCATTTACCAGCAGCTGACTGGAACAAATGTGCCCTGAGCATGTCTGACCCTAAATTGTAACCTATTAAAATCCTTATTAAACCCCATAACTCTCAGTATGGTGTCTGAGTCCTGTGTGGCCACTGCAACAGATTCTGGAACCCAGCGTGAGGCTGTGGGAGGAATGGTTGGTGCTTCATACACTAGTAAAGTATGCTTACCATGGAATGATCAGCGATTTAAGATCAAAAGGGCAATATTTATCTTAGGACAAAGTTGAGAAGGGATGGGGGAGGGCGGGGGAAGGTGGAAGGGGAATAAGAACCTTAGGGTGGAAGGGGAATAATTGTTGCTACGTGGAGGGGATTGCAATCATTGAGATGAAACAAAATGTATGATTTGTTGAAGATAAAACTGATGATCTTCTCTGTAAATCTTCACTCAATTGCACAAAAGAAGTTAAAAAAGAAAAAGAAAAAATGTGTCATCTTGTCTGGGCCATATTTCTCAGTGGTTCAGCAGTTATGTAATGATATAATGTGGCAGTTATGTAATGATCCTCTCCCATGTTGTGATAGGCAATCAGTTATAATGGAATTGTGTTGTTGTATGCCATCAAGTTAATTCAGACTCATAATGCTTTGGTATCCAAGATCAGCTGATGGATTTGAACTGCTGACAATGTAATTAGCAGTTCAGTGCTTATCTTGCACCACCATACCATGGCTCAATGGGATTATATTGGGATGTTGTTGTTGTTTTTAAGTGCCGTCAAGTCGGTTCCGACCCACAGTGACCCTGTATAGGGTTTCCAAGGAACAGCTGGTGAGCTTGAACCACCTACCTTGCAGTTCAAACGGCTTTGCAGTCTGGAGCATTAATCCACAGCACCACACCAGGACTCCATTGGGATATAATACCCTAAATCAGCTTGAAGCCCTGGTATGATGTAAGGGGAGTTTTTTCCTGGGGTGTGACCTGCATCACTTTTTATCTTCATGGAGATAAAAGGAGAGCATACTCTTTGGACTCAGGGTCCCTGTGCTGAGAAACGCCTAGAACCAAGGAAAAGATTGATGAAAAGGACCTCCCCTCATAGCTGAAGGAGAGAGAAAACCTTCCTTTAGATCTGGCTTCTAGCCACCTAAACTGTGATAGAATGAATTCCTGTTTGTTGAAACCATTCACTTGTGGTATTTCTGTTATAGCAGTGTTAGATAACTAAGACAAGCATATACTAGAGGAAATTTTGGAAGAATAGGGCATAAATTGACCAAAAAATGTAGAAAATATTTCATTATGATAGTAAAAAGTGAAAAAAACAAAAAAAAAACCAAACCTACAAATAGAAGAAGTTTTGTAGACACATTTATATGGCATTAACCAAGAAAGCAAATATGAACTTTTGGTGGTCTTTAACAATATTTTGG
>NW_006408731.1:3896849-3910975 GCF_000296735.1 Chrysochloris asiatica | reverse complement strand
AGATGGATTGGCAAAGTGGCATCATCAATGGGCTCAAGCATGGCAACAATTGTGAGGTTGGTTCAGGACCGGGCAGTGTTTCGTTCTGTTGTGCATAAAGACACTATGAGTCGGTACCGAATCAATGGCACCTAACAATAACAACAACAACAGTGCTGAAATGGGGTACTGGGAAATCCATGTACTAAAAGGGTGTTTAGCCTGGCCAAAGCAGAATATACAAGAACCAAATGGCCATCCTGGTACAATAGTTATAGTTATACATTCCCTCCTTCTCTAGCTAGACTCTATAATCCATTACCATCACTTGTGCCTCATCCCTCTCTAACTGTAGTCATTTACTGCAGCTCTTAGTTATGCTCCTTTTCTTTAAGATTAGTATTTTCTTCTTCTTTAATTAGTAATTAATCCCTATTCTGAGGATTATTGCAGTAACAGAGGAAAACAATCATACATCGCTTACACTGGAGACAACCTAACCAGAATACTCAGCATGACCTAGAGTAAATGAGGCGACAGGGAGTTGCTGGAATTCCTAGGGCCTCTACTTTGTATCTGAAATCCTTATGAAATTTCCTTCCTCTTTCTCCTTGGGGAGACAGATCTGGGAGATTTCTGCTCACCTGTCCTCTGAGTAGCAATGCTCAATAAATGCTTTGCAGTTTGCTCTGAATCCTGTCTCTGAATATTGGCTACATCAGCAGCAGATCAGCAGATGATATTCCAGGATTTCCCTGTTGTCTTGTTTAACTACCCCACAGGGTCTACAAGGTTGTACATCTTTATGGCGGCAGAATACCACATCTTTCTTCTTGGAGTGACTGGTTGGAGCAAACCACTGACCTTATTTGTTAGTAGCTATGCATCATCAGGACCCCTTTCTTAGCTCATGTACTTTGATTTTTTTTTTTTTTCTATTTAAAGTATAAAGACATTGGAAATTAAAATAGTTTTCAATTTCCTCAAAGAAAATAAGTACTTCAGGATAAAAAATGGCTAACAATGTGGACAAAAGAGCAGTATCACTGTAGTTTGAATCCAAATGTCACATTTTGTGATTGGCTGATTTAGATGAGTTCCTTAATCCTTCTGTGCTTAAGTTCCATTTTCTATAAAAGACATGATTGCTTCTTTCTGTGAAGTGTTGTTGTGAGCATGGAATGGATCAATATATTTACTTAGAGCAGTTCCTGACAGAGCATGTACTCACTATGCAGTAACTATTATTTTGTATAATAAGTGTTCATCTCTCTTTGGTCTAATATATTCCTTTCCTTTTTACTTTGTTTTGGCTAAAGTGTATACAAAGGTCCTATGTGGTCCAACAAATTAGTGCTAGACTACAAAGGCCACTTGTACAGAAAATTTCCCCTCGTATTTTGAAACTCTTATGCAAGGGCCACTTTTGGTGTTTGAGGTATGACTGTCATGCAGTAGTGGTACAAACATGAGGGGGGTGAGAAACTTGCTACCATCAAAGAAGAAGAGATCGGAGTAGAGTTCGTTCTTTGAACCCTTAAGTTCCTGGGCATTGAACCTCCTTGAACTAGGGAGAGCAAGCTGTGACATTGGAGGAATGGCATAAAAGAAACGTCAGCAGAGCTAAGAGCCAGCGTACAAGACAGAGCAGTGCACTTTCCCATAACAAGTACAACTCAGTGACTTTGGGCAGGAGGCTTGCTTGCTGTGTGGGGTGGCTCTAGACACTTTATTGGGGGAGCTAGGTTTGCTGACACTTGAAGCTAGAATTGAATGTCTTTAGGCTGAGACTTATTATGGAGTGGTGTGCTCTGTGGACAATTATCAGCAGCCCTAATAAAGCTTTGTAATATTGCCAATGCAGGGTAGATGCAAGATCAAGGGACCAAGGACCAGAGAGAGGCCTGCCTGTGGGCATAGCTGAGGAGAGGCTGTCCTGACTATGAGAACTGACGTGAACATTTCTGACCTTAAACTGAAACCTGTTAACTTCTTGTGCAGCAAGTCTGCTGCTGCACAAGACCTCTTTAAAGTGTTCAAGAGCAAAGATGTCAGTTTAAGGACTAAGGTGAACCTAACCCAAGCCATGGGGGTTGTATGAAGAATAACGTGTCATCAGGATTGGAGGAATACTCATTAACAACCTGCGATATGCAGATGGTACAACCTTGCTTGCTGAAAGTGAAGAGGACTTAAAACATTTACTGATGAAGATCAAAGACCGCAGCCGTCAGTTTGGATTACATCTCAATGTAAAGAAAACAAAATCCTCACCAATGGACCAATAAACAGCATTCATATCAACAAAGAAAAGACTAAAATTGTCAAGGACTTCATTCTTCTTGGATCAACTATCAACACTCACAGAAGCAGCAGTCAAGAAATCAAACAACATATTGCATTAGGCAAATCTGCTGCACAAGACCTTTTTAAAGTGTTGAAGAGCTAAGATGTCAGCTTGAGGAGTAAGGTGCGCCTGACCTAAGCCATGGTATTTTCAATAACCTCATATGCATGTGAAAGCTAGACAGTGAATAAGGAAGACCGTAGAAGAATTGATGCTTTTGAGTTATGGTGTTGGAGGGGAATATTGAAAGTGCCATGGGCTGCCAAAAGAACCAATAGATCTGTTTTGGAAGAAGTGCAGCCAGAGTGTTCCTTGGAGGCCAAGATGACCAAACTTTGTCTCTCATACTTGGGACATATTGTCAGGAGGGACCAGTCGCTGGAAAGGGAGATCATGTTTGGTAAGGTAGAGGGTCAGAGAAGAAGAGGAAGACCCTCAACGAGATGGGTTGGCCAAGTGGCAACATCGATGGACTCAAGTGTGGCAACACTAGTGAGGTTGGCCGAGGATCGGGCAGTGTTTCGTTCTGCTGTGCATAAGGTCGCTATGGATTGGCACCAACTCGATGGCACCTAACAACAACAACCACCCAAGTCATATGTATGTGAAAGTTAGACAATGAATAAAGAAACTGAGAAGGATTGATGCATTTGGGTTACAGTGTTGGAAGATAATGTTAAAAGTGCCATGGACTGGCAGAAGAACAAACAAATTTTTGTTGGAAGACGTGCGGCCAGAATGTTCCTTAGAAGCCAAAATGGCCAGACTTCACCTCTCATACTTCAACATACTGTCATCAGGGACCAGTCCCTGGAGAAGGACAACATGTTTGGTAAAGTGGAGGGTCAGCAAAAAAGAGGAAGACCCCCAACGAGAGGGATTGGCACAGTGGCAGCAGCAATCGGCTCAATAGTAGCAACAATTGTGAGGTTAGCACAGGACTGGGCAGTGTTTCATTCTGTTGTGCATAAGAATGCTATGAGTTGGTACTGACTCGATGGCACCTAGCAACAACAACAACAGCTTCCCTAGTAAGCCGTAGAATTGTGAGTTTGGTGTCTGAGTCCTGTGTGACCACTGTAATGGATTATTGAACCAACAGCTGAATAGAGAGTGCTTTGAAAGGGATTGTTGGTGTCATTTTTTACATAGCCATAAAAAATGGAAAGACATATAATAGTTAATAAATAATACTTGTCTATGAACAAAACTTAAATATAAAGGCAGTTGTAGCAATGTGAATGTTCTAATTTTTTACATAATTTAAAAAATGTTGAATCCTGTTTATAGATTAGCAATTCAAGCTCTAAATTAAAATTCTTTGAAAGAAAATGCAAATCAAAATTTAATCTCAGTAAAATGGAGACTGTAACAACAGCAACAACAACAATCTGTTGGTGTATAAAATACAAAAAATGAAAAAATTTAGCTATTGTCTTGTCCAGAGGTTCACAGATGAGAAAACCAAGGCCATCAACTTTTTGTGAATGGATGCAGAAATACCCAGAGGGAAATGGGATTCCATGTCTTCTTGTGTTCTCAGCGTGGGACACCCTACTATCTGGTTCTACCTTGTCTTTCATTCATACTCAACCCTCTTCATCTCAGTCGTGATCTCTGAGTGGGTAGGAACACACCCAGCCTCACACTAGAGGCAAATCATTCCACCAGCCAGCTTCAGGATTTCTTGCTCAGCCCTGACTTCCTGCTTGTTTGGATTTCCTGTTCCCTCATTCTCTGGCTTGAGGTTTCTGGCTTTATTACCAGCTTCAGGCCCTCTTTCTCCTCTGAGAAGACCCTTATACACTCTTTCATTGCCTTTCTGATCTCATTACTCCTGGCCTGCATGCATCCTGACCCTGCCTGCTCCCCAGACTTTGACCACTAAGCAATCAGCTTTTTGTTGGCCACTTAGCACCTGTTCCCCAAGGAGCCAAGTTCAGTATAAGAGATAGACTTCCTATGTGCAAAAGGTGAGAGTGAATTGTCACTAACAAGCTATCGTATTCTAGTACATAGATCTGGACTATTTATTGTTCCGTGCATCAATCTGGGTGATGATGGTTGTTGTTAAGTGCTGGTACTTCATTTCACTTGGATCCTCAGAGTGGGATCCTATCTTCATGGCCATTTGTATCTGGCTCTATTTGCATAATCCTTGGATGTCTGTTGGAAATTTTTCTCATTTCTTGAAAAATTCTTATAACCTTTATTGTCACATTGTGTTGTTGTTAAGTGCCATTGAGTCAGTTTCTACTCATAGTGACCTTGTATAAGGTTTCTGAGGAGCGGCTGGTGAGATTGAACAGTTTACCTTGCAATCCAGCTCATTAACCCACAGCACCACACCAAGAGTCCTTCATTGTCATAGGTTGGGAAAAAGCCAATTGCTAAGGTGGACATGAAATGCTTAGAGAAGCTACCTGTTTACTCTGTCCTTTCCCCATTCCCCAAGGGTTCTCATCCAATTCATATTCATTGTATTTCTGTATTGGGTCAGATCCAGATCCAGTACTTTTGTGGTCTTCTTGGTGCTATCTTTTGGCATAGGCACCTTCTGTAATAGAGGAAACTGCTAATATCTTGGATATTGCTCCTTGGTAGGGACACTTTTGCCTCATCCTCACAGAGACGAAGTTCAATTCAAGTAGCCCTAAACTTGTTGACATGAGGATAAGATGAGACATGAGCAACAAGTCACAGGAAATGGTCGTCCTAGCCTTACATCCAAATAATTCCTGGAAGGTATCTAAATCTTGTGAGCTTAGTTTTCCAGGTAAAAAGGAGTCCATGGTTTTTAACATTAGTGGCTTTTTACAGTCAGGTCCTGACTGTAAAACTCTTTAGTTGCACTGTGATAATGATCATGCAATATGCATTATGAGTTTTGTTGCATGATTTAGCTAAATCAGATGCAACAGATATACTCCTATGTGTTTTGATAGATAGTTTAAGAAGGTAAATGATCAAGAGTATGTAAGTAAAGATCAGAGATGACTGATTCTTCCAGATATAATTACTGACTTCTTTCCTAGGAATCTTTGCCCAGGATGTGCTTCATCTTCAGATGGTGAACCATCAAGACACCTGGATGATATCTTGGCCTCATGGGAGCTACTGTCTCATCCCATCCAATGAGGGTCTTTTGTATCCACAATAAGGTTGCATGATGAACTCAATAGAATCAAACAAGAAACTATCTAAACCAGATGCAAACCATCAATCTGTACATTTTCTACAAATCATGTTGACAAGTTAGTACAAGTTGGCCCTTGGAAGTTTCAGACCCCAGTCTAGGATTATATTAATCATTACTCAGTCCATTTCATTCAGGTTTGGCCAAGGGTCAGCACAACCTCAGGCACCCCCTGAGTTGCAACAGATTAATAGTCATGAGCTTTCGATTATAGGACACACTTTCTTTCTCTCTAGCAGATATACTAGCTTTCTCAAGGGACTAACTCAGGTCTTTATGCACATAAATGGAGCCATTGCCCCCACCACTGCCAATATTTTCATTAGTTAGGTGAGATGACAGATTCTGATTAAAGTATTCACAACGTATGTGCAGGAACTACAGAGATCACCCAACAGAAGTCAAACTCATGGTACTTTTGTTCCCCACTCAATGTGGTTCAAAACTGAAGAGTTCCAAGGACTTTAAATGTTCTCATCTCTGTCCTAGGCTCCTGTCATACCGGGACATTAGCATGCTTGGGGATGTGGAGTAAGGGAAAGTGTTCAATTTTATGAGTTTATCTTTTGTGAGTTCATATAAGGTGAGCATCTCATGATACACCTCTAGTTCTTTAGTAATAATACTGCCATTTCCCTTGCAATAAGGATGAACAAACATTCTGGTTGGCCTAGCATCATTGGAAGGTGAGGCTTCCAATGTAAAATGTTGGAATCTTGGCACAAGTTGTTCACCCTACATTGGAACTCAACAGATCTTGACAATGAATGACAGAGTGTACTTCAGATTTATGTCTGTGAATGGTTAGCACAGAAATGTCTCTGTCCAATGTGGCTTGCTGATGTTCTTACATTCATAGAGGCTTTCCATGCTAGAATCTGCATTTAGATTTGCACATGCACATGGTGGCTGGATTATTTCCTAAACAATCTTATTCATATAGACTATACATGGAGTAAAAGGTCTATGATAGTCACATGAGTATCATTCTTTTAGTTCTGTGTAGTTTTTCACCAGTGAGTCAGACAAATGAATGGAAAATAACACAGAAAGTGTCTTTATGACAGCAAGTCCCTTCTCTTCTCTCTCTCTCTCTCTCTCTCTTTTAAGCGTCCATTCCTCCCAACCATTGATTAACACACTGTCATCAAATACTTCTCTAAAAAGGAAATTCTCAAACTGATCTTGTCTCTCCATTATTCATTCACTCATTCAATAAATATGTATTGAATGCTAGCATGTAACAAGTACAAATACATCAGGAATAACACAAACCAAAGGTCTTACCCTGGCAAAGCTTATATTCTAGGAAAGAAACTGACAGAAAAAAATGTAATATGAAATGTAAAATATATAAAATGAAAATTTGTGGTATATTGGGTGCTGGTAAGTGCTAAGAGAAAATGAGAATAGGGCACCTAAGAAGTTTCAGTTTTAAGGGCAAAGAAAACCTTGTTTTTCAGAAGTAACAATCTGGGAGCTGAATGCAGTAAGGTAGAGAAGGTAGTAGACATTTGGGTGAAGAATATCTCAGTAGAGGTAATACACACACATCCAATGCAAAGGCTTAAGACAAACATGTGTCTGACAGATCCAGGAACAATCAGGGAGCTTACAGGGGGTGAAACAGAGTTTTAGGAGGGAGAGCCTTTCTACACCAGAAGAGACAAGAATTGTTGTTGACATAGTTTCTTCCCTCCAGGAAGCAGAGTTGGTGGAATAAGTGTTTTCATTCTTTCAGCTTCTGTTAACGTATTTGGCTTGACCTTCTTCCTCATCTTCTCTGAAGCAGGTTTCTAGGCCTGGACCAGTGAGCAAACAGAGTGAAACCACTTATGAGAAAATCTAGTGATGCATTCCGTCCACATGATTAGTTGCTCATTGTTCTCCCTCTCTTTTGTGCCTGCTTGAGTGATTAGACATTTAACTTGAGCTGACATTGTTTCCAGCATCTTCTCAGAGGCCTTGGCTATCACAATACTGGGACTTTTACCAGAAAAGGAAAGGTTAGGTAGTTATTTCTCTCTGAATTCCTGAAAACAAGTGTGTTTGTTTTCCTTCATGTTCTCCACTCTTTCCACTGTTATCCTGGCAAAATCGTCAGGACCTGGAAGACAATTTTTTCCCAGAGTCAAAAACTTAGTACCTTGGTAGTGAAAACTGAAATAATAAGGAGAGTTGTGCCCAAATGCCCATAAAATGAAGTGGGAGGGCTGGCATGACAAAACATTCTGAAACTAGAGGAATGATCCGGTATAAAACCTGAAGTCCTGGGCATGGAAGCCAAAAGCAGACAAAGTTGCCCTCGCATCAAGTGAGGCACTATCAGAGGCATTGTCCCAAACCCAAACCAAACCCACTACAGTCTTGTCGATTCTGACTTACAGCAGCCCTGTAGGACAGAGAAGAACTGGTCCATAAGGTTCTGGAGGCTGTAAATCTTTGCAGAGTCCTGGTGTGGTGCTGAGGGATAAGCACTGAGCTGCTAATCACAACCACAGTTCGGCAGTTCAAACCCACCTGCTGCTCCTTGGAAATCCTATACAGGATTGCTATGAGTTGAAACCAATTTGATGGCACATAGTAACAACAAATCTTTATAAAGCAGACTGCGTCATCTTTCTTTTGTGGAGCAATTAGTGGGTTTGAACCACTTATCCTTCAGTTAGCAGCCAAGTGCTGAATCACTTCACCAGCAGTGCCTGCAGAGGGAAAGAAAAGTTCTGCCCTGAGGGAGCTTACACATGAGTGGAAATGGCTGACAACAGTAACCAAGGAAAATATTCACAGAGGTGACCCAAGAATGTCTCTTAGGGAAATTGGCATTTGAGCTGAAACCTGAATGGTGACAAGGAATATGTTCTGAGAAGATTTGGGGATGGATGAATGTTGGGTATCTGGAAATTACTGGTAGAAACAGTGGTGGAGTATAGACTTGAGGCAGGAGAGCTCTATGGGGAAGGCAGAACTGGTTAGAACTCTCCGAGCCCAGGGTAGAGTGGTTGAGGTAAGTCAGTGAGCTACTTGGTCTGGGTTGCATAAGGTCTTGAAGGCCATAAAAAGGAGATTGGAACTTGTCCTAAGTTCACTTGAGGAAACTCCAGATGTTTTCTCAACCAGGAAGTCATATGGTCATATTCATATTTAAACTTTCTAACTGCTATGTGGAGATGGACTGAAAGAGAGAGAATGGAAACAGTGGAGGCAAATAATCGCTTATATTATTTATATTCCCAGGTGATAGGTGACTGTATTCTGAATGGAAGAAATACAAAATAATGGTATTTGGGGAAAGATTTGAGGCATAACTAACATAGAAAGTGCTGGTGGAATGAATATCAAGTACTGAGGGAGAGTATAAAATCAATGAAGACTCCTTGGTTTTTGGACAGATTAAATGGAGCACCCAGTTTAAGTAAGATGGAGACACCTGGAGGCAGAAGTGACCAGGAGGATACTTCAGGAGTTCTGTTTGTAGCTAAGACTGAGATAGCTGTTGGGTACGCTAACAGAGATGAAGACTAATGAAGTGGCCAGGTTTGAACTCAGTGGGAAGATCAGGGAGGATCTACCATCAGAGAGACTAGAGATGAAGGCTGAAGAAGTGACCAACTTGGAGCTCAGGAAAAAGACCAGAGAGAAAGTTGGTAAGGAAAAAAGACCAGTTGGGATCATCCTGAGTGTGAATTTATTAGAGATAAGTTTCAAGGACAGATTCCTGGGTTCACCAACATTCAACGGTCAGGGAAAATATGAGGATTTAACAAAAAAAAATTGAGCAGGAGAGACCAATCAGGCAGGAGGAAAATCAGATTGAAGTGGTGTCTGCTAATCATGTGAAACAAGTCGTTAAGGAATCATTCGTAACCCCTGTCACATTCTGACTGGTAAGATCAGTGAAATGGGCAATGGGTTTTCCTGCAGCAAGGTCAGTGACAGCTTTGAAAAGCACTGACTTGGTTAAGTGGTGGGAGCAAAAGTCTTTTGGGAGTGGGTTCAGGAGAGAATTGGAGGTGAGGGAACAGGCCACAATTGTGCACATATATTCTGGAATGTTTTTCTTCAGAAAGGAGCAAAATAATGGGATGGTAATATTCAGAGAAAGTGCTGTGATTTTCGTGCAAATAATTATATTCAGGAGTCCTGATGCGGCACTGTGGGTTAATGCGCTGGACTGCAAAGTTGGTTTGAATCACAAAGTCAGAGGTTCAAGCTCAATAGCCGCTCTTTGGAAACCCTATACTGGGTCACTATGGGTCGGAACCTACTCGACGGCACTTAACAAGAACAACAACAAATTATATACAGAAACCCACAAAATCATCCAATTTCAACCACAATAAATTACATTTCTAATTGTTGGAAAGCTCAAGCCTATCAAATATAGGGCTGTTGGACAAAGGGCTCAAATCAGAAGATGTCACCCATCCTCATGAAGATAATAACCCTGTTGATGCCTGAAAGTGAGAAGAGCTGTAAATAAGGAGTACATGATGCCAGAATCCTATAGAAGGGGGCCTGGATTCAGATTGGAAGACCAGGAAAGACAGAGTGAGCTCTGAGCTGGTCTTGAAGCCTAAGGAAGATTTTAATGAACTTGAGTGAAGCAATAAAAGTAAAGTTAAAAATTAAACCATTGAATCAATACAATACTCCCATTTGTTAATATCAGGTCTAAAAGATTCAGGTAATCATTTACTCCTGGAAATTAAAAAATTGTAAAAGCTAGAGAGGCATTTATTTGAAAGGAATGAGGACTCTGAACACCTCCCTCAGGTTAGCATTCATCTTTTTCTTCACTGTTCTGCTTCTGAGATGTGCTTCTTTTCCCTTCGAGAGCACCTAAATTTGCTCATTTGCAGTTGAGAGGCAGGGAAAAAACTCTATCCTGAGATAATTGTGAAAACTGAACGAAGATATTGTCTTTTCCTGGAAGAAACAAGATCTCCATTGTCTGGGAATTAAATGCTTCTGACAGGTAGGTGCGGGGAGATAGTCTGAATAATCCGAAGGATTTGGAGGCAAATCGGCCATTTAAAAGTGTACCTTTTAACCAATAATGTTGCCCTCGAGTCCGTTCCAACTCATAGCGACTCTATATAGAGTTTCTGAGGCTCTTTACAGGAGTAGAAAGCCTCATCCTTCTCCTGTTTAGTGACTGGTGGGTTTGAACTACTGACCTTGTGTATAAGCAGTAACACTACCCAAATACTGGAAGTAGATTGGACAATCTGCAGTTTAAGAATCATATATTAGGCTTGTTTTTTTGTGAGATTTGCTAATCTTTAAAAAAAAAAAAAAGTGCTAATTAAGTCTATGCTGAGACAATAAGCTTAAATGCTGAATTTTGGTAGAGGAACAGTTTCATCAAGGCTGAAAAATCTAATTAATTAAAATAGATCGCATCCTTCCAATGAATTTACTTATGGGGAAAATATAACTTAATCAGTCCCGCATATGTTTGGGAAGTAGTTAGTGGGATAAAGATTTTGAGGTATGAGAAGCAGTTTTGACTTAGGAGCCATGAATGAAAGGCCAAAGTTGCTTCTCATATGTATATAGATATAAATGTTTGGTGGGAACAATAGAAGGGGCAGTTTAGCTGTTAATAGCTGTGTACACATCCTTAATTAAATGTCACATTGTCCATGGAATTGGTGACTACCAGAAGCTCAGGATCCACATTCATCTAAAGGGAACAGACAGAATCATATTTGGCAAGAGAAATTGATATAAGAATGACTGGTCCCATTTTTTTTCCTGATTATTTCTCAATTAGCTATCTTCTAAATCAATAGATAAAGTTGACAACTTCCACATACATATTTCTAAAGAGGTTCTCTATTCCAAGCCACAGACTCATAAGCACAAGACTGCTTGATAGTCTTCCCTTCTTTTAATAGGCTCATCTGTACGGTGCTGTAAGATCAGCACTGGACTACGAACTATAAGGTCAGCTTTTCAAACCCACCAGATGCAACTTGAAGTCTCTACAGAGAGTCACTTTGAGTCAAAATGACTCGATGGCACTTAACAACAACAAACCAATGTGTCCAAAACAAAGCTCTTGCTTTTCTTCTAGAAATCGGTTCTCTTCCCTGTTCATTTTCCCATCTTCTTTGAAGGCAGCGCCAGTCACTCTTTTGTTTATTGTAATAATAAATCTAGAAGTGTTTTATGATCTCCCCTCCCTGCTTTTCAGCCGTCCCATATCTACCTCATTAGCTAGACTTAGTGGCTTGATCTCCAAAATATATCTGGAATACGGTTCTGTTCGTGACAGCCAAAGCTAGTTGCTAGTTCGAGCCTATGCTTACACTTGATAAATACTGCAACAGTTTCTTACTAAGTTTTTTGGTTCTTGTTTTATCCCTTGTAGGTCATGAACCATATGCGTGAGTTACAGGTTCCTAATTGGGGTGGTCTCTGCTCATCAACTTGATGTGAATTATTCTTATGTCCCTCACTTTCTCTGCACTAGACACGACTTTCTACCTCAGAAATCATGGCACACTTGCTGACTTGCTAGTTCCTATCCCTGGAATGCTCTTCTCCATGCTGACTTCCTTTTCAAGATTTGCATTTCAGCTCAAATATAACCTACTTACACATAGTCTGACCAGGTAAAGTAGTTAGACTAGACAAAGGATGCAGTCCCCCTCTCATGATACTAGTCATTAGTAGTTATTCCTGATATTCAATTGTTTCCTTCAAAGCTCATGAGGTCATGTTTACTCATCTCTTTCTTCTTGTTCCTTTCCTAAAAGTAACAGCCATTGTCATATTGTCCAGGGCTGTATTTCTTGTCCTACACAGTTTTGCCCTACTTTTCTCTTTGTTGCCACCTTCCAATGCCCATTGTTATCTGCAGCAAAACCATGTTTGCTGGTGACCAAAAATCTGGCACGTACTACTGCTATAATAGGTATTACAAGTACAGGGCAACTGATTGAGAACTAAGATATTCAGTCATAGACCCAAGAGAGAAAGCTAAGGTGGTAGCTAGTTCCAGTCAATGAGTCAACAAACGTTGACTAAATCAATGAATGAAGTGTGAACTCTTAAGACATTGGTATACCAGAAAGGCCTGTATAGGTAAAATACTTGGGGAAATTTCTTCGTGGGTGTGTGTGTGGAACTTTTCATTGTGAATTGAATGAAGGTTTACAGAGAAGATCATTAGTTTTGCAATCAACAAGTCAAATTCTTTGTTTCATCTCAATGATTGTAATCCTTTCCATGTAACAACAGTTATCCTACTTCTTCCCTGTGGTTCTTATTTCCATTCCACTTGTCTTCCCATTCCTTCTCAACTTTGTCCTTAGGTAAATGTTGCCCTTTTGATCTTGAATGGATAGGATTTCAGTTTCGACTTTCATTTGATTTCTGAATTCTGATGTTGACTAGAGGTTTCCACGGTCTAACAAGTGTACCTTTGAATGATGTGAATGAGGTACCTTGTCTGTTAATTGGGCACTTACCAACTTTAGTGATTACATACAGACATTATACAACATGTCCTCTTATGGTTAAAAATAATACAATCAAAGGATCAAATGTATATTTGAGTCTATAGTAATGGAAGGCATACTCCATTGTAAAAAAAAAAGTCTTTTGGTTAATTTTGGTCTCTAAATGATCTCATAATTAGTCATTCCAATCCAATGAAATGCATGAAACTATAACATATATCTTAAATGACACATTCTCATCTCCTCCTCCTGCCTGGAAGGGAGGGGCCTGAAAGGGAGGGGTCATTTGGTTTGACTTCTTGCTCCCTCCTCTCTCATTCCTCTTGTTAAATGAAGCTTCAGATCCTTTCAGGGCTGGTGGCAACGAGATATAGGAGAGTTGGGACAGAAACTGTCTTTCTGTTTGCAACACTTGTGATGTGGTATCCCTGCTTTCTGGGCTGGGTGGATGTTTAATTTCCCTTCTCTGGGAGGGAAATCGCAAAATCTGTTGGGGGACATCCATCAGACCCTCCCATGTTATAGTAAAATTCATGTCTTCTCATTGATCCATATTTAGCTGTTGGGCATCCTGCAGTCCTCCCTTCTTTGGGATTCACATGGTCCTTCTAGACAGTTCTATTGGGCAGTATTTCATAAGGTTGTAAAGGGCTCCCTCAGCGCTCCATATCTGACTCGTAATGGACCAGCAGGTGTCTGTCCTGCATCTTTGCACCTGCAGCTGTGCTGTGAGAAGGATTACAACCTTCCAGTGATCCTTTCCCTGTTCTGCAATCTCAGAGTCACAGCCTCATGCCTTTATGTTTGGAAGCATGGGTAACCCACTTACCAGTGCCCTTCACACATACACACACACTCCTCCAAGGGACATAAATCAAGCCCTCTGAACTTCCTATCCTTTTAACTAAAGCAAGGGAATCGTTCCCTTCTTCCCTCTTTTATGTAAGTGGACTGAGAAAATGACAGGGCATACCAAACACTAAAGACTGAAGACCAGAAGAGTTGTGGGATGACATCAAGAACATCATACAGGAAGAGAGCAAAAAGTCATTAAGAAGACAAGAAAGAAGGAAAAGGTCAAAATGGATGTCAGAGGAGACTCTGAAACTTGCTCTCCAGCGTAGAGAAGCTA
>NW_006408731.1:3878305-3895019 GCF_000296735.1 Chrysochloris asiatica | reverse complement strand
GACTGCAATGTCAATTTGAACCACAAGGTTGGCAGTTCAAGCTCACCAGCCACTCCTCAGAAACCCTATACAAGGTTGCTTTAGGTCAGAACTGACTTGACGGCACTTGACAATGACAACAACAACAACCACTTATTCGAAAATAATTCTCAGCTTCCTTGTCTCAGCCAATTTGTGACCCTGAGATGACCCAACACAGTCCTTCTTCTGAATCCTTATTTTTTGTTTAAAATTTATCTTTTAATCACTGTAATAATTCACAAATATATTACTGTAACATTTAAACAATAAAGTGAACATTTCCTTAGGCTATTCCTGCCTTTCCTGTTTACTTCCACAAGGGTGACCACTGTTAACAGATCAATGCATATTTTTCTCATTTTCTATGCACTCAAAAACATATGTGGACACATGAAACACATAATGTTGTGTCATATGTATGTATGCCTCACCTCTTTTACTATCTTGTACTTAATATTTAACAACTTGCTTTTTAAAATTCTCATCTGGCTTTTTAATATTCATATGTGTATATATGTATTTCCTTTTTTTCTTTAACAAAAAGAAATGTATTCTTTCATAGTTTTGGAGGTTAGAAGTTCTAATTCAGAGTGCTGACTTTGTAGAAAGATCCTTGTCTCCTTCTAGCATCTGTAGGCCCAGCATTCCTTGGAGGTCTCCATGTGTCTTGGTATTATTAATCTTTCTCTGCATCTAGGAGCTTCACAGGGTACCACATTCTGCTCATGCTCTAGTCTCTTCATAGTCCTAGGTTCCTCTGTTCCTGAAATGTAAGATTAACTACTCCCCCCTTTATGATACAAAACTTCTACCTTTACAGTTTTCCTCACTTTATTTTTTATTTGACCATTCCAGCATTATATATTTGGCCAAAGTAAAATACACTTTCCACCACTCCAAACTGAATACAATTACAGTTGGCTATAAGTCCATATTTTTTTTTAATGGTAAGCCAACATTTTGCATCCTGCATGAACATTTCATTTGAAAATTTCACAAAATTCTGTTATTTTATTTCCTATCTTCTCTTCTATTTTATTCCATATTTTGAAGAAAGTTTGTAGTAATTACTGAAAGATTTATTCCCCAGACACCTAAATAACATGGAAGATGGAAGGGAACAGTACACAATTTACCATGCCTGGGGGATGAATGGCAAACCCAACTTTGACTAATAACATTGAGAACAACTCGGAAGTATCAGCTGAGAAATTCCAGAGGTGGCAGTGAATCTATGTTCTAATTTATTAGAAGAACACATGGGAGGTTAAAGACTTCAGACACCATCACTAATTTAAAAAAGCATGCATCATGAATAGCAATTCACTATGTAATTGGTGTGGTGCTGTAGGATAAAGCACTGGATCACAAGATGGTTTTGAACCTCTAGATCAGTAGTTCAAACTCACCAGCCACTCTTTGGAAACAATTTACAGGGCTGCTATGCTTCGAAACTGATTTGACGGCACTTAGTAACAACAACAACATGTAAATGATGACTCAAATATCCACTACTAGTATCCTGAATTTTTGTGCTTACTGTAGGGGTTATTTGTGCAGTCATCAAACATCAGCAGTGCATATTAGTAATCACATCACAAAGTTGACACATGCAGAGTAAGAGAGAAAATGCCACAGCTCTTCCACCTCCCCCAATGTCTTAGAATTGGGGGTGGGGTTGTTAATAAATGAAGCTTTGGTAGGAAATTCAAGTATAACTTGAACAGTTGGACAAGCTGCATTTTCCACCTGTCAGCTGGCCATTCTGCTCCCTTCCCCAAGACAGGTAGATTCCTCAAAGTGCTCAAGGAAACTTACAACTATCTTCTCAACCTGCTTTGTTCTATTAAATACTGTTCCACTAACTTACTGAAGGTGTCTCTACCCATCAAGAAGTCCCGAATCCTTCCTTTCTTAGTTCTGTTATCCCATGACTCTTTCTTGATATTTATTCTAAGTGCTCCCCAAATTTGTAGTTTTAGATCAAGACCTTAGTTTATTTGGATAGCTACACTTTTTGATGATAACAATAGTTCTGATGTCTGGATAAAAAATGATAAACTTTTGTTCTTCATATTTCTGTGGCCTTAATAATGGTGAAGCAGAGTGTATTTTCTCTAGTTTGTTCATATCAGTATTTTAGATGTTCTGATAGTTACCTACTTTGCGTTCATTCTTTTATTTTGTCTTTCCTTTTTAAAAATATTTATTTGAAGAAGTTTGAAAGCTGCCTCTCCCTTATTTGGTATCATGCTGTAAAAGTTTCTACCATTCTGTCGATGATCTTTCATGGGATCTCTGATTATAAATAAATTATATGGTTTCAAAAGTCTTCACTAATATCATGATATATTTAGGAGTAAGATTCATTTATTTCAATGGATTGAGCCCCATTGTCATTCTCGAATCTGAGAAGTCTTGTATTTGTTTCATTCTGGAAAAATTTCATGCATGATTTCATAGAGTTCTGTCCTTTGTCCCTTCTGTTTATGTTTTCTCCTAGAAATTCAATTCAACATATGGCTAACCTTTTCATTATCTTATTGATCTTTATTCTCTATAATTTACTTTAACTTCATTTTATAGTTCTCTAATTCTCTGGGCTTCACTTCCCATTCCTATAGGAATCTATCCCAATGTTGTATATTACTAAAATTAATGCCTCTCTAACCTCCAGTTCCAGGGTCACCAAAGAGTTAGCTCATGCTTCTAACTTTCAATTTCCATCCATAACAATATCTCTTACTATTATTGGATCTGCATTTAAAAGGAGATTTACTATATTTTATCTAGTAAATCTAGATGTTTATAATAAACAGATTTGGGGCTAATTCCATCCACTGTAAGCTTTCAAGTGGATTTTTAAGTGAGGTTGTTGTCAAGTTTTATCATTCCATCAATGCTAATTTTAATCTGGAGACATGGGTCACAGAACTAGCAAGAATGTAAATATAGGCCAGATTTTTCTTCTAGAGACTAAGCTGTAAGCTAACTGTGACCTTCCAAAGGTCACATAATTGGTTAGTGAGAGTGCCAGGATGACTAACTAGGTCTTGTGAATCTTAAGTTTCTAGGAAACACTATTTCTTCATAATTCTTGAGAAATAATCAGGACAGAATCAGATGAAATATAGGACACTGTATTTGTTTACTTTTGCATTCTTTATTTCAGTAGATAAATGCCAGTTCTGAGGACGAGAGAATAAAAATGTCTATTGCAGCAGAAGCCAGTGTCACAGAGGAAGGCATTTCCACTGATGATAATGTGTACACGACTCAAGTGCAAAGCTCCAGGAAAGGTAAAATCATGCACAGGGGTCTGGCCTTGGGTAACACTGGACTCTATATCACCTCAACTTTCCTTTTATACAATATCCTCCTGTTACTGCTGTGCCAAGAATTCTACAAAAATATAAAGCTAATTTGCTGAGAATTATTTTGTTTATTCCAAGGATAGGCAGGTGCTAAGTGTATGGTGTTGGTGAAGAATGCTGAATACACCATAGACTGCTTGCCATAGAACAAACAAATCTGTCTTGGAAGAAGTACATTGAGAATGCTCCTTAGAAGTAAGGATGGGGAAATTTCATTTCTTACACTTTAGACCTATTATCTGTCCCTGAGAAAAACATTATACTTGACAAAGTAGAGGTTCAATGAAAAAGAGGAGGACCCTTAGTAGGAAGTTATTGTTGTTAAGTGCTCTCGAGTTGGCTCCGACCCATAGTGACCCTGTATAGGGTATTTGAGGAGCAGCTGGTGAGTTTGAACTACCTACCTTGCAGTTCAAATGACATTGCAATCTGACGCATTAATGCACAGCGCCACACAGGACTCCCTTAATACGATAGACTGAAACAATGCCTGCAACAATGGACTCAAATATAGCAGTGATTGTGTGGCTGGCACAGAATGGGACAGTCTTTCATTCTGTTGTATGTAGGATTGTTATGAACAGGAACCAACCCAACTACATCTAGCTATAACTGTAAGATATTAAGCCATTGTATATAGATGAACGTAAACAATCAGAGAAGATTTTAGGTAGGAAAGATGTTAGTCAGTATTAGTTTTTCTGATTCTAAGTTGAGTGTGTATCCCATTTGGCTTCATGTTAGATGTACACCTGCTTCAAAGAGAAGGGGCTAATTCGTTATCTGATGTCATGGAAGTTGTATTTCCTCCCTTCTCTCATCTATATTTCAACTTAGTGCTTTTCTATAATATCTACAAGGCAAACTTATTTTACCCTAAACTCACTATGTCTTATAAGTGTATGATTCATTAATGCTCTTAAGAATATAAGCATTTTATAACATAATGCATCCAAGAAATAAAACACTAAGATGGAATGCTTTTGTGATACTCAACATTTTAGCCAGTTTGTCTGGAGGGAAGAGACCGTGGCTTATGAGAAGAAGCTTCTGCTAATCTCTTCCACCAAAAGAGAAACTAGCAGGCATACATTCTAATAGTCATTCTACAGTTAACCAGTGTTTGACCCAAAATGAATTCTATTGCCCAAATTCTACGATCTGAAATCTCCTTCTCTTAAAATAAGCAAAACAGAAAATTTACTGTGTGAAGCATTGTTGTTGTTAAGTGTCAATTCCAACCCATAGCAATCCTTATAGGGTTTCCAACAGCATTTGGTGAGCTTGAACTGCTGACTTTGCTGTTCAAACTGACTTTATAATCCAGTGCACGAACCCACAGTGCTGCACCAGGACTCCATGGGAAGCATGGTTGTTGTTAGGTGCCATCAAGTTGATACCAACTCATAGTGTCCTTATGTACAACAGAATGAAACACTATCCAGTCCTGGGCCAACCTCACATTGTTGCCACGCTTGAGCCTATTGATGATGCCATTTTGCCAATCCATCTTGCTGGGGGTCTTCCTCTTTTTCTCTGACCCTCCACCTTACCAAACATGATATCCTTCTCCAGCAACTGGTCCCTCCTGACAATGTCAGAAGTATGAGAGATGAAGTTTGGCCATCCTGGCCTCCAAGGAGCACTCTGGCTGCACTTCTTCCAACACAGGTCTGTTGGTTTTTTTGGCAGCCCATGGCACTTTCAATATTGTCTTCCAACACCATAACTCAAAAGGATCAATTCTTCTATGGTCTTCCTTATTCACTGTCCAGCTTTCACAGGCATTATCAGGTGATTGAAAATACCATGGCTTTGGTCAGGCACACCTTAGTCCTCAAGTTGACATCTTTGTTCTTCAATACTTTCAAAAGGTCTTGTGCAGCAGATTTGCCTAATGCAATATGTCGTTTGATTTCTTGACTGCTGCTTCCATGAGTGTTGATAGTTGAGCCAAGAAGAATGAAGTCCTTGACAACTTCAATCTTTTCTCTATTGATAAAAATGTTGTTTATTGGTCCAGTGGTGAGGATTTTTGTTTTCTTTACATTGAGATGTAATCCGTACTGAAGGCTGTGATCTTTGATCTTCATCAGTAAGTGTTTTAAGTCCTCTTTACTTTCAGCAAGCAAGGTTGTATCATCCGCATATTGCAGGTTGTTAATGAGTCTTACTGTAATCCTGATGCCACGTTTTTCTTCATATAACCAAGCTTCTTGGATTATTTGTTCAGTATACCGGTTGAATAAGTATGGCGAAAGAATACAATTCTGTTGCACACCTTTATTAATTTTAAACCATTCAGTGTTTCCATGTTCTGTTTGAACAATTGTCTCTTTGTCCATGTACAGATTCCTCATGAGCACAATTAAGTGTTCCAGAATATTTATAGTTCACAATGTTGTCCATAGATTGTCACGGTCCACACAGTTGAAAGCCTTTGCATAGTCAGTAAAGCACAGATAAACATCTTTCTGGTATTCTATGCTTTCAGCCAAGATCCAGCTGACGTCCGCAATGATATCCCTCGTTCCACGTCCTCTTCTGAATCCAGCTTGAACCTCTGGAAGTTCTCTGTCAATATATGCTTGCAGCCATTTTGTATTACCTTTAGTAAAACTTTACTTGCATGGGATATCAAAGATATTGTCAGATGATTTCTGCATTCCATTGGGTCACCTCTCTTTGGAATGTGCACAAATATGGATCTCTTCCAATCAGTTGGCCAGATAGTTGTCTTCCAAACTTCTTGGCATACATGAGTGAGTGCCTCCAGTGCCACCTCACTTTCTTGAAATATTTCAGTTTTCATTCCATCAATTCCTGGTGCCTTGTTCTTTGCCAATTACTTCAATGCACCTTAGACTTCCTCCTTCAGTATCATTGGCACTTGGTCATATGCTACCTCTTGAAATGGTTGAACATCAATCATTTCCCTTTGGTACAATGACTCTGTATATTCCTTCCATCTTCTTTTGATGCTTTCTGCATCATTCAATAATTTTCCCAGAGAATTCTTCAATAACAAAAGTCGAGGCTTAAATTTTTCTTCAATTTCCCCAGCTTGAGAAATGCTGTGTGCTCTTTTCTTTTGGTTTTCTGACTCCAGATCTTTGCACATTTTGTTGTTGTATTTGACTTTGTCTTTTTTGAGCTGACCTTTGAAAATTTCTGTTCAGCTCTTGTACCTCCTCATTTCTTCCATTTGCTTTAGCATCTCTATGCTGGAAGGCAAGTTTCAGTGTCTCTTCTGACATCCATTTTGATCATTTCCTTCTTTCTTGTCTTCTTAATGACTTTTTGCTTTCTTCACGTATGATGTTCTTGATACTTAATACAGTATACTATGTGCAGCATAGTATACTGGAAAAGAGTACAGACTATAAGTCAAACTCTTGAGTTTGCAATTCTGTTCCTGTCACTCATGGGCTGTATGACCTTTTGCAAGTTATGTAAACTTTTTCAATGTCCCTACATAGGTAAGTGGGATGATAATAATCATATTACTTTGTAGGATTTCCATGAGGGTTTAATTAGTTAAAATTTTTTTAAATTATTTAGAACAGTGATTGACACATATACACGTTAAGCCTTGTTGCTTCTACTTCTCTTTTGGTACTCACTAGAACTCTGTTATAATTTCTCTAAAGTAAGATTCACATGTGGTCTTGAAAATACCAAGCCTTCCAGTTTCTCCCATAGTTTTCTGAAATTCACTCAACATACTGTTCAATTATCTGTTGACCAATACCAAGAGCTACAGCTGTATCAGGCAATACCTTTGTAACTCACTTTTCTCCAGCCTGTTTTATAAGTGGCATCATGCTTATATTATATTGTTTATTCTTTTTGGTTAAGTCTTATACCACCTGATAAAGCAGTCCAACATACTCCTTAAAATTCATTTGGCAGTTTTATTGTGTCACCAAGTATGTCTTGTACATGTAGGTATTCAACATTATTTTTACCTTATCCCTCTCTCTAGCTCACACTCACTGGATACTACTGGGTCAGCTGCATCTTGTCCTCTGGACATTGCTGACACTTTCTTGAGGTACCCACCCCAAAGTCTACTGGAATCTTTGCTAGGCACTACTGTAACATCAGGGGGCATTTGTAGACCCGAACCCATGTGTCCCATGGGATGTAGAGAAATGCTTCTTTCCCCGCTATATGTCACAAGTCTATAAGGGTGGACCACATGGGATCTACATCAAAACTTAAGCACAAAGAGGGAAAATGAAAGGAAATATATCCATTACAGAGATCAGCAATCACATTTATCAAAAATGCAAAAATAAATACAATAGTTGTTGCATGGTAAATATGTGCTCTGTAACAGGCACTGTTCTGCACACTTTCCATGTTTTAATTCATTTAACCCTCATAACAGCTCTTCATGAAGATGTGACTGACATCAGACCCATGTTATAGAAAAGTTAAACAACTCATCTAAGTCATCCAGACACAAAGAGGTGGCATCTGGATTTTGTCAGTTAGGTCCAGGTCTCTTGTTTACATTGTTAATCCTGATGTTTTCCTGATGTCCTTATTTTATTTGAGGAAATTGGAAATTGAAGAATACTTTTATCTCCAATTTCCTCCCCCAGATTCTAAAGAATTAAAAAAAAAAAAAATCTTCTTGTTGTTAAGTGCCGTCGAGTCGATTCTGACCTGTAGCGACCCTGTATAGGGGTTCCAAGGAGAAACTGGTGAGCTTGAACCACCGACCTTGTAGTTCAAATGATTTTGCAGTCCTAGAGTATATGAAATGAAAAATAAATTAGAGGAAAAATGTGAGAGCCCAATACAGATAAGAAAGGAAATTAAAGAGGAAAATTGTCATTGTAGAATTAATTATTATAAAACTTGTTGTTGTTGTTGTTAAATGCTGTCGCATTGGTTCTGACCCATAGCAATCCCGAACAGGGTTTCCGAGGCTGTAAATCTTTACTGGAGCAGAAAGCCTCATCTTTCTCCCACGGAGCAACTGGTAGTTTTGAACTGCTGACCTTGCGGTTTGCAGCCTGATTCGTAACCACTACGCTACCAGAGCTCCTTTCAGGCACAGAGAAATTAAATGGCTTACCTATGTCATTAAGTCACAAAGAGCTAGCACCTAAATTCAGCCTGAAAGATGGGTCTTTTCTTCATACTGTTGATCATAATGTTATCCTAACATTATTGTTTCATCTGAGGAGATTAAGAAATATTTGTTTCCATTAAAAAAAAAAAATTAGAAACAAAGAACAAACACCCTTAAAGTGTATTAAACAAAGAAATAAATCAATAGGAAACTATGATAGATAAACCCAATACAGTAAGAAACAAAATTAAAGAAAAAATGTCATTGAAGAATTGTTGTTGTTGTTAAGTGCTATCGAGTCTATTCCCACTCATAGAGACTCATAGGGTTTCCAAGGAGTGGCTGGTAGTTTGAACTGCCCATCTTGTGGTTCAAACTGGCCTTGAGGTCTAGTGCTTTATCCCACAGCACCACATCAGGACTCCATTGTAGAATTGGGTAATATAGAATTAGCAGCAGCCAGGAAAGAAACTTCTACTACAGGAAATCGTGTCAGTGACATGGAGCAGAGACTTGAAAAAGACATGGAGAACTCAAAAGCATCTTAAAATAGTGGATCAAATTGTGATAAATGAGCAGAGAAAAAAACAAAGATGACTTAATTAAGCATTCGATTAATTGAGTCTATAGCCTCAAGGAGGACAGGGGTACTTCAGTGGTAGAGCTCTCATCTAGTATGTGGGAGACTTGGGTTTGACTGCTGGCCAATGTACCTCATGAGCAGTCACCATCCATCTGTGAGTGGAGTCTTGTGTGTTGCCATGATGCTGAACAGGTTTCTTTGGAGCTTCTAGACTAAGATGAACAAGAAAGAAGGGTCTGGGGATCTACTTACTTTTGAAAAGCAGTCTTGTGGGCCCTATTGGTCTGAGTGGCCCTGAAGTGATATTGGGGTGGCTTATACTGGGCAGCATTTTGCACTTGGGGGTTGCTATTTATCAGAGACTGACTGCTTGGTAGCTAACAACAACACAATTTCACAGACAGTTATGTAGAAAATTGTAATCAGCAACTTAAGTGTAGAAAATCATGATAGACAGGATATAAAAAAGTATCCAAAATCTGGTTCTTTAATAAAAAAATAATTCACTACTTAGCTTAGTCAACCAGAAATAAACATAACAAATAATCATGAGAAAGATGAAAATTAAAACAGTAAAATATACTAATTATTGGAGAAATGTAGATTAAATAAATTATTTGTCTAGGAAAACACAATTTGTAAATACAAATTAAGAAAAATAACATGCCAAAAGCATGTTGGAAATTTAAAAAATGATTCCATAAAACGAATAAAATTATGTTCTGGTGGCTTCTGTGAAGTTTTTCAGAGCAGAAAATACCTATATATCCTACAGAAAATACCTATATATTCTACATAATTTATATAGATACTCCACCTTAAGATGTATGAAACAGAGGGAGATAAAATCACATTGCAATTAAAACATCAATTAAATCTTAACTCAAGTGAGATGATCAAAGTTAACAGCAACGATATGTCATGTTGACAGTACGCACTTCTGATATGATGTGATGAGAATGGCAATTTAACTCTGTGGCCTTCCTCCTAAAAGCACATTGATTGAAACACATTACTTTAAATACAGTGTGCAGCTTAGCAATATAACCATAGAAAGACATGATACATCAATTGAGGACATGCTACACATAACTGACCAGTACTTCTTAAAACTATCAAGGTCATTAAAGAAAAGCAAAGTGTGAGAACCTGTCACAGCAAAGCATAAGGAGACAGGACAACTATCTTCTTTACTTAAATTTCATGTGACCTGGGGCAATGAACTTAATTTCTCCATGCTTTGGTTTCCTATCTTTAAACAAGAAGCCTCTGACTCACTGCCATCAAGCAAATTCTGACTCATAGCAACTCGGTATAAGGTTTCTAAGGCTGTAAATCTTTGTGGGGGTAGAAAGCCTCATCTTTCTTCCATGGAGAGGCTGGTGGGTTTGAACTGCTGACTGCAGTTAGCAGTCCAATGCATAGCCTCTAGTACCACCAAAGCTCCTTTACTCAGAATGCACAGTTATAAACAGAGCAGCTGGGATTGGAATCCAGCCATATGACACTAGGTTTAATGAATTTGATAAAATTCAGGTATTCATATTAAATATTTAAAGATAGAAATAAGATAGCTTAATAAAAGCACATGACACACCAATAACCAGGAACGTAGGTAATGGTGTGTCATGAGGCTCATTCCCAGTAATTTTTTTTTATTCATTCCTAGTAAATTCACCTATAACAGGAACACCCACTTTCCCCAATCTTAGTTAACATTGTCTTGAAAATACCAGTGAATAAAATTATCTAAAAGAATGAAATAAGAGCTTTAAATGGCAAAAGTAATTATTTTCATTATTTGCACACACACCATATTTTTTAAATCGAAACTCAAGGGGAAAAATAAAATAACTGATGAAAATGATGGGTAAAAAATATAGAAACAATGATAAGTATATTTAGGAAGTGTGAGGTCTAACTGAAGATAACTACACATTTTTACCTTAGTGTGGGAGTCCAGCTCTCGCAGGGTCGCGGGACACTAGAGGAGATGCGGAGTCAGTGAAAATGAAAGCAATCGAGAAGTCTCCACTTAGTTGGCTGATGGAGCTCTCTCTCTTTTCTTCTCTTCTCTCTTTCTCTCTTTTTTCTCTGCCCTGGCTCAGCAAGTCTTTATTTTTATACTTAAAATTACACAGTACATAATGATTTGATACTTTGATTTTCCCTTGAATTATTACACAGTTGTAATTGTAACATTATTTTACCCTGTGATTAGACAACCTTAACAAAAATATTTCTGTGATGTCCAAACTGACCTTTCCATGTCCTGTTTATTTTTCAACCATTGAACATTTTCCTTTTGACATCATCTGCTCTCCTACATAAGTGATAAATTGTTTCTTCTTATTCTCACTAAAAGATCAAGTTAAACCTTACACAAATCATTTCCACTTATCAGACCCCTGATTACATCTTCTTAGTAATATAAGTTTCTATTAATCATCAGTGCCTCCACTACTTTATTGTTTCTACTAGGGGATTATCAATCTTCTATCCTACATACTACACTACTATTTTCATAGTAAAAGTATTACTAACATCTACTTAATTATTTTGCTTTTCTAAATTATTAATTAAATTGCTTAAGCACAGTGTTCCTATGTTTCTTTCTTTTGAAGCTGTGAGGCATAAGGCCCAACCTGGCTAATTGCTGCAGGAAATGTAGATTATTAGGTTTAGACCATATTTCACTTATGTTCACTATTCTCTGCCATTTTACATAGGTGCCTGTATGTAATAGTGGGGGTTTGTGGATTCCAGCTGGTAATTGATTGTGGCAAGGTCTATAGGGGTCGGTCAACTTTACTTTAGTTTGTTATCTGCTTTTGTGATCTCTTAAATGCAGTTACTTTGTACTTAGGTTTTCTGTGAATGGAAGCGGTTCATACAATTCCGTTTGAATTCAACCCACCAAAGCTGAAACAGTTGTTGCCAGACCGGTTTCTTCCTAAGGTCTGCAGAGCTCACAGTAAAAGCCATGAATATGGCAATATTATATATTTTTACAAGTGAATTCAGATTTATCCTAGAGAGGAGATAGAGGCCAGCTTCTGAGAATCATCTGCCTTGCATGATGTTTCTCCCTCTGCTGGGACTGTGTCAAACAGCAGAAGTGAAGATGGCTCTCTGCACCTTAGGACAAAGAAAAAGATTTGAAAACATTGGGAAGCAACCCTGTCTTGGCTAGAAGAAGCAATACTTTAAATGTGACCTTTATCTTGAGTGATGTTCATCAAAATTCCAGTGTGAATCTGTGGATGGAGAATGCTGACTCAATGTTCACAGAGTTAAACCAAAAATGAGGCTCTAACTCTGAATTCCAGAAACTTATCAAGAGCATCACTATACATCAGCAAGCAGTGTCAGCCATTTCCAGTCATTTTGCTTCATGGAAACTACCAGGAATTTGTGTCCTCCCATGCTTCAGTTCAATGATCCCCTATTACCTCTGGACTTTGTCTGCAGGGATAACTGATGCCAAACTACTGTGTCTGGATGCAACTCCAGGGAAAGCCCTAGAGCTGCCATGAACACTGGCAATTTTTGTGCAAGCCTAGATTACAGTGTGCAGATGAAGATGAAATACTTCTATAATCAAACACCAGCCTACCTTTCTAGTGTCATTGTCCTCCACCCCTTAAACATGTTACTCTTCCTGGCTCCCTAGTTATAAATGGTACCTGAATCATCCCAGCTGTGACAGCAAGTATCTGAAAGTAAACCACAACAACTTCTTGTCTCATTATCCCTATGCAATCAATCACTAATCCCAATCAATTCTTTGTCTAAATCCATGTCCCAATCTCCTCAGATTGTTCTAGGGTCCTGCACAGTATGCTAGTCCTTAATGCTTGCTCTAGCCATGTATATTTTAATTCTCCCCTTGAGCAAACTTCCAAGGGTGCTACCTCAACCCTTACCTCCCAAGGAACAGGGATCCTTCAAATACAAACAAAGCGACATCTGTTCACCCTGTATCTGATTCTCAGACAGCAATTTTGTCTCTTTCTGAACATAGAAAGAGTAGGAGAAGAGCAATCTGATTAGATGTTTTGTTCCTTCTTGTTTTAGGATTTTGTTCTGTCCGTTATGGGCTGGCCTTCATTTTGCAACTTTGTAATTTTGCAATTTACACCCAACAAATGAGCATGAGCATAACCATCCCAGCTATGGTGAACCACACGGTCCCACCCAGCCAGTCCAATACCTCCACAGAGAGGCCCCCCACTGACTCCCAGGACTACACGAACAAAACTCTAAAGGAATTTAAAGCAATGGTAAGTGTAATAAGACTCTAGATCTTCCTTTCTCTAAAATATTTGAGTTACGAATATGTGAATTAACAGAATATGTGATTCATTTAGCCAGAAAAACAGTGTCTACTACATGCCAGTAACAGCACAAGGATCACAATATGTATTTAAGGTGATGATATTGTCATTTTTTTTTCAAGTATAACCAGAACTTAGAATAACAGAAGCATTTGGTAATTTAAGGTTACACATTGGGCTGCGAACCACAAGGTCAGCAGTTCGAAACTTCTGGCTGTTCTGCCGGAGAAAGATGAGACTTTCTGCTCCTGTAAAGATTTACAGCCTCGGAAACCCTGTTTAGGGTCGCTATGAGTCGGAACCAATTCCATGGCACATAACAACAACAGCATCTCTATATATAGGTCTGCTTGAACCAGAAGATCGGCGGTTCAAACTCACCAGCAGCTCCTTGGAAAGTGTATACAGGGTTGCTATGAGTTGGATCCAACTTAATGGCACTTCACAACAACAACAACATCTGTAGATATGGAGTCTTGGTGTGGTGCTATAGGATAAGCACTGGGTTGCTAACTGTAAAGTTAGTGGTTCAAACCCATCAGCAGCTCCTTGCACATCCTATTCAGGGACTCTATGAGTCAGAACCAACTTGATGGCAATTAATAAGAAAAACAGCTTTTGTTCTTGTTGCTAAGTGCCATCCAACTCATAGTGACCCTAAATAGGGTTTTTGAGGCTGTTATGGAATCCTGGTGTGGCGCTGTGGGCTAATGTGTCAGACTGTAAAGTTGTTTGAACTGCAAGGTTGGTGGTTCAAGCTCACCAGGTGCTTCTTGGAATCCCTATAAAGTGTCGTTATGGACCGGAATCAATGCGATGGCACTTAACAACAACAACAATCTTTATGGTAGTAGGAAGTCTCATCTTTCTCCCTTGGAGTGGCTAATGGGTTCAAACCACTGACCTTGTGGTTTTCAGTCCAGTTCTTATCTGATAGACTCACTGTGCTCCGTCCTCTACAATGATGAAAACCTCTACAAAGAAGTCTCAGAGTAATATCTTCTGTTTGTTTCTTTCTTTACACATTTTTCAAATTACCTTGAATATTATGCTATCTGCTTTATAAACTTTCTTTCCGTACAAGTTTTCTTATATTTTTATTGGTTGATTAATAGCGTTTCAGTAAGTGAAAAGTGAATTGGATACTAGTTTATTTATTTATTTTTAAGTTAGTAGATTGAGGAATTGAAGTGAAATAAAAGGAAGAAGAACTCATTATTTTTTTTTGCTTCTAAGTCTTTACACACTAAAAAACTGTCAGCTCTCTAACTAAAGGAAAATAAACAATGAGATTCTCTTTGTCCTCTAGGCCCCTGTGTATGACTGGAGTCCTGAAACCCAAGGGATCATTCTTAGCTCGCTCCACTACGCCTCCTTCGTGGCTCCAATTTCTAGTGGCTATGTGGCTGGAATATTTGGAGTCAAGCGTGTGGTTGGTGTTGGCTTGTTCATTTCCTCAGTTCTGAATCTTTTCATTCCACTGGCAGCTGATACTGGAGTGACATTGTTAATTGTTATCCGGGTTGTCCAAGGCATAGCCCAGGTACCAAGCTGTCTTCTATGTATGAGTGCAATGTAGGATCCAGAATGAATGCAGAAATACAAGAATGAATTTGTTCTTTCTTTTTTTTTAGGTTATGGTAATAACAGGTCAATATTCAGTTTGGGTTAAATGGGCTCCTCCACTTGAAAGAAGTCAACTCAACAGCATTGCCTTATCAGGTAATTGGGACTCTAACCCTCACCTTATATGCACTGTCCAAAAATATTCTGTAATGTTGTATCAAGAGAATTGAATCTTGCACCCCAACTGCTCAGTCTCCACGGTGGTGGTGGTAGTTGTGTGCCAGGGAGTTGATTCCAACCCATAGCAACCATGTTTAGGGTTTCTGAGGTTGTAAACCTTTACAGAAACAGAAAGTCTTATATTTCTCCCATAGAATAGCTGGTAGATTCAAACTGCTGACCTTGCAGTTAACAACCTAACTCTAACCCAGTATGCTACTAGGGTTCCTTCTGTCTCCATAATGTTGTTGTTGTTAAACACCTTTGAGTCAGTTCCTACTCATAATGGCCCTGTATAGGGCTTCCAAGGGACAACTGGTAGGTTTGAACTGCCGACCTTGCAGTTAGAAGTCCAGTGCTTATCCTATAGCACCACAGGAAGACTCCTCAGTATCCATAGTCCCTGCTTTAAATCATGATCCTATACTGACCCTTTTCATCAAAACTGAAAGCTTCAAATGTGCTAACCCTTTGTGTAAGTACTTTGTCCACATTATTTGATATTGTCTCAGAACAATTCAATGAGTCAACTATGTACAATCATTCCCATTTTACACAGAAGGAAATAGAGGCACAAAGTTATCAAAAACTTGTCCAAGATCACAGAGTTATTGAATGAAGGAATAGGATTTGAACCTAGATAGTCTGGATTAAAGCTCATACTTTTAATCACTGTGCAGCTCAGCTTTGTTAAAGGAGTCAGTGTGTAGGAAGAACACAGTCTCAAGCCTGCCCATTTCACCCTGCACATGCTTGCATCTTGTGTCAGGGGCACTTCTGGGATCCTTCATCATCTTCATTGTTGGTGGTCTCCTCTGCCAGACTATCGGATGGCCTTATACTTTCTACATCTTTGGTGAGTTTTGCTTTTCAAATGAACTCTGAGATAATGATGATGACAGAAAATGTACTGTATTTTTTAAAAATAGAAGCCAGCTATGACTAACCAAATCTTAATAGATAGAGATGTTAATGTAACCAAAGCTGATACTTTTGAGAGCTGTCAAATGATACGTAAATTTCAGTAGCTTGAATGCCTATTTAGAATAAGCCTTAAGATTTCAGGGGCATTATCATATTCCTTTGTGCTTCTAAGTGGAAGCCACAAGACCCAGGGTCTTTTCATTTATAAAGTGCTGAAAATGTTACTTTGATGGGATTGTACCTTAAATCATACTCATTCATGCAAAATTTTCTTTGGAATTTAGCCAATTATTACAATAACCAGAATGTTGTAGGAATATGACCCAATTAAAATAAAATACTGACCATACAGAGTGAAAAATAAACCAAAAGAGGCTATGGGCCAGAGCAGGTCAGTAAGACTCAATAGTGAGTATAGAATGTGCAGAGATGGTGCAAAAATGTCCAAAATACACACGGAGTGTTCCTGACTCCTAGCTGGCTACTTCACAATCTTATCTCTTGTTGTTGTTGTTGTTGTTGTCAGGTGCCATAGAGTCGGAACCAACTCATAGCGACCCCATGCACAGCAGAATGAAACAATGTCCGATCCTGGGCCAACCTC
>NW_006408731.1:3866322-3866748 GCF_000296735.1 Chrysochloris asiatica | reverse complement strand
ATGCCAGGGGAACCAAGATTCAACAGACAGCCAAGAATCTTAACATTATTTCCCCCCTTTTTCCCCATGCAAACCATGTCTCAATCTCTGTATCCCAGAGTCCTGTTTTCTGAAGGTTTTTCATACATCATTATTTGCCTCTGTCCCAGTTCAGCTTCACATTCATCCTATCATATTTCATTTCATTGCAATGATTAAAATGCCCTCCGTACATCCTCAAATAACCAAAGGATACATCCCTCAGCCCCCCAATCCCCCACCTCCTCGCCAGCTGTCAGCAAACAGCTCCTCTCCCTCCCTGAGTCCCATGTCCCCAGCCACTCCATCTGTCCATGCCATCATAGTTCCCCCACCATTTTGGGTCTGGGCAGTTTCCAGCCCCCCTCCCCAACATATTCCAGTTAGTTATAGGCTGGATCTGGGCCC
>NW_006408731.1:3854508-3864962 GCF_000296735.1 Chrysochloris asiatica | reverse complement strand
TTTTTTGAAAGATTGGCTAGAAGGGGGATTTTTGATTGGTCCATAATCAGGTAGGGTATTTTCAAGCACAGGGGGCAAGAACTAGTAACATTTTGTTATGATTTCAATAATGGTGCATTTCAAAGTTGTCATGTCAAACTGAATGGTATAAAGCAACAGACTTCTGTGGGATACCTAGACATCTCTGAAACCCATCTCTCATTTCCCTTAGAAAATTGGCTAATTGGAATATGTTCTTCCCATGACAATAGCCGAGATCCAAGAGGACAAGCAAAAACACACAATTCTTTAAGGTCTAGGCTCTGAGCAATTCCATGTAATTTTCAAAAGATAATATGTGGTAAAGGCCAAAGCCAGAAGGAGTATTCTTAACCTAAGATAATATTATGCAAGGTGTCCATGCAGAGAGGGTAGAGAATTGGGGCTAGTCATTCTCTCTAGTAGGGAAATCACCTTAGGGCAGAGTGAAAATGATAGAAGGTGTTTAATTCAATGCTTACTGGATCCTCTTTTCCTAGGTGGGATTGGCTGTGTCTGTTGTCTTTTCTGGTTTTCTCTTGCTTATAATGACCCCAGGAGTCATCCCTGTATCAGTACCAATGAGAAGGAATACATTACATCTGCACTGGCCCAACAGGTACGTTGAGGGGACTCCCTTATCATTTATTTCCCCCTATGTGTGCTGGATGTCTCTAATGGGAAGAGTGCAGTGCAGAGAACCCCTGTGTCTGATGGAGTGGACATTGATGTGTGCTTTCTTCCAGGATTCTTCTCCAGGCTGGTCTCTTCCCTTTAGGGCTATGATAAAATCCCTACCACTTTGGGCCATTTTAGTCTTCTATTTCTGTCACTACTGGTCATTTTATATCATGATGGCATACACACCTACATACATCAATTCTGTGCTTCAAGCTAACCTCAGAGATGTAAGTACAGAGAAATCTCCTTGTGTTCTTCTGTTGAATGCTTCATTATATAATATTCTGTCTCTCCCAGGTCACAGAATCTGGATATTGATCCCAATGACCCTCATGTAGGTAATGTCACAAAGTTGTGGTGATTATTGGGATAAGTTGATATTTCTAGACCACCTTGGTATTCAAAGAATGCCACATTTTTAAGAGACCTATGCAGAATCTTTCTATTCAGTCATTCAATATTTGCTAAACATGGCATTGTTCTAATAGCATAAGCAATATATCTTTCATAAAACAAATTCTGTCTTTGAGATGCCTGTGACAGAGAAGTGTGAAGAAGATATAAAACATCATAAACAAGACATCAACTAGGATTTATACTTAAATTGGTATACAACTTTTTAAACAATATATCCAAGTGTAATAATGTTGGTCCTGTATAGGGTTACTGAGGAGCGTCTGGTAGGTTTGAACTGCCGATCTTGCAGTTAGTAGCCCAGAAGATATTGTATATGTGTTTACAACTCTCTGCAATTTTACAAAATGAATGGATGCTCTAAATGATTTACAAGTTGTTCTTGTTATTTGCAATTGAGTGGGCTCTGACTCCTGGTGACCTTATGCATAGCATAACGAAACATAGCTGGGTCCTGTGTTATCTTCCTGGTAGGTGTACAGCACAGAAGTGGTAAAAATTGCTTTACAGTACTAGGGCTGTTCCTGAAAATCCACAAAGCCATAGGACCACTGATACACACTCACTCTTTGTGCCCATAAAGTAGCGTTCTCTTATTAACTGGGTTACTTTCAGGAAATGTGCTAACTGATCAACAGGAAGAAGGCAGGCTAAGGATGCAAGTAGGCTAGATGTACTGAAGTCAGAAAACCCAACAAAGGAGTGTCTATATGACTTCTCAAAACTAGAAGCAGGCTTCAAGCAGGCAATGAAATTAAAATCTGCAAGCAAGAGAATCAGGAAACAGAAGCCCAGAGAAGCAGAAAGCCAGGACTGAGATGTAGAGAGCCTGAGACTGGCTGTTGAGAATGCTTGTGAAATCTGAAGTGACAGCTCCCCAATCTCAAGTCCAAGACAAAGCAGAATGAGAATAGGGTATGAATGGAAACACCAACTGGAGACAGATGACAGAGCTAAATCCTTCTCATTGTTTGGATGCTACCTAACAATGGATGGTTTATTTTTCCTTGAGAATAAAATTGGACTTGCATTTTCTTTAATAGAATTCTAATTTGGAGGTTGAATTGATAATCTAGTAACAGAGTTCAACATTTTAAAAGCTATACCAAAGGTATAGATTGGCACATTTTAAGTTCTGGTAAGGCATTGTAGGACAAACACTGGACTGCTAATCACAAGGTTATCAGTTCAAACCTACTAGTGACTCCTTGGAAACCCTACACAGGGTCACTAGGAGTAGGAACAGACTCGACGACAACAACTCCTGTTCCCTATCTGCCCTGATCTCTGTGCCCAGTCCACTAATGACTATTATACTGGCATCGCTTCTTTATGAAACAGTCAGCCTATGTGACTGCACATTCTTACTCTTTTTACCTAAAACATTGCATACTGATACATTTTATATATGACTTCGGGTTTTTTGTTTGTTTGTTTGTTCTGCTACTTAAGAAACTTGGATATCTTTAGTATCAGTACAAGAGAACTTTCTCATTATATTTGGGTTGTTTCTATTCTTTTTTGCAGTCTTGAAATAAAAACTTTGCTCATTTGTCATTGTGAAGCTATTTCTATTGAGTATATTATCATATATCAGATTGATGAATCAATGATTATATAACTATACATTTTTATAATTATACAGATTGTGAGATTGCCCTCTGTCTTAGTTACCCAGTACTGTTTTAACACACACACACACATATTCACAAGCACCGTAAGTGAGCGGCTTTATAAAACATAACTTATTGTCTCACAGATTTGGAGACTAAGTCCAAATCTTTATAGCCCTGGTTGCTCTGTGGCATTCGTTGGCTGTATATTGTCCCATGTCCTTGCCTTCCCTATGTATGTTTCCTTTTCCATTTTATAAGATAACACTCAGATGCAATTAAGTTTAGGACCCACTCACTCAGTATGGCTTCATGTCGATAACTGGCCTCGACATGAGAGTTTGGTTCACGAAGGAGGGAGATCTGGCGGCACAGAGACAGATAAAGAGCACACACAAAGACGCAACAAGAGAGACAAGAAGACACCCCGAGACCAGAGTGGATGCGACACTGGCGTCAGACAAATCCTGCATTGTAAACATCATAGCTATGCAGGCAGTATGCACACCTTGCCAACTGCATTGCCTGCCCATAATGCATGCCCTACAAGCTGTAACACATGAGGGCTTCAGTCTGCACCTCCTTTTTATTTCAGGGAGAAGCTTTACACAAAGGAAGGAGGGGTTTATTAAGACAGGGTACAGAAGTGAAATGTGATTAATCATTTAAAACAGGACACAATGATTCATAGGAACAAATTCTAAAACATACATCACAAATTGTCTTGATAATCTAACATCCTTAATTTTCCAGAAATTCAAACAAATTGTTATATAGTACTTTTTAGGTTCGCATCCCAAGGCAGCAACTCGAGGTTTCTCAAGCCTAATTAACAGTGAGAAAAGGATTCAAAAGGTCTGGAAGGAGTCCAGCTGTTTCAGCTACCTGGCTGAGGCTTGCAGGAGGAAGGAGGACGCCTAGGTTAATAGTTTGCACCTGGGAATGATTTGAGAAGGCTGTCACTATTATTCTTTGAACAAAACCCCGGAAGTCACCAATCTACTTTGAGTGAATTCTCTGGGGGAATTTTCTCCAGAGCCCAGCAAACTTGCCTTTGGAACGTTTTACAGCCTTGGCTTTAGGAGAGGTTTTTGTTTTAATATTTGTCCATGGGTATCAAGGGCTCATGTATTAAGTTAATATCAAATATAACTGAATAATCTGATAAAGAACAGTTTTGCTATGCTTGCCAGGTGGCCAGAGTTTGTTCCTCAGAGAGATTTTGTTCCCAGAACCTTAAGCACTGCCAACACAGTGGAGACATTAAGAGAGGCACATAAGAAACCATTTTCTCAGAAGCTACAATTACTGGAGTTCGAAGCATAGAATGAATTAATAGGACTAAAGAAAATTATACAGAGTTAGCCCAACAGTGAGTATACAAAAAACCAATGAACCCGGGACATCAGGAGGTCACTTCCTTGGGCCATCAGGGTCCCTGGCTAGCAAGCCTGAGAGCGGCCATCGTGTTGGATTTTCGTCCATGAAACCAGTCCTCAGCATCTCAGTACTTGCGGTCCTCAACAGCTTCATTAAAATAACAAAAGAAAAGCCATATTTCCAAATACTGTCATGTCTTCTGTGGGAGTTAGAACTTCCATGTATCTTTTTGAAGAACACAACCCAATATACAGTGCCTTCCATGTTGCTGTTAAGTGCCATCAAGTTGATTCCAACCATAGAGACCCAGTGTAGGATTTCTGAGGAGCACCTGGTGATTTTGAGCTGCTGACCTTTTGATCCACACTGAACTTGCGGTCGAGTGCTTATCTTATAGCACCACACTAGGATTCCTAACACCTTCCATAGAATCCAAATAATTATTGAGAGGACCTATTTTCCTAGAGCAACATCACCAAACATGCCAAAAATATTTGGAATTTTGCCAATTTGTCACATGAGAAATGATATCTAATTGTAGTTGCATTTGGCATTTATATTACCACGAGTGGAGTCTTGGTGTGGCATTATAGGATAAGCACTGGCTGCCAACCCCACGGTTGGAAGTTCAAACCCACCAGCTTCTCCTCAGAAACTCTTTAGTGGATCGTTATGAGTCAGAACTTATTTAAAGGTGTTATCATGAATAGGTTGAGTGTGTTTCAATGTTCACAAACCACTTGTTTTATCTTTCCAGTAATTTGTCTGTTTATATCCTATGTCTATTTTTCTACTGGGCAACGTCTTATTTGTCTCTATGTTCAGGTGGTCTCTACATATGAAAAGTGCACTAGTCATCTTCTGCAAATTGAACCGTATGCATGTTTTGCCAAGCTCTAAAATTATATGGATAACAATAAATTTGTATGAAAAGTATTGCGTTGATAAAGAAAAGTCATAGATGTGGACAATCAGTCCAGACATCAGTCTGGGTCATGGTGAGTGGGTGTGAGAACCTGCACCTTAACTCATCTCTGGTTTTCAGAGTGGGATCCTGGCCTCACTGCCATTTATATCTGGCTTCATCTGCATTATTCTCGGAGGTCTATTGGCAGATTTTCTCCTTTCCAGAAAAATCCTCAGACTCATCATCATAAGGAAAGTCTTCACTGCCATTGGTAAGGAGTGAGCCAGTTATGGAGTGGACATGGGAAAACCCAGAGAAGCCACCTGTTTACTCTTTGTCTGTCCTCCCCCTGCTCCCCAGGAGTTCTCTTTTCATCATTGCTCATGGTGTCCCTGTACTGGGTCAGATCCAGCGCCAACACCACTGTGGCCTTCTTGGTGCTCTCTCCCGGTTTCAGCAGCCTCTGTGACTCAGGAGCCCTTATTAACATCTTGGATATTGCTCCGCGGTAGGAACTTCTTTGCCTCATCCTCACAAAGCTCAGTACAGTTCAAGCTGACCTTTACCTGCTATGACATGTGTTGTGATGATGTTAAGTGTCGCTGAGTCAGTTCTGACTCTTAGCAACCCTGTAGAGGTTTTCTGAGGAGCAACTGGTGGATTTGAACTGTCAGTCTTGTGGTTTACAGTCCAGTGCTGATCCTACAGCACCATACCAGGAATCTGCTATGACACATAGGTAAAGAAAATGTGACAGGAGAAATAGAAACATACATCTTTCTGTTGAGGAATGTGGCATTTATACAGGGTCTGCTAAATAAAAAGACACATGAGACCCTAAACCATGAGACATATGCTCACATAAGACAGTGAAGATGGTCCAACAGGGAAAAGGACGTATAGGTAATGATCAGAGATGACTAAACATCTATGTACAGTTCCACAGTGGCACAGAGCATATTTCTTCAGATAGTCAACTGCTGAGATACCCTAGAGAAGCCCTTGTCTTAGGAGAGCCATAAACTCATCTAATGAGGGTCTTTCATATCCAAAACAAGGCTGCAAGCTCAGGCTTAATAGTCGAGAGACCACACAATCTAGGTGCAAACCATTAACCTGAACATTTTCTGTAAACAATGTTCACAAGTTAGTAGAGGTTGCCCCTTGGATGTTTTCTATCTAGCTCAGGATTATATTAATTACTCATTCCCTTTCAGGAACGCTGGTGGTGCAGTGGTTAAGTGCTCATCTGTTAACCAAAAGGTTGACCATTCTAACCCACCAGCTATTCTATAGGAGAACAACGTAGTAGTCAGTTTCCATAAAGATTATAACTTTGAGAGCCTTTTGGGACAGTTTTACTCTGTCCTATATAGTCTTTATGAGTCAAAATTGACTTGCCAGCAGTGGGTTAGTCCATTTCACTCGGTGTTTTCAGGGTCAGCACAAATCCAGACATTCTCAGAGATACCACAGAGTTGTAACAAGAGATGAACCCTTTGCTCACAGGAGAATGTTCCTCTAATTTTTTTCTTACAGATACACAGGTTTTCTCAAGGGAGTATCACAAGTCTTTGCACACATAGCTGGAGCCATCTCTCCCACAGTGACTGGAGTTTTCCTCAATCAGGTGAGGTCATGTGTCATGATGAAAATATTTATGAAAGAAACAGCAATGAGTATGTGCAGGATCTGTAGAGGTCACAAGAAGTAAGATTAAGGTTATTTCTGTTCTTTCAATGTAGCTAAACTTAAAGCTGAAGTGTCCCAAGCCCCACAAATGCTCTCATTTCCACCCTAAGTTCTGGTCATGTTGGGAAATTTGCACATAATCAGGGTGCAGAAAGAGAAGACATGCTCAGTGCTAAGAATTTGTTGTTGTTGTTAGGTGCCATTGAGTCAGTACCAACTCATAGCAACCAACAGAACAAAACACTGTCTGGTCCTGCGTTAATCTCACAATTATTGCTATGTTTGAGCCCACTGCTGCTGCCACTGTGCCAATCCATATCGTTGGGGGTCTTTCTCTTTTTCTCTGACCCTCCACTTTATCAAACATGATACCATTCTCCAGGGACTGGTCCTTCCTGATATGTCCAAAGTGTGAGAGGTGAAATCTGGCCATCCTGGTTTCCAAGAAGCACTCTGACTATACTTCTTCCAACACAGATTGGTTTATTTTTTGGCAGTCCATGCTACTTTTAAGGTTCTCCTCCAACACCATAATTCAAATGCATCAATTCTTCTAAGGTCTTCCTTATTTAATGTCCAACTTTCACATACATATGAGATTATTGAAAATACCATGACTTGGGTCAGGCACATCTTAGTTCTCAAATTGGCATCTTCATTCTTGAGCTATGAGTTAATATTTTCTGAAATCTTATAAGAACTTAGGGATTTCCTGGGGTGTGGGACTATCAGCATTAAAACTTTGAAAATTTCAGGCAAAACAGGACGAGTTGGTCACCAAACAATATTGACAAATGAATGAATGAGATGTTGAGTGAATGATAGTGAAGGAACAACTTGCATCTCACATTTACATGAATAGTTAGAACAGAGACTCCTCTGCACAGCATGGCTTTCTGGTGTTTTTTTCTTCACAGAGCTTGTCTCTACTAGTTGTTAAGTGCCGTCGAGTCGGTTCTGACCCATAGTGACCCTGTACAGGGTTTCCGAGGGTGTAAATCTTTACGGGAGTAGAAAGCCTCATCTTTCTCCCGCGGAGCACCTGGTAGTTTCAAACCACTGACCTTAAGGTTCGCAGCCCGATTCGTAACCACTACGCTACCAGAGCTCCTTTGTCTCTACTAGATGCTACACTTAAAGCAAACTAACCCGCTGCTGATGAGTCAAGTCTGACTTATGAGGTCTGTGTGTCAGAGTAGAACTGTGCTCCATAGAGCTTTCAGTGGTTGATTTTTTCAAAAGTAGGTCTTTATTCCAAAATGTCTCTGAGTGGGCTCAAATTGGCAACCGTTTGATTTTCAGCCAGGAGCGTTAACTGTTTAGTTGTCATAATTAGTAAATTCACCTGAAGGCTTAAATTAAAGCATCTCATTCATACAGACATTATATGAAAAAAGATATCCATGACACTCACTTGAACATCCTTCCTTAAGGTCCCTGTGGAGTTCCACAAGTGAGTCAGAAAAATTAATGGAGAACAACAAAGAAAGGGCTGTCTTTATTAAATCCATTCTTTTCCCTTTTTCTTTTCTCCTGAAGCTTCAATTCTCTTCTAGTCTTCTAGTAACTGATTTAACACACTGCTACAAAATAATTCCCTAAAATAAAAATTATAAAACTGATCTTGTCTCTCCACAATTCATTCATTTATCCATTCAATAACTATATATTAAACTTTAGCATGGACCAAGTATGCTACCTAAAGAAATAAATCAAATGAAAGTTCTTGCCCTGATGATGGAAATTATTATTTTGCTTCAAATATCCTTTATTATTGCTTCAATTATTCAAGGAAAATAACTGATAGAAAACAAATGTAATAAGTACATTTTTACTACAGTGTTGTTGTCAACTGCTGTCAAGTCGATTCTGACCCAAAGTGACCCTGTATAGGGTTTCCAAGGAGCAGCTGGTGAGCTTGAACCACCAATCTTGCAGTTCAAACAACTTTACAGTCTGACACATTGGTAAATGCTAAGAGAAGAATACATTGAAAATGGGGACAGGACACAAGAAATGAATAAAATCCCTATTTTAAAGAGGGTGGCTAAAGAACACCTACTGAAAAGGTTACATTTAATCAAGGACCTGAAGTAAGTGAGATACTAAAGGTAATAGTCTAATAGAGGGCAAAAATAACGAAAGCAACAGCCTTAAGATAAGCATGTGTCTGGCATATGTGGGAAACCCACAGAGGCTTGAGTAGATTGGGGGAGGGAGCACGTTTATGAGCCATGATGATTAAGAACGAGTGACAGTTAATGACTTATAGTTTCCTGCTTCCAGTATGCAGAATTGGGTTGGAGAAATGTCTTCTTGCTTTCGACTGCTGTTAATATATTGGGCCTGGTCTTCTACCTCATCTTCGGCGAAGCAGACGTTCAGGACTGGGCTAAAGAGCAGACACTCACCAACTTCTGAGCTAAATGTGGGATGCATTAAATCTATATGATTAGCTGCTCCTTATTTTCCCTCTTGGATTTCCCTTTTGTGCATGCTTGAGTGATAAGATGTTCAATACAAGTTGTATTTGTTTCCAATGTCCTCTCAGAGACCTTGGTAATTGTAATCCTCAAGATTCTGCCTGGAGATTTTACAGGGAAATAAAAGGTTAGTTATTTAACTGTGACCTGTGAGCTCTTGAAGGCAAAGGTGTGTCTGAATTTCTTCATGTTCCCTACTGTTTCCACTGTTATCCTGATAAAAGTATCAGGATTTGGAGGAGAATTTTTCAACAAAACAAAAGAGGATATGAGAACTCAGGAGTAAGTCATCAGGAAAGTTGTGTCCAAACACCCAATACATGAACTTTGGGGCTGTACCCAAAAGAAATCCTGAAACTATAGAAACCATCATGCATATAACTTGTAGTCCTGGGCCAAGAGGTCAAAGCAGATGAAGTTGCTCTCACATCAAGTGCAGAAGAACAAGGGATCACTTTGAAGCGTGGCAGGGGTAAAATGCCTGGTTGAGAGACTTCAAGGAGAAGAAGATAATAAAGACAATCCATTAAAACAGAGGAAGGAACATCCTGTAACTAATGTGAGAGTAGAGTAGACTTCAACTATAACTGACAGCTTGTTTTCTGTTGTTCCTAGCTTTGGAATCAGAGCTGTCTTCATAATAACTTTAGGGATTAGAAACTTTCTGGAATTCACCCTTTCAGAAATGGCTTCCTTACGGCAGTATTAACCCAGTTTATGGATCTATGAATATTTGTTGCACTTTAGTAAAAAGACACTGCCTCATTTCTCTTCTACCCCCTTAAACAACTGTCTTTAGTGTCACTGTTGTTTTGTATGCTCTTCTGCTCCTTTGACGCTTGAGACCTAACCACCGAAAAGTGAGCCTCATTCAAAGCTCACCAAATGACACACACATATCAGCAGGTATAAACCAGTGTCACATGTTTCATGTAGCACCAGGGAGCTCAACATCTTGATAGAGCAGAAGATATTAGTCAAAGTATCACAGAAATGAATGTCAACTGTAGGAAAATGGCTCATGGTTCACAAGACTATGAAAGTGATCAATAATAGTATACGTACTGGTCTGAGGAATGAAGAAGGACCACTATTTTTTTTAAAAATGTTTTATTGTGAATTATATGATAGTTTACATGGGGGAACTTTAGTTTTACATTCATTCCATCATATATCATCTCATTGCCATGGTTCCAATCCCCTCCATGCATCAACAGCCACCCAAAGGGTATATCCCAGAAACCCGCCCCCTACACTTTCCCCTCC
>NW_006408731.1:3827518-3851513 GCF_000296735.1 Chrysochloris asiatica | reverse complement strand
ACCCCCCTCCTTTTGCTACAAAATGTCTACCTTTACTTTCCAACCCTCACAATCAGTCCTGATAACAATTATTCACTATTGTATCACAAGAGACCTATTCACATCTCCTTTCATCAACCCCACCCAGACAGATTGGATACTACTGAGTGGAGATTCTACCTTCCTCCACACCCTTTGGATCTAGGCTCCCTCTTGAAAGCTTGTAAGCTAGTCACTTCTTGTCTCTCTCTGTAGCACCCCCATTTTGGGTAGCCAATGTCCAAGTTGTCCATCCCTGTATACTCTGTGTATGGAGGGGGTGGGAATGATCCTCACTGCAAAGATTTGTTCCCTCTTTTGAGCTACTGCATCCAGAGGTGTAGGTCAAGTTCATCAAATTGTATCAGATTACTTTTTTATTCCTCTTTCTTCTTCTAGTTGAGCTCTGATCACCCAGTCATTGAAGCCAGTCATCTATATTTTCTTGAAAGCAATGGATAGTATTTTAATGGAAGGAAATCTAATCAGGGCTGTATTTTTCAAAGGGTTCTCTGGCTCTATGAGACAAAGAAATAGGAATAGGAATTGTCTGTATAGTACAGCGGAGAGTGATGATCTCTGACGCACAAAGAAGTGGAGGTGGGAAAAGGTGAACACATACATCATTTGACTTAGGAGACAAGCCTGACAAGATTCTGATACAAAGTGAGAGATGTCCAGGGCTGGAACTCAATATTCTAGCTCCTGAGCCAGTGGGTGCTTTTTCTACGGACCAGGCACCACCTCTGTAAGGATCCTCTAGTTGTTGTTGTTGTTATGTGCTGTTCAGTCAGTTCTGACTCACAGTGACCCTGTATAGTGTTTCCAAAGAGTGACTTGTGAACTTGAACTGCTGTCCTTGTGGTTCAAACCAACTTGCAGTCCAGCACATTAGCCCACACCATGACTCCTCTTAGCAGAATTTAAATGAATCACCTGTTCTTGTCAACAAAACCTCTTAAAGATGAGTTATGAGGAAATGACACAAATGCATTGACAGACACAAAAGTCCTAAATTCACTAGAAAGGTTTTGTTGCTGTTATTAGGTGCCTTTGAGTCAGTTCTGACACATAGTGACACTATATAGGGTTTCTGAGGAGCTGCTGGTAGGTTTGAACCAGTGATCTTGCAGTTCAAATTGACAAAAAGAGAGTGGAAACAAGTTGGGGTCTATGCTATTTAACATCAGGTTGTGTTGCTGTTGTTCTGACTCATAGAAACTCTGTATGGGATAGCTGGTGGGTTTGAACTGCCAACCTTGTGATGAACCATCCAGCACTTATCGTACAGCACTACACGACTGACAAATCATGCTGGTGGAATGAATGGTAATTCCTGAGGGAAATTACACAAAGAGGACTCTAAGATTTTGGAGTTGAACTGAGATGGGGAAGCCTGGGGCAGCAGTAGTTTAGAGAGGGTCTCAGGAGTTCTTGTAGCGATGTGAAACCTGAGATAGCTGTTGGATACTCAAGTAGAGAGGAAGGCAGCTGGAGTGACCCATCTGGAGTTCAGGGAAGAGGTCCAAGAGGGTCCATTATCAGAGAGAAGTCATGTAAGGAAAGGGGACCAGCTAGGATCACCCTGGCGATGAGTTGATGAGAAAAGAACTTCAAGGACAGATTCCTGTGGTATGTCAACATTCAGAGGTCAGGGGAAAATGATATGATTCAGTTTAAAAAAAGATTGAGAAAGAGAGACAAATATAAGCACAAGACTAATCCGGTCAGAGTGGGAAACAAGGCATCAAGTGGGAGTGTCAAGTGTTGACTGTAAGTGCCTGGGAAGTGACCACTGTATTCTCAAGTGATGGGGACCAAAGGCTGTTGGGAATGAATTTTAAAGAGAATTAAAGGTAAGGGAACAGACTACAATTATACACAGACCCTCTGAAATCTTTTGCTTTCACACACACAAAAAAACTTATTCATAAAACCACAAAATCATTCAATTTAACCAAGACATACTAAATTTCCACTCTGTGGAATTTTATTAAGTTCTATTATTAAATGAGGAAATGGTTGTGGGAAGTCCCCAAATGCAGAAAATATGACCCACCCTTTTGAAGATGATAATAGTCTTGACAGAGCACTGGAAACAGCGAGTTCTGTAACCAAAGCACACCCAATGTTGGCATTCTATACAACCTACATTTAGATGGGAGACGAGGGAAGATATATGTATAAATCCCCAAGCTAGGCTTGTTGTTGTGTGCCATTGAGTTGGTTCAGACTCATAGCAACCCTGTACAAGGTTTCTAAGAGCGATCAGTGGGTTTGAACTGCTGACCTTGTGGTTAGCAGTTCAGTGCTTATAGCATCACATCAGGGCTCAAGCTTGAAGCATGACAAATATTGTAATAAGCTTGATTTGTAGAAAACTTTAAGTTGAAAATTAAGCCATTGACATTGAACCAATCAAATCCTCTTATTTGTTAATACCACACATAAAGGTAATAATTTACCTCCTGGATGCTTGAAAAATTTAAATATTGCAGAGAAGTTTATTCGAAAGGAATGAGGACCCTGCTCTCCTCCCTCAGGTTAGACTTTATCTTTTCTTTTACTGTTTTGCTTCTGAGATGTGTGAATGTCCGTCTTTTTCCTTAATTTGCTATGGGATAGCTGCAGAGGGCCAGTCTGACTAGCTGGAAGGATACATAGGCAGATTGAAGTGTACTTCTAAGGATTAACATTATACAATGTTATACAAATATTAGAAATAATCTGGACATTCTGAGGTTTATGGTTCATATATTGAACTTGTTTGTGGAATTCACTAAATTGAAAAAGTGTTAATCAAATTTATGGTTAGACAATAAATGCAAATGCTAAATTCTGGGAAAGGAAAATATTAATCAAAACTGAAAGATCAAATCGATTAAGATGCATCAGATCTCTAAATGTGGAAGATAAAAAAAAATAAGATGCAATGGTTTAGGGAAACAGGCAACAGGATGAATAGTTCAGGGCAAAAAATATTCATTTGGGATTTATGAATCAGAAGCATGAACTGTTTCCCTTATGGAAAAAAAAAAATCTGTGTGAGGAGACAAGATAGAAATGACTGTTGAGCCGTTAAGAGCTTTGCCCAGAAACGTACATCCAGTTGTACAGTGAATTTCTTCCAAAAGGAGCAGACAGAAAAATCGTTTTGGCATGGGAAACTGATATATAAATGGTTGACCCCATTTCCTTGCTGGTTCTTGCCTAGTTAGGCAGTGTCCAAATAAATAGGTAAAGCTGATGACTTCCGAATTTGCATTTCCACTGACACCTTCTACCTGAAGCGGTAGATTCATAACACAATGCCTATTTGGCAATCTTTCTCTCTGGGTCTAACAGGCATCTAAACCCAATGTTCGAAGTATCTCAAACAAAACTTATGCTTTTACTCTGGAAATAGAGAACAAATAGAAAACATCTTTATTTTGCCAACAACATCCACCTCATCCTTACTTCCTTTGATAGCTTCTTAGTCACATAATGCCTTGGGTAATTTTTAGATTGTACAACATTCTTTGATTACTTTTAGACTCCATATGAGTCTTATGGACTCATTGGCCTAGTTCCATGACATACACAAAACTCTAAACTTTAACTCAAATGAAAGTTTCTTGCATTCTCTAACCTGTTCCTGGAAGGGAGAGGTTGTTTGGTTTGACTTCTCGTTCTATTTCTTTGTCACCTTTCCCCCTCACTTCTCTTGCTACATGAAAGTTCTGATCCTTCCAGAGATAGTGGCAGGGAGACAGAAGAGTCAGGGCAGGAAGTGACTTTTTGGCTGGAACTCTTGTGACCTGTCATTGTTTTTCTCTGGGCTGGATGGATTGATTTCTTGTCTTGATGTCTTGGGCTTTTAGGTTTAGAGTTCATCTTTTATTTCTTCAACCATTTAAGCATGCTTATATAATGCCTTTTGGGAGTCCTAGTGTGGCGCTGTAGGATAAGCACTGGACTGCCAAGCACAAGGTCAGCAGTTCAAACATACCAACTGCTCCTCAGAAATCCTATCCAGGGTCATTATGAGTTGGAACCAACTTGATAGCACTTAACAACAACAATATGCAATGTCTTTATCAGTACCTTCTCTATATAGAAGTTCCCAGCAGAATAATAATGTGTGTTAACTCTGAGGATGGATCACTTTTGATGGATCCCTCCTATAAGTGTTTATAGTTTTGGAATTAAGCTTGTATTACATGGAGTTTCATCTACAGTAATTCTATATAGATGTGGTCTATGTAATTCTATGTCTATGTGGTCCAAGTTGAGCAAAACAACCTGTGCCCAATTCTTAAGACAGTCTTTCAGCTGGATAGAAGTTCTCAGATAATGCACATATGTTTTTGGTGTTGTTAAGGGAATTCAAACCAACCTTAAGGTTTGGTGGTTATCCTGCAGTGCCACACCAAAACTCCAATGCACATCTATTGTTAATGTTGTTAGGTGCCGTCTAGTTGATTCCAACCCATAGTAACCCTATATGTACAACAGAATGAAACACTGCCCAGTCCTGCACCAACCTCACAACTTATGTTATGCTTCAGCCCATTGCTGCTGCTACTATGGTAATCCACCTCACTGGGGGGTCTCCTTCTCTTTCTCTGACCCACCACTTTACCAAGCATGATATCCCATATATGCACTGTAGTGAATTCCAAATGCCCTCTCCCTTAACATGGTTATGAGTTGTCAGCATTTCAAAGAGAAGGTCTTCATTTTCGTATCAGAATTCAGAAAAGGTAGATGAGACTCATTGCTATCTTATTGCTACAATAGGCTGAGCCCATTGAACTAAGTGTGAAGCCCTTCTGGGTTTCTGGGTGGATATTGAGACTCTCCATTATAATTCCCTGCCCGGCCTGGGCTTCATTTCCCATCTCTATAGAAGCCTACTTGCTCCCAAATCCCCTGCAGTAATGAAACTGATACATCTCTAAACACCAATCCGAGGATCACCAAAGAGTTAGCTGATGTTTCTAACTCCTCATTTCATTCATGAGGTTAGCTCTTAGTGTATTTGCAGCTATTTAAAAAAGGAGATTCACTAGATTTTATCAAGTACGGTGGTGGTGGTGGTAGTGGTAGTGCTGTTGAGTTGCTTCCAACTCAGTGAACCTGTGTAAGACTTCCAAGGCTATAAATCTTGGCAGGAGCAGAAAACCTCAGCGTTCTACCCCAAAGTGGCTAGTGGGTTTGAACCACTGACCTTGTGGTTCACAGTCAAGTGCTTCTCATATGGAGCCACTATGCTCCCCACTAATATACATTGTTGTTGTTGTTGTTAAGTGCCATCGAGTCGGGTCCGACCCATAGCGACCCTGTACAGGGTTTCTGAGGGTGTAAATCTTTACGGGAGCAGAAAGCCTCATCTTTCTCCCGCGGAACAGCTGGTAGTTTCGAACCGCTGACCGTAAGGTTCGCAGCCCGATTCGTAACCACTACGCTACCAGAGCTCCTTACTAATATACATAGGTGTTAATAATAGATAATTTTTCAGGTATTTACATCCACTTGAATCTTCCAAATGAATTCACAGTAAAGTTATTGTGAAGTTTTAATAATAATAATCCAGTTGATACTGATTCCATTTGAGAGACATGAAAATACAAAACTGGAAATAACTTATAATACAGGCCAGATGTCTCATTTTAGAGACAAAAACTGAGCCCCAGGGTAGCTGTGACCTTCCCAAAGCTACATAATTGATAATTGATAGCGTCAGGATGACCAGCTGGGTCTCTTAAACTCCAGCACTTTTCCCACCAAACCAAATGTCCTCCTATTCTTAAGAAATGGATTGAGGCAGAATCAAATGAGATATAGCACTCTTCTTTCTCTGTGCTTGCTTCCTTCTGCATTCTTTTATTTTAGTAGGTAAACACACTAGCCCTTGGGAAGAGAGAACCAAAATGGCTGAAACCAAGACTGTAGAAGAAGAGATTTCCAATGATAATTTATGCATGACTCAAGCTCAAAACTCCAGAAAAGGTAAAATTATGTGCCAGTGTCTTGTCCTAACTAGTACTGGGATCTATGTCACCTCAGTTTCCTTTTTAGTGTTGCACACCAACCTCTTGCTACTACCAGCGCCAAGAAGACTCAAGAGTTATAAATGATACAAAACAACTTAAAAGAGTTCATTAAAGACGGTTTCATGATTAAAAACAAGAAGAGATCATTCCAAAATGAAAAATGAAAAATGAAAAGATAGTCCAATAATATCATTAGAAATCATATGAACTTAAAGGAATTTCTCAATCCTCATCACAATCCCATGAGGTAGGCACATTAGTATCCCACTTTTCTGGATATAATACTATAGACAACTAAGGACACATAGCTACAAATAGAAAAGCTGAGATTAGAATCCAGGCATCTGGTGTCAAGATGAAAATACATTAAAAAATAATAACAATCTATTCCCATTCAAATATTAAGGATAGTAATAAGCAAATTTGATATCGTCAGTGTACATTTTGGCACACCAGTAACCACCAGCAAAATTAGCAGTGCAAGGTGGGGAGGATTTTCAGGAAATTCAACTGACACAAGAGCACCATTCTCATTGCTCTAATTTCATATTCAATGTTGTTGTTGTTAAGTGCCCTCAAGTCAGTTCTGACTCATAGCGACCCTGTGTAGGGTTTCTGAAGAGAAAGCTAGTGAGCTTAAACTGCCAACCTTGTGGTTTGCAGTCCAGTGCTGATCTTACAATGCCATACCAGGAGTCCTTATTTTAGATGGTGGTGGTGGTGTGTCATAGATTCGGTTCCGACTCATAGAGACCCTGTACAGGGTTTCTGAGGCTGTAAATCTTTACGGGAGTAGAAAGCCTCATCTTTCTCCCATGGAACAGCTGGTAGTTTCAAACTACTGACAATAACAACCCGACTATTGTAGAAATATAACTTAATCAGAAGTAAAGTGATTATTTTAAATTGTTGTTGTTGTTAAGTGTCTGCTGTCAAGTCAGTTCTTACTCATAGCAACCTGGTATAGGATTTCTGAGGAGCAGTTGGTGGGCTTGAACTGCCAACCTTGTGATTCACAATCCAGTGCTGATCCTACAATGCCATACCAAAAGTCCTTATTTTAGATGTTGTTGTTGTTGTTGTTATGTGCCATCGAGTTGGTTCCGACCCATAGCGACCCTCTAGAGGGTTTCCAAGGAGCGACTGGTAAGCTTGAACCACCAACCTTGCAGTTCAAACGGACTTTTTTAGATAACGGAGCCTAAATCAGTAGAGGTTGCCAGTCAGACCCAGATAACACTCAGAAGTGAGCATAGTACTCAGACAGTTGCTGCAGAAATGTCCCAAAGACACACAAAGTGCTTCTGAGGCAATATTCTACTACTTCACTAACTGCTCTTTTATTCAGACCTGGTTGGGTCTTCCCACTGGCTCTCATCGGATGGTTTGCGTTCGTTTGCTATTGAAACATTCTCTGTTTGAAATCTCATCTGCAAATTGCCTGATTCCTTAGAGTAAGTCTCAGTAATGTTTTCATTAGTGACTAGTACTTTTAGATCCTGGGTTAGATTCTTATAACACAGGTGAACATATTCATCAGAAGAAAAAAAAAATGTGTGAAATGTGATTACTGCAGCATGCCCACCTTCCAAGGCTATGCTGCAGAAACTTCAAAAGGATACACGACACGTGATATTCATGCACTGAGAGACTTATTGTGTTTATGAAAAATGGTAAAGAACTTATAATTAATAGCATTGCTAGTTTTCATAAACTAGTCCTCCCGTTGTGGGTTTAAATTCTTTTATGGCAAACTGTCTTTCCAGCTTTAGATTTTCAAAATGTAACATAATGTCTGTTGCTTGTGACTGCACAGTGACATTTATTAATAATCATGCAAGCCACAGGCCAACAAATGAGACCAGAACTTTTACTACTTTTTCAAAATCTTAAAGAGGGAATTTGAAGATCAACCATATTTCCACCGAATCCTAAATGTGTTGTTTTCTCAACATTGTAATATTATATATACTAGCGGAAATTTATTTGTCAAGGATTGACTTTAGATCATGCCTAGAAGTTATTTGAGTAATCAATTGCACATTAAAACAAGTTGCTAACTCTTAGTACTTTGAGCAGGGTAAGATAGCATAATGGAAAGTTTTAATAATAAAGAGAATTTTGTAAAAACATGAAAAGAAGGAGAGATGCTAACTGGTTGCTAAAAAGTGGGAACACTTGCAAACATGGAGGCAAGAACTTGTAATAGCATGAATAATGGTGGGTCTCCCAAACCTTTCAATACTTAGTGGTAAAAAACAACAATCATAATTCTGTGGGATGTCTGGACAGCCCTACAGTATGTGTCTCTTGTTTTCTTCCTATTGAAATGGTCAAGACCCTAGAGGTCAAGCCAAAACACACACAAAGTTTAGGACCTCAGTGTCTCTATGTCATTGTCAAAAGCAAGTTGCATGGCCAAGGTAGAAATCAAGAGGTGGCGAATGACCCTACACCTGTGATAGGGCCTTGCAATGGTATAGATATAGGGAGGGTAGCAAACTGGATGAGTCATTTTTTCAAAGAAAGAAATCATAATAGGGCAGAGTCAAAATAGCAGAAGATCTTAAATTCAGTGCTCAATGGATCCTCTTTTCCTAGGTGGGATTGGCTGTGTCTGTTGTCTTCTCCGGGTTTCTCTTGTTTGTGATGACCCCAGGAGTCATCCCTTTATCAGCACTGATGAGAAGGAATACATCCTGTATGTACTGGATCAACAGGTACATTGAGGGACTCCCTGTCATTTCCTACTATGTCTGCCTGGATACCTCTGGTGTGAAGATGGCAGCGCAGAGAACCCCTGTCTCTGCTGGAGTGGGTATTGGTATTGATATGTACTTTCTTCCAGGATTCTTCTCCAGGCTGGTCTGTTCCCATTAAGGTGATGATCAAATCCCTACCACTTTGGTCCATTTTAGTCTCATATTTCTGTTCATCTTAGACTTTTAATATCTTGATGGCATACACACCTACATATATCAGCTCTGTACTTCAAGTGAGTCTGATAAATGTAAGGTCAGTGTGAGCTCCTCGCTTTCTTCTGCTTGAATGTTTCATTGTCTAAGCCTCAGTCGTTCTCGTTGCTACAAAGTCAGGGGTTTGAGCCCAAAGGCCTTCATGTAGTTAATGTAATTGAGTTAATATATGTTCTGATTGATATCAGTGTGACATGCTACTAATTGCAGCATGGTGTTATGGTTCTAGGTCAGCAAGGTATTTATAGAATGTCATATGCTTAAGGGACCTGTGCAAAAATTTTATATTTAACCCATTCAATATTTGTTGAACAAGGCACTCTTCTGGTAGCATACACAATAAAGTGTTAACCAAACAAATCCTGCCTTCAAAGAACTTGTGAGAAATAAATTCAAATTTGAAAATAAGACATTAATAAAAGGATCTACATTCCCAATAAGGATTCATACTTAGATTGGTAAATCACTTTTTTAAACATTGTATTAAAGAATGATATACATAAAGAGAAAAGTATATATATATATATATATATATATGTATGTACAGTTCTCAGAAATGTCACAAAATGAACAGATTTTCTGGCTTCGTGGAGACTCTTAATGTCTGCCATGTACCTGTCACAAAGGTAGCAAAGAATGCACTAGGACTCCATGGTCTGTTATTGAGAATTCACAAAGCCATGGGATCACTGTTAACTCTTGCCCTTTGTACTTAAAAAGTAGCTTTCTCATACTGACTGTATTCCTTTGAAGAAAATCTGACAAGTGACCAACAGAAAGCTGACATTTTAGTGGTCAGAGTCTAGAGAGCAAGCACAGTCATAATGCAAAAAGGTGGGGAGTAGGGAGGTCAGATAGCCTAAGGAAGGAGTAGCTGTGGGTATTCTTAAAAAAAGAAAGATGGCTTAAAGTAGGCAACGAAACCAGAAGCCTCAAGTCACAGAATCAGGGGACAGGAGAGCTAAAGAAGCAGGAAGTCAGAGCCAAGACTGAAACTGGCTATTGGGAATAATTTTCCTTTTGTGTTGGGTTTACAGGGAACCCAGCCTCAGAGGGTAAAGCTGAAGAGAGAAGGGTTCAGTTTGAAAATGGAAAGACAAGATGGAACCAGATGGTAGAGTATTCCATGCTTGGAAATCAAGAGGTCTGGACTACCATTGCTCCCCTGGTAGTTCTGCAATAAGTCTCACAAAAGCAATAACCTTGGTTTACTTATCTGTGCAATAAATAGCTTGGACAGGTGATAGTTAAATCTTTTCCATGGTTTGAATTCTCCATAATAATGGGTGGTCTTTTTTTCCACTGAGACTAAAATTTGACTTGCATTTTCTTCAGGAACATTTTTCAAAAAATGTTTTATTGTGAATTATGTGATCATTTACATGGAAGAGCATTAGCTTTACATTCATCCTATAGTAAACCATTTCATTTCCATGGTTACAATCCCCTCCATGCATCATCAACCAACCAAAGGGTATACCCTGCAAGCCTGCTCCCCGGTCCTCAGCACACAGCCCCTCTCCCTCTCTGGGTCTAAGAGTCCCCAGCCGCTCCATCTCTCCACATCGTTGTCTCTGCCTCCATGTCTGATGTCACGCTGCTCCTGGACTGTAAAGTCAATCACTCCCCTTTCAGGAGCATTTTAATTTAGTGGTTGATTTCTTATCTATGAACAGAATTCAAAATTTTAAAAAAGCTATATAAATAGGTGTATATTGAAATTCCTATTTCTATCCCTGCTCCTCATCTGCCCTGAACGCTGAACCTAGATTCCACATAACTATTTTTATAAGTGTATTACACATTCTTATATTTTTATGTAAATACCAGCATACTTGGGTGCACATTTTCATTTCCCAACTTGATTTACACAAAACATACGTGCTGCTTATGTTTTATATATTAGTTTTTGGTTTTTTGTCACTTAAAATACCTTGGGGAGCTTTCATAATAGTACATAAAAACATTCTTGCTGAGTGATATTTAGATTGTTTTTAACCTTTTGAGCAATGCTGCAGTGAAAAACTTGTTCATTTGCCATTTTGTGAAATTTTCTATAGAATATTTTTTTTCTTACAACATTGGTAAGTTAAAGACTAAATACTTTATGAGCTTTTGATATTGTGCTAACTTGTTGTGTCATGCTACCCTAACAAAAACACAAGTATGGGGCCTTTAAGAATAAAATTGTCTCCCAATTTTGGAAGCTACAAATGCAAATCAGTTAGCATAGACTCCCTGGAAGGGTTTATCCTTTTCTGTTGTCCTGGGTGTTTCTTGGTGCCTCATGCCCCCTTGTGGCTGTATCTTCACATGTTGTCTGTCTTTTCCTGTGTGTGTGTGTCTCCTCACACACACCTACGTGATATGTTCTGATTGTATAACTAAAGAAACATTCTTTTTCTAAACAGGATCTTATTTACAGTTACAGGGATAATAACTTCCACATACATTTTTAGGAGACACAATGAAATCTATTGTTGTTGTTGTTAAGTGCTGTCAAGTCTGTTCCGAATCATAGCATCCCTGTATAGGGTTTTGGAGGACCAGATGGTGGGTTTGAACTGCTGACCTTGTGGTTCACAGTCCAGTGCTGATCTTACAGTGCCACACCAGGAGTCCATATTTAATATTTATGAAGAGTCGGTTCTTTGCCAACTTGTTCCATGAAAAATTATATCTCGACATAGCTTTATCTTGTATAAATGAGATTGAGTATACATTGTAATATATGATGGTGGTTATATGCCGTGGAGTCAGTCCGACTCATAGCGACCCTGTACAGGGTTTCCGAGGCTATAAATCTTTACAGGAGTAGAAAGCCTCATCTTTCTCCCACGGAACAGCTGGTAGTTTCGAACTGCTGACCCTGAGGTTTGCAGCCTGATTCGTAACCACTACACTAGCAGAGCTCGTTTTGTAATATATGAGGAGGCTTCAAAAAGTTCATAGAAAAAAAATCCACATTTTCACAAACTTTTTGAAGCCCCTCATATTTAGTAACCATCTATCTTTGCATATGTTTAGGAACCCTGGTGACACAATAGTTAAAACACTTGGTTGGTAAATAAAAGGTTAGCAGTTTGAATCTACCAGTGGCTCCACTCAGTGGGAGAAGGATGTGGCAGTCTGCTTCCATAGATATACAGCCCTGGAAAGCCAATGGATCAGTTCTGGTCTGTCCTATAGGCTCACCAAAGGTCAGAATTGTCTCAATGGCAGTGGGGTTTGTTGTTGTTGTTGTTTAAAATATTTATTTTCTCTAAAATGTTTTTATACTTTTCTTAGTTTTCTGCTTGGTTTTTTATCTTTTTTAAATGTTTTATTGTGAATTATGTGAGAGTTTACATGAGAGAACATTAGTTTTACATTCATCCTATCATATATCATTTTATCGTCATGGTTACAATCCCCTCCATGCATCACCAACCAACCAAAGGGTATATACTACAAGCCTGCCCCTGGTTGTCAGCACACAGCCCCTCTCCCTCTCTGGGTCTAAAGTCCCCAACTGCTCCATCTCTCCATATCATCATCTCTGCCTCCATCTCAGGGATCACTGCTTCTCTGGGTAGGGTCCCGCTCTCTGCTCTTCTCTCTTGATGTTCCCAGGGACCTCTGCTCCTAGACTGAAAACTTAATCACTCCCCTCCTTGCTACTTGCTACATAACATCTCCTTTTATATTTCCAACCCTCACAATCAGTCCTGATGTTTTTTTCTTTTTTATATCTGATTACCAAGGATCTTTATATATGAAAAGTATATCAGTCTTATTCCATAAATTCAGTCATATGCATATTTCCCCTAGTCATTAAATTATATTAACCCCATCAAATACCAATGAATTTGTATCAGTAGTGACAAGTATGTCAAAAAAAGTCATAGTCCAGGCATCAGTCTAGGTCATGGTGGGGTGAGTGCTGAGGGCCTACCTCAGGTCTGATCCTCAGAGTGGGATCCTGTCTGCTCTGCCGTTTGTATCTGGCTTTATCTGTGTTATCCTCGGAGGTCTACTAGCTGATTTTCTCTTTTCCAATAAAATTCTCAGACTTGTCACCATAAGAAAAGTCTTCACTGCCATAGGTAAGGAGTGAGCCAGTGATGGGGTGGAATTCTCAGGAAAACCACCTGTTTACTCTGTGTCTTTCCTTCTCCTAGGAGTTCTTCTCCCATCCCTGCTCATGGTGTCCCTGTACTGGGTCAGATCCAGCACCAGCACCACTGTGGCTTTCTTGATACTATTTCCTGCCATCGGCAGTTTATGTGACTCAGGATTCTTTGTTAAAATCTTGGATATTGCTCCGCGGTAAGGATACTTTTGCCTTGTGCTGAATGAAGCTCAGTTAATTTCAGCTTCTTTAGCCTTCTCTGACACACAGGCAAGATGTGATGTGTAAGAAGTCACAGAAAATGTCAACACCAGCCTTGCATCCAAATACATTCTAAAAGGAACCTAAATTGGGTCAACCGTTGTGAACTTAGTTTCTCAAAGTGAACACAAGAGTGGTTAGTGGCTTCTAACATTACAGCACAACTAGGAGTTGTTGTTGTTAGGTGCTGTTGAGTTGGTTCTGACTGATAGAGACCCTCTGCACAACAGAACAGAACAGACTTCCCCAAATTTCTCTCTGTGGAGAAATGCAGCATACAAGGTTGGATAACTGATAAAACTTAGGAGACTCCACAGACTATGCTCAAGTAAGACTTTAATAAGGTCTGTGGCAGAGCAAGGGAAAGAAAGGATAGGTAAAGATCAGAGATGATGGAGACTTCTATGTGTGCCTTTCAAAGTCCTTTCATAGTAACACAGAATAGGCTTCATTCTGATGGTGAACTACCATGACACTTGAGAGAAACCCTGGTTTCAAGGGATCCACTGACTCATCCAATGAGGGAGTTCTGTACCCAAAACAAGCATAGGATCAGGCTTAATAGCAGAAACCAGGAGAACATACAAGACAAGTACAAACCATCAATCTGTTCATTTTCTATAAACAATGTAGACAAGTTAGTACAAGTTGCCACTTGGAAGTCTCAGACCCTAGGACAGGATTATATTAAACACTATTCAGCCCATTTTATTCAGGTTTGTCTAAGGGTCGATATAACGCCTGGTATTCCTAGAGTTGCAACAGATGAGCTGAGATGAATCCTTTGCTTATAGGAGAACATTTCTCTATTTCTGTCTCATACACAGATATGCTGGCTTTCTCATGGGATAATCACAAGTCTTTGTACTCACAGCTGGAGCCATCTCTCCTACCATGACTGGATTTTTTAATCAATCAGGTGAGGTCATATGGTCTGGAAAACCTTCTTAAGAATAAAACTTAAAAAAGAGTGTATGTAGGATCTGTAAAGGTTCATCAGGCGATTTCAAATTAAAGGTATTTTTGTCCCCGTCTCAACGTGACTCACAACTGAAGAGATACAAGCAAACGCCCTCATTCCCACTGTAGGTCTGGTCATGCAGGGAAATTACCACATGCTCAAGGTATAGAGCAAGGATGATTGAGTGAGCAATTGGATTAGTTTATGTTTTCTCAGTTCTTATAATGTGAGCCTTTCATGATGCTTATCAACTTGTCTAGCAATAATCTTGGCATTCTGGCGGACACCATCCCATAGAGGAACAGAACAGTGAGAAACCCTGCGCATGAAAAGCTCATTGTTTTAGCAAAGTGATAGTGGGTGTCTGCTTGGTTGGCAAAGCCCCAAAGGGAACCTCATGCAGGGGACTTGCAGTCTCTGTCTTTTCCTTTTATGAATAGTTCATTTTTTTATTTTTCTTGATTTTATTATAGAAGTTTTTAGTAGAACTCTTCAATGATCATATTAAAGGTAAAAAAAAATTACATTTAGATACTTTCACACCATATTCAATCATGCATAGTCCTAAAGAATGCTTTTCACACTAACAATAAGTTTCACCACTAGGAAAAACCAGCTAAACTTTTGCCAGTTCAAGTTTAAGATTACATTCAACATTCTGTGTAGTTTTGGTCAGGGACATTAAGACCTCTAGAACATTAGCTAAGATGAAATAAAGGGCTAATGGAATAGTAATAGATCATAGGTAGAAATTTAACTTGATGTTTTGTATAGAGAAATTGTTAGTATAAGGAAGTTGTTCCGTTTCTTCTTAACTACAAAACTTTAAGTGCTTTTTTATGTTCTTGTTTAATCAATCATGAGAAACAACTGTGTTGTCAGTTACCATAGCAAATAATGTTTAGGTACATGTTGTGATTAATGAATCTATAGAAAATAATAGGTGAGGGTAGAAATAGGAGTTAAGATTTAGAATTATGTTTTAAGGTTAACTTAAATTATGTTTTAAGGTTAACATTTTAGGATGTCAGAAAGATGGATGAAAAGAACTAGATATGAATAGACCAAGAAAAAAACTGTTTTAAGAAAAATACTTTTGTCAACATTGCATAGACAAAAAGTAAAAATTGATATAATCAAGAATGTGTAATGCTTCAAAGAAATTGATTATTATGAGATCATGGGGTATTATAATGATATATAAGGAGCTAGATAATTGAGTAAAATCATCATCATCCTGAATTCAGCACAAACCATCGGCTCCGTGTGATTTCTTCAGCCAACTCCACATCTTCCTTCGTGAGCCCCCTAATAAGTTTGTTGGGGCTGTTCCCCGACAGCATTCCTTTTAAAGAGTAGGGTGACCTACCATGCTGATTTACACAGAATTAAGGGCTTCTTGAGATAAAGGGCTATTGGTGCTAAATCTTTGGAAGTTTTAGGCAAAATATAATGACTTGAAATCCAACAAATATTGACAGAATGAATGAGCGAGATGCTGAGTGAATGATAGAATAAAAAAACAACATGCACCTCAAATTTATGCTTTAAATAGTTAAGGCAGAAAGTTTTCTGATTGGCATGGCTTGCACTGTGTTTTCACATTTATAAAGACTTCAATGCCGGAAGCTGCAGTTAAACCAAGCAAACCCATTATTGCTAAGTCTGTTCCAACTCATGGAAAACCCATGTGAGTTAGAGTAGAGTTTTGCCACATGGGATTTTCAGTGACTGAATTTTCAGAATTAGATTAGTAGACTTTTCCTCTGAGGTACCTTTGGGTGAACTTTTGGTTGCTGACCAATAGTTAGGTGTTTATATAATCCAGAGACCTGAAATCTTCCTATAAATTTGTCATAATACAGAAATTCATATAATGGCTTTAAACTTTTCTATAGAACCTTACTTATATAAATTTTACATAAAGAAAGATACCTATGATATTCATATGAACATTCTTCTTTTAGGTCCCTAGGGTTTCAAGAAAATGGATGGCATTTAGCAAAGAAGGGATTGTCTTTATAGCATCGTCTGTTCTTCTTGCTTTTTTTACTTTCTTTTGCGTGAAGCTTTCCCTTTTGTCAATTCTGTATATTATAGTAAATGACTCTGTAATATATAGATTCTCAGCTTGGTCTTGCACCCCATCATCCATTCCATAAATAAACGCATATTACACTTCAGTATGTGCCAGCTAGACACTACCTAAGGAAATACAGCAGATAAAAGTTCTTGCCCTGATGAAGATGTTGTAGGAAAGCAATTGACAGAAAAGAAATGTAATAAGCACAGTTTGGGTACATTGGGTAGTGGCAAGTGCTAAGAGAATAAATTTGAAAATGGGAATAAGACATATAAGAGGCGAGTGAGGTTCCAGTTTTAATAGGTTGGCTAAAGAGCAGCTTACTGAAAAGCTAACATTTCAACAAGGACCTGAAGAAAGTGGTGAACCATTTGGGTGAAGAGTGTTCCAGTAGAGGAATAAATGGTCAGAACAACATCCAGGACAACCAGGAAGATCACAGAGGTATTTATGAGCCACAAGGGCAAGAACTGGATGACAGTTAATGCCTCCTGGTTTTCTGCCTCCAGGATTCAGAGCTGGGTTGGAGAAATATCTTCTTGCTTTCAGCTATTATTAACGTATTTGGTTTAGTCTTATACCTCATCTTTGGCCAAGGACATGTCCAGGACTGGGCTAAAGAGAAGACAAATACTCTTTCAGAGCTAACCAAGTGACACATTAGCTACAGAGGATTATTGTTCCTTGTTTTCCCTTATGGATTTCCCTTTTATGCCTGCTTGACTGAATAGACCTTTAAATTTAAGTTGATTTTGTTTCTAGTGTCTTTCCAGAGACCTTGGTTTTTGTTATACTGAATAGTCTGTCTAGAGGTTTTACAGGGAAATGAAAGGCCAGTTATTTAACTATGAGTTCCTCAAGCCAGAGATGTGCCTGATTTTCATCATTTTTTTCCATGGTTATCCTGGTAAAAGCATTAGGATTTGGAGGACAGTTTCTCACTAAAGCAAAAGATGAAGCTGGTGCCTCGGATGAAAACTGAGAATCATAAGGGGAGTTGGGTCCAAATACCTAGAATTTGAACCTGGTGGGCTGTCATGAAAAGAAATGCTGAAATGATAGAAACCATTCCTGGGCCAGCAGGAAAACGAACAATGCTGGCTCATATCAAGTGGGAGTATTATAAGGTCATTCTGGCTTGGGCAAGATGTCTGGTTGAAGAGCGCTAAGGAAGAGAGAACACAATCAACAGATTCTGTTAAAACAAGAGGAAGGAGTGACTTTTAACTGATATGGAGATAGTGAAGTAGACTTGAACTACATCAGATAACTTGCTTTCTATATGTCCTAAATTTGGAATTAGATTCACCTCTGTTATATGTATGTAGCTGTTGTGAAGTGCTGTCAAGTCACTTCAGACTCATTGTTGTTGTTGTTAAGTACCGTGGAGTCGATTCCGACTCATAATGACCCTGCACAGGGTTTCCGAGGCTGTAAATCTTTACAGGAGCAGAATGCCTCATTTTTCTCCCACGGAACTGCTGGTAGTTTCGAACTGCTGACCTTGAGGTTGGCAGCCCGACTTGTAACCACTACGCTGCCAGAGCTCCTTTTTTTAAAGTTCACAAGCCTGTAAATCTTTCTGGAAGTAGCCTGCCTGGACCAAGAGGCAATTGTTTGAACAGAACGTGGGAACGCTGAATGGTTTAAAATTAAGAATGGTGTGCGACAAGGTTGTATTCTTTCACCACACTTACTCAATTTGTATGCTGAACAAATAATCTGAGAAGCTGGGTTATATATAAAAAAAAATGTGTCATCAGCATTGGAGGAAGACTCCGTAGTTTTGTCAGGTGTCCATGGCTGCTCTGATCTTTCCCCTGCTTGGTCTCACCCAAGATGGCGGCTCTGGGAGCAGCTGAGTGTCTTGAATTAGAAAGCAAGGATTTCTTGCTTCTGCTACAAATTCCCCTAGCTGTAAGCCTTCCAATATTCCTTTATACGTGGTTCAGAGTTCTGGCACCATCCCCTGAGCCTACTTGGTCTGATATTCTGTGTTGTTGCTGACAGACCTCCTCACTGCACTTCTACCTGATCTGTCATCTTGTTTGTTATCTTTAGTTTCTTCTTGTAGTCAGTATTTAATCCATTTATCTACCCTTTCCTTTAAAACTCAGGCTTCCAGAGTTATCATCTTTATCTGTTTATTTGGTTTATGATGTCTTTGTTTAGAGTCTGTGCAGCTTATCTGCTTTGTCAGAAGTCTGAGCCAGGTTAATAGCAGTTAATGTTAATAGCAGTCAAAAGCAAGAAGACATTTATCTAAACCAGCTCTGAATCCTGGAGGCAGGAAACTAAAAGCCGTTATTTGTTGCCTAACTATTTTCCCTCATGGCACATAAAAGCTCTCCCTCCTGCAACTTGGCTTTTCAGCTTCTGTGAGTTTCCTGGTTGTTCCTGTTGTCTTAGGCCTGTTGCAACTGGGTTTTGTATTCCTCTGCTGGAATATTATTTACCCAGATAATTATTTAGTTCAATACATCACTTATTTTTGGTCTTTACTTACCTGTTAACTTTTCAATAAGGTGTTCTTTAACTGCTGTATTTTAAATGGAGACTTTCACTCACCTCTTATGTGTCATTTTCAATTTTATTCTTCTTCTATCACTTACCACCACCCAATGTACCAAAAGTATACTTACTACATATGATTTGTATCCACTTACATTTCCTAGAATGTAAGCTTCATTGGAACAAGAACTTTTGTTTGTTTTCTTTTCTTAGGTAGCATTTACTTGGACCAGGCTAAAGCTTTATTTATATTTATTGAATATTTATTTATATTGATAAATGAATGAACCTATAATGTAAGAAAAGTTTGAGAATTTGTATATGAGAAAAACATTTTCTACCTATATTTTAGTGTTTAGAAGGGAATTGACTCATCAGTACAAAAAAGAAAAGAGAAAAGAGACAATGTCATAAAGACAACACTTTGTTAAACTCCATTCATTTTCTTGAATCACTGGTAGAAAAGAACATTCATATGAATGTCATTGTTGTTGTTGTTAATTGCTGTTGAGTTGATTTTGACTCATATAGACCTTATATAGGATTTCCGAAGAGTGGCTGGTGAGTTTGAACTACTGACGTTATGGTCCAAACTAACTGTGTGGTCCAGTGCTTTTCCTTCAGTGACACACAAGGAGTCCATAGACATATTTATTCATGTAAAGTCTTTCTGAATCAAGTTCTTTAGGAAAGGCTTATAGCAGTGGATGAATTTCTTAATTATGGTAACTCTAAATGCAGTTTTGGAGTCTCTGGGTTGTGCAGTTAACTCTCTTAGCTGGCAACAAAACGATTGTCAGTGTGAATCCAACACAAAAGCACCTTAAAAATAATCTGCTACTTCTGAAAATCATCCATTCAAAATCTTAAGGAAATTTTGACAGAAAGAGTCACCATGAATTGAAATTGACATGAAAATAATGGATTGGGTTTGGATTAACTACAGTTTGTAGAATGGAAGTCTCTGTATATATAAGATACTGATCAGAGCACTTTCTGCACTAACCTTTCAAGAGTACATATATGTGAGGTGCAGATTGCTCCTTCACTCTGTCATTCATGCAATACTTTATTTACTCATGCTGTCAATATTTGTTGAATTGCTATGATGAGTGGCCAAGTTGTTCTGTTTTGGCCAAAACTTAAAAAAAAATTAGCAATGTTAGCTCTGCATTCCAGGAAACCCCTCAGTTCTTGACAATCCAGCCTGATTGTTGTTGTTGTTGGTGTGTCATTGAGTCAGTACCAACTCATAGTGACCCTATGAACAAAAGAATGAAACGCTGCCCAGTCCTGGCCCAACCTGACAATTGTTGCCACACTTGAGCCCATTGATGTTGCCACTTTGCCAATCCATCTTGCTGTGTGTCTTCCTTTTTTTCTCTGACCTTCCACCTTACCAAATGTGATATCCTTCTCTAGTGACTGGTCCCACCTGACAATATGTCCAAAATACAAGAGATGAAGTTTGGCCACCTTGACCTCCAAGGAACACTCTGGCTGCACTTCTTCCAACACAGATCTGTTGGTTCTTTGGGCAGCCCATGGTGCTTTCAATATTCTCCTCCAAAACCATAACTCAAAAGCATCAATTCTTCTACGGTCTTCCTTATTCACTGTCCAGCTTTCACATGCATATGAGGTTATTGAAAATACCATGGCTTGGGTCAGGCACACCTTAGTCTTCAAGCTGATATCTTTGCTCTTTAACACTTTAAAAAGGTCTTGTGCAGCAGATTTGACTAATGCAATACATCGTATGATTTCTGCTTCCATGAGTGTTGATAGTTGAACCAAGAAGAATGAAGTCCTTGACAACTTCAATCTTTTCTCCATTGATAAGAATGTTGTTTATTGGTCCAGTGGTGAGGCTTTTTGTTTTCTTTACATTGAGATGGAATCCATACCGAAGGCTGTACTCTTTGATCTTCATTAGTAAATGTTTTATGTCCTCTTTACTTTCAGCAAGCAAGGTTCTATCATCTGCATATCACAGGCTATTAATGAGTTTTCCTCCAATCCTGATGCCACATTTTTCTTCATAAAACCCATCTTCTCAGATTATTTGCTCAGTATACAGGTTGAATAAGTATGGTGAAAGAATACAACCCTTTCACACACCTTTCTTAATTTTAAACCATTCAATATTTCCATGTTCTGTTTGAACAACTGCCTCTTGGGCCACGTACAGATCCCTCATGAGCACAATTAAGTATTCCGAAATACTCATACTTCGCAATGTTGTCCATAGCTTGTCATGATCCACACAATCGAAAGCCTTTGCATAGTCAATAAAGCCCAGGTAAACATCTTTCTGATATTCTCTGCTTTCAACCAAAATCCATCAGACATTAGCAATGATATCCCTCGTTCCATGGCCTCTTCTGAATCCGGCTTGAACCTCTGGAAGTTCTCTGTCAATGTATGATTGTAGTCATTTCTGTATTACCTTTAGTAAAACTTTACTCGCATGGAATATCAAAGAGATTGTCCAATGATTTCCACATTCACCTCTCTTTTGAATGGGCACAGATATGGATTTCTTCAAATCAGTTGGCCAGATTGTTGTCTTCCAAATTTCTTGGCAGAGATGAGTGAGTGTTTCCTGTGCCACCTCACTTTCTTGAAAGATATCAGTTTTTATTCCATCAATTCCTGGTGCCTTGTTCTTTGCCAATTCCTTCAATGCACCTTGGACTTCCTCCTTCAGTATCATCTGCTCTTCTACCTCTTGAAATGGTTGAATATTAACGATTTCCTTTTGGTACAGTGACTCTGTGAATTCCTTCCATTTTATCTTGATGCTTTCTGCATCATTCAATGATTTTCCCAGAGAATCTTTCAATAATGAAAGTTGAGGCTTGAATTTTTTCTTCAATTTTCCCAGCTTGAGAAATGCTGAGTGTGTTCTTCCCTTTTGGTTTTCTGACTCTAGATCTGTGCATATTTTTTTGGTAATATTTGACTTTATCTTCTCGAGCTGATTTTTGAAATTTTCTGTTCAGCTCCTGTACCTCATTTCTTCCATTTGCTTTAGCATCTCTGTGCTAGAGAGCAAGTTTTAGTGTCTCTTCTGACATCCATTTCGAGCTTTTCTTTCTTTTCCTCTGGTTTCATTGTGACACCGCCCATGTGGTTTCTAATGTGTGTTATTTGTGTCTTCTCCCTCCCATCTTTTGTAAGTTTTGCCAGTGGTTTGGAAATTTTATTAATCCTTTCAAAGAACTAGCTTCATGTGCTGTTGATTCTTTCTATAGTTTTTCTTTTTTTCTATCTCATTTATTTCTGCTCTGATCTTTATTATTTCTTTTCTCTTTGTCTGTTTTGAATTGCTGGAGATACTATATTAGTGTGTTAATTTTGATTCTTTCTTCTTTTTGGATGTGCACATTTATCACAATAAATTGTCCCCTCAGCACCACTTTTGCCGTGTCCCAAGATTTTGGTATGTTTTGTTTTCATTCTTGTTTGTTTCTAGAAACTTTGTGAATTCATGTTTTATTTCTTCTACTACCCAATTGCTTTTCAGTTTCCATGTGTTAAACTTTATTTCCTTGGTCTTCTTATTGTTGATCTCTAGTTTTATGGCATTGTGGTCTGAAAAAATGTTTTGTAGTATTTTGATGTTTATGGAGGCTTGCTTTGTGACCTGAAACATGGTCAATTCTGGAGAATGTCCCATGTGCACTGGAAAGGAATATGTAATGTGCTGTTGTTGGGTTGAATGCTCTGTAAACATCTATGAGGTTAAGTTGTTTGTTTGTGCTGTTTAGTGCCTCTGTAACTTTGTAGAGTTTCTTTCTGGTTGTTCTATCCTTTTTCGAAAGTGACGTATTAAAATCTCCTACTATGATTGTAGATTTATTTCTTTCTTAAATTCTAATAGGGTTTGCTTTATATATCTTGGTGCTCTTTCATTTGGAGTGTAGATGTTAATTATTGTTATGTCATCTTGCTCAATTGGCCCTTTAATCATGAGATAGTATCCTTTTTATCTCTTATGCTGGTTTTTGCCTTAAAGTTTATTTTATCAAAGATCAATATTGCCACTCCTGCTTGTTTATTGTTGCAGTTAGCTTGGTATATTTTTTTTTCATCCTTTAACTTTTAGTCTGTTTTTGTTTTTGTGTATACAGTGTGTCTCTTGCAGGCAGCATATTGAAGTGTCTAATTTTCTTACCCATTCAGCCACTCTCTGTCTCTCCACTGGTGTATTTAATCCATTGACATTCAGTGTAATTATCAACAGGTATGAATTAATTGCTGTCATTATGTTAATTTTTTGTGGTGCTGTTCATTCTTTTGTTCTTGTTCTGAGTTCATGCATTTTGTGCTAATTCTTGTCAATTTCTTCTAAGTTTTAATGTTTTCTTGGATCTTCATTTTCATGGTAAGTTGTGAAGCATTAATTTTCTTTGGAGTTACCCTATAGTCTATTAAATTTTCCCTGCATTTAAGAGAGTCTTTTGTATCCTGTAATCTACTTGACCTCCTCACCACCTGAATCTCTTTTCCTATATTTTCCCCTTCTTTGAAATTTTAATATTTTGATCTTTGATTGGCCTCACAGGTCCTCTGAATTCATTGTTGTAATTTTGTCTTTTTCTGAGCTCTGCTATCTGTCAACTGAGTTCTAGGTTGTGTTGCCACATATGTCAATCTCTGGCTGTTGTCTGTTCTTGATGGTTTTCATTCCAAAGAACTCCCTTTAGGATGTTTTGAAGCTCTGGATTGGCTTTTACAAAATCTCTTAGCTTCTGTTTATCCTGTAATATTTTGATTGCACCATTGTATTTGATTGACAGTTTTTCTGGATAGACAATTCTTGGTTGTCTTCTTTTTTCTTTTAGGACTTTATATATGTCTGAGAAGTCAGAGCTTAATCTGATTTGCTTGTCTTTGTAGGTAACACTTCTCTTTTCCCTGGCTGCTTTTAGGATTCTCTCCTTGTCTTTGATTTTGGAGAGCTTGATTATGATATGTCTTGGTGATTTTCTTTTGAGGTCTATCCTTCCTGGGGTTCATTCAGCTTCTTGA
>NW_006408731.1:3816054-3827070 GCF_000296735.1 Chrysochloris asiatica | reverse complement strand
ACCCCTTTTCAGATCATTTGAATTTGTTACCATATCATTCTCCTGAATTCCTTCTCAGGCACATCCAAAGCCTGCTCTTCTATTGGAAAGTCTGTGTCTGCCTCCAGCTCATTTACTCTTTTCTGTTTTGGTGCTTATGTTGAGATCTTTTGTTGTGTTCTCTTGGGCATTTTCAGTAGTTATGTGGGTTTTTAATGCTTAAATGGATGTATGTTGCTGTGTTGTTAAGCTTACTGAATGTCTCCTGGTGGATATGATCTGGAGATAGGTTTCTCTTTTCACATGTAATGCCTAGCAGCTGGTATTGGCTCTTGTCCAGATGGTGGGATATTACAGGGTATGCTTGTAGCTTGGCTATATGAGCACAATTGCTGTCTCTTTTTGGGTAAAGTAGGGGGAGAAAGCTCCCACCACCAGGAAAACAATGAGACCAAAAAAACCAAAGACAGAAATAATATAAAAGCAGAGACAAAAACCACCAATCAAAACCAAAAATAAAATTGTAGTCGACTGTCCAGTAGCCTTTGCTGTGCAGGCAGGGATAAAGGGCTCCACCCAGATCAACTTTAGGACTGGGTCCCAGAGTCAGATGCTATAAGAAGCAGCCTTATGTCTGTGCCGTGGGAAAACTGTGGGTGTAATGCTGGACCCTTTTGCAGGGGAGTGTGGGGGAGTGCTCCCACCCATCTGAAGGCATCCAGGCTGGGTAGTGAGAGTGCGATTGGGGAGAAGAGGAAAGACATGTGAAGAATGAAAAGTGAAAAATGAAAAATTGATCACACCTCTCCCTCCAGACACAGCTCTGTGGCTTCTAGCACTGCCTCTTCTTGGCTGCGGCCTGGCCATCTGATCTCAGTCCAGACCATCCAGATGGATTAAGAAAAACAGCCATACTTTGCTTCCACAGTCAGATTTCTCCACAGGTGGGATCAGGAAACTGGGTCCTGGAGCCTTATACAAGATCCCAAATTCCAGTGCTATTCCTTGAAAGCTTTCTCTGTATTTTCTGCACCTCCAAAAAGGAGCTTTTCCTACCTGTCTCTGCTTCTCCCGCCCCCAAACCGGAAGTCTCCATCATTTGTTCTTGATCATATGCTATCTTTACAAATGATTGAACATCAACCATCTCACTCTGGTACAGTGACTCTGTGTACTGCCTCCATTTTCTTTTGATGCTTTCTGCATCATTCAATATTTTGCCCAATGAATCCTTCAATATTCAAGTTGAGACTTGAATTTTTATTTTGGTTCCCTCAGCTTGAGAAATGCTGAGTCTGTTCTTCCCTTTTAGTTTTCTACCTCCAGGTCTTTGAACATCTTGTTATTATGTTTGAATTTGTATTCTCGAGCTGCCTCTTGAAATTTTTTGGTCAGCTCTTTTACCTCCTCATTTCTTTCATTTGCTTTAGCATCTCTACACTGGAAAGCAAGTTTCAGAGTCTCTTCTGACATCCATTTTGTTCTTTTCCTTCTTTCTTGGCCCTCAAGGAACTCACATAAGCAGATTGTCTCCATGCCTTTTTTAAATTATTATTATTCCATTCCCCGTTTTGTTTCATTTTGTTTTGGGGGAGATGTACACAGAAACACTGAGGAATATATAATAATTTAAACAACCAAAGGGCACATTCTGCAAGCCTGCCTCCTGGCCACCAGCACCCAGTCCCTCTCTTTCCATGAATCTAGAGTCCTCAGCTTCTCCCTCTTTCCAGTACTCATCTTTGGTGTTGCTGCTTCACTGGATATGATCCTGCACTCTGTTTATGCTCTTCTTTCTTGATGGTCCTAGGGTCCTCTGTTTCTGTACTGGAAGATTAACTACTCCCCCATTTTTGTTACAAAACTTCTACCTTTACCATTGTGACAGTTGTAGTTGGTCATGATCACAATTTCTCACTATTGAATCATACTTTCTTGTCTTCTTAATGACCTTTTGTTTTCTTCCTGTATGATATTTTTGATGTCATCCCACAACTCTTCTGGTCTTTGGTCTTTAGTGTTTAATGCATCAAATCTGTTCTTCAGATAATCTCTAAATTCAAATGTGATATATTCAAGGTAATATTTTGGCTCTTGTAGACTTGTTTTAATTTTCTTCAGCTTCAGCCTGAACTTGCATGTGAACAATTGATGGTCTTCTCCACAGTCTGTCCATGGTCTTGTTTTGGTTGATTATATAGAGCTTTCTACTGTGTCTTTCCACAGACGTAGTCAATTTGATTTCTGGGTATTCCATCGGATGAGGTCTATGTGTGTAGTCATCTTTTATGCTATTGCAAAAAGGTATTTGCCATGAAGATATCATTGGTCCGCAAAATTCTATCATGCGATTCCCCAACATTGTTTCTGTCTGCAAGGCCATGTTTTCTAACTACTCATCCTTCCTCTGTTTCTAACCTTTTCATTCCACTCACCATTAATTATCAATACATCTTGACTGCATATTTGATCTATTTCAGTGAAAAATTGGATAGAATTCTTCAATTTTATCATCAGTGGCTTTAGTCATTGTTGCATAAATTTGAATAATAGTAGTATTAACAGGTCTCCCTTGTAAGCATATGGATATTAACCTATCACAGACCGCATTGTACTTCAAGACAGATCTTAATGTTTTTTTGATGATGAATGTGACACCATTCCTTTTCAATTTGTCATTCCCAGCATAGTGCACCATTTGATTGTCAAACTCAAATGGGCCATTTCAGCTTACTAATGTCTATGCATTCCATTTCATTTTTGACAATTTCCAATTTTTCTAGATTTGTACTTTGCACATTCCATGTATTAATAAATGAACATTGTGCATTCCTTGTATTAATAGATGTGTACACTTGTTTCTCCTTATTTTGTGTTTTCCCTATCAGCAAATGACAATCTCAAAGGCTTTACTTTATCTGCATCATCACAGTCAACTCTGTTTTGAGGAGGCAGCTCTTCCTCAGTCATCCATCCTAAGTGGGTCATCTTCTGGCATTTTATCTGACAATTTTTTGGTGTTCTTCATCATATTTCAATACTAAATATTCTAGTGCTGACAGTGTTGCATTGCTCTTCATAAGGTTTTAAGTGACTAAATATTTGGAAGTAGACTGTCTCTTTCTTTCTAGTGCCTTTGTTTCGAAGCTCAGCTAAAACTTGATGACAGTGAGTGATCCTGCTGATAGTTAAAATACCCATGGCAAAACTTCCAGAATCACAGCAACATGCAAGCCACCACAGTACAACAAACTGACAGGCGAGTGGTGGCAGAAACCCTATACAGAGCTGTTGTTGAGTCAGACCAGCTCAATGGCACTTGACAACAACAAAACAACAACTTCTGTCGTTTCCAACTAGCCAGATATGCTATATGCACGATAAGGTAGGATAATAGAAGGTCTTTTAGTGGGTTATTTTTATATCCAAGGGGTTACATGATTAGGTCTACATGAAGCATTATAAATAGCACAATGTAATATCCAAAACTGACTTCCCCAAAAGGCAGAAGTCAGATATCTCAGTGCTTTGTATCTCTCTTAACCTACTTACATTTGACAAACCATTTAGGTTTGGGGAGGGAGGAGCAAACTGTAGTGTTATGATGGTTGTTCTAAAAGCTCAAAGATGCTTTTACAAGGAAACCATTACAGCCTCACTTGTCTGTAAGAAGGCTTCCTCACATAAAATGACCAGTTGGCACTCTGGGAAGAGGTCAGAGAGGATCCCTATCAAAAAAGGAAAAACAAGAAGAAGTCACCTAGGATCACTGTATTTGTGTTTACTAGAGAAGTGTCTCATGAATAGATTCCTGGTCAGGACTGCTGGTGACAGCATACGCAAACGCTGAGAAGTTGAGGCCCAGTGACAACATGGACGAAACTCCAGTCTTTGGGCCCTCCTCAGAATTGCGGGCCATGGACCCCGAGGGCCAAGGAAGTGACCTCCTGAAGTCCCGGGTTCATTGGTCTTTGTGAACTCACTGGTTGGCTACCTTTGTACAATTCTCTCTGGTTCTAATATTGTTAATTCTGTACTTGTCCTTTATGCTTCTAACTCCAATAATTGTAGCTTCTGAGAAAATGGTCTCTAATGATAGCCTCTCTTAATGGCTCCACTGTAAAAGTCACTGCACTGAAGGTATTGGCAGTACATAAGGTTTTGGGAACAAATCTCTCTGAGAGGCAAAGCTCTGACCACCTGGCAAGTATGTCAAAACTGTTTCTGACCAAATTATTCAGTTATGTTTGATATTAACTTAAAGCATGAACTTTTGATGTCCATGTTCAAATCGAACTTCCCCCTAGAATCGAGGCAGTAAAGCTTCCTCAAATGACTCAGGAAGAACAGGAATAGGTGTGTTGGAATTACGAGTAAAAGTTTTAGAGAAAAACTGCCTAAGGATATGGAATGGTAAATTCTGGGAATATTTGATTAAAGGATAATGGCGGCAGCTCCCCCAAACTGCTCCCGGGTATAATCAATTTGATCTAGATGTTCTTCTTCCCCCAGAAGGTATATGGAAATGTAATAACAGTGAACATTGTCATATCTAGATATGGAACCTGGAATGGGGTTAGAGGAATGTAAAGGTGAGACCGCACCTTCTTAGAAAGGTCAAAACCTGTTTTTCACCTTCCCTGAAATTGTAGAAGCAAGGAAGAAAGAATTATTAGTTTGACAAATATAGCCAAGTATCTGAAATCTTGTTCATTAACAAAAGCATGTATTTTCTGCCTGCAAAAGATACAGAGGCAGCTTAAGTTTCTTTAGAAATTATAATTTAGCCTTTTTATAAAAATTCTAAAGTCTCTTACCTTCACCCACTTTTGATTAAGTGTTGAATGTATGTTAGGCACCTTTGAGAAACCGCAAATTACTGCCCTAGGCATTTGCATTCTCTAAGGTTAGCTAGTGAAACTTCCCCATATGATTTAGGAGAAAAGCTGCTTGGGCCAACCACATGAGTCAGAACAATGGTGGCAACCTCCCCCCAAATTGCTCCTGAGTTTCTGGAATCAGAAATGAGACTGAAAAATATAAAGAAAAGGTCCTGCATTCTCAGGAACAGTAGGAGTTTTTCCCCGACCTTCCCCAGGATTGAGAGAGTAAAGAAGAAAAGATTAGAAGTTTTAACTAAGGACACTACTTGCTTGCATTGTTACAAATACAAATATGTACCTTTTGTTTACAACATGTTCAAGGAGAATTAGATCTTTGGAAAAGGGCTGCTTTAGCTTTTTTAACTAGCAATTTCTTAAGTTTCCCCTATTTCCCATTTTTGATTAAATCATACGTTTGAAAGATTGCACATAGCCTCCCCGGGTCATGAGGACCTAGAAGTTAATCTTCAAAGTATAATTTCTTGCTTGCCCTTTTTCATGATAATGATCTTAGATTAGTCTAAAAGAGATCATGATGTTCTTAGAGAAATGTTTAAAGAACTTCCGTGAATCATTAGGGTTTGTCACAAATGAATAACCACATTTTTTAGTGAATACCTATACTTTCTTTCTTTTTTGTAACTAATTTCCTCAAAAAATGAGAATAAAAGACTGAGGTGGAGTTAGTTCTGCATGCATTCTTGGCAGCAGGACTATCTGCCTATCAGTTTGCATCCACTCTGGTCTCCTAGTGTTTCTTTCTCTTTCGCCTCCAGACCTCCCACCTTCGTGAAGCCCACCCCTCCATCGAGGCCGGACCCCAACAGAGGACCAATATTTAATGGTCAGAGAACAAAAGAGGATTTAGCCAAACAAACAAACAAAACAACTCAAAATTGATGATGAGTAATAAATATACCAGGAGACCAATCAGTCCAGAGTAATGTGCTCTTCTTGTGAAACAAGATATTAATGAGTCAGTAACTTTGTCATGTGTATACAGAAAAGTATTAGAAGTGATCAGGGGATAGCCTCAGAGCCAATGAGAGCTTTGATAAATTCTGACTTGGTCAAGTGGTGGTAACAAGTCTGTTGGGAGAAGATTCAAGAGAAAACTGGCAGCAAGGAAATATACTGCAAGTACACACAAATCTTCTCAAATGTTTTGCATAAAAAAAGAAATAATTTGTTAGTTATTTTCACAGAACTCACTGAAAGTTCTGCAAATAGCTATTATATTCAGGAAACAATAAAACAAAAACAAAAACCTACTTTAACCAAAATGTACTAAATTTCAACTCTGTGGCTAGCTCAACTTTATTAATTAGGTAAATGATGGACATAAGATACAAAAGGCAGAAAATAAATCCCCTGTCCATGAAGATGAGTATCACACTGCCAGATCCTTGAAAGTGACAAGTGCTACAATGAAGGGGCAAATAATGCCAGGATCTATACTAATAGAACCTGGATTTAGACTGGAAGATGAATTAAGATGTATATAACTTTTGAGCTGGGCTTTAAGCAAGAGCAAAGTCTGTTAATCAGTGAAACAATTAGATAGAATTAAAGTTGAAAATTAAACCACTCAATCAATAAAATCTTGTCATTTAGTACTATTAGAGAAAAAGATTTGGGGTAATCATTTACTTTCTGGGGATTATAAACTCGTTAAAATCAGGGAAATTTATGGGAAAGGAATGAGGACCCTGAACACCTTCCTCAGGTTAGCGTTCCATATTTTCACTCACTGTTCTGTTTCTAAGACATGGAAATGACTTTCTTTTTCCTTAGCAGTTTCATTTGTTGTGTGTTGCAATTGTGGGATTGGGGAAGAGAACTCTTCTCTCCTGAGGAAATTGTCAAAAGTGAAAAAGGATGTTATCTTTTCTAAAAGAATGAGAGTCCTGCTCTCCTGGGAATGAAATGCCTTCAAGCAGAGAGTTGCAGAGGGAGAGACTTGGTAATCTGAAGGATCTAAAAGTCATTTGGACATTTACAAGTATCCTTTTAAGTACATATTGAAATAGACTTAATCTACAATTAAAATCTCATGTTTGAGGGCTGTTTTGTGGAATTCATTAATAAAAATAAAAGTGCTGATCAAATCTATTAGCCAATACATGAAATACTGAACCCTGGGAGAGGAAGTTTTTCAACATGGTTGAAAGACCAATTTAGTATAAACAGACTTATCCAAGGATTTACTGGGAAAGTACATCAACAATAAATTCATGTACTGGGAAAATAATAAATTCTATCTACATTTCTGTAAATAAAGTGAATGGGATAAAGAGTTTAAGGTAGACAACTTTTACTTGGGAGCTATGAATGAGAACACTGAATGTGTCTCATACATAAAAAATGTTTGATATAGTGACCAGATAGAGATGGCAGTTGTGCAGCAACTGAAGTCAAGTTTGACTTGTGAATTGATGGTTAGCAGGATAGATTAGGTGCTCATCTAAAAAGAACAGACAGAGTCTTGGTAAGGTAAACAGTGATAAAAAGAATGATGGGAGATAAATATATATATCCAAAACCAAACTGTCAAGCATCAAGTGGATTCTGACTCATGGTGACTCTGAAAGATTTTCTGAGGCTATAGAAAGCTTCATCTTCCTCATCTTTCTCCCATGGTGTGTCTGGTGGGTTTGAACTACACTACCATGTAATTAGCCGTCCAGTGTTGATCCTACACCACCACAAGGATTCTCTCTCCACATATAAATATATATGTCTTGTTTTCTTATCTTTTCTTGCTGTTTCTTATTTCTCTAGTCACCTTCCAAGTCAAGAGATAGTCTGCATAGTTTGGCATAGATTTTCTGTCCTAAGATACTAAGACATAGACACTATTTTTACCTGACAATATCACCTTCTTGGTCTGTCAGGCATATATATGTATTACCAGTCCTCGTATAATTTTTTTTCACTCAACTAATCATATTTTGTTTCAATGCATTGTTTACAATCCTCTCCATGCACCATCAGTTAACATTTGCCTCTATCCTCTCCCCCCCACTCCCATTTTTATGTACACAAAAACACACAGGGATAATCATTTAAATAATCAAAGGGCACATTTTGCAAGCAGACTCTTACCCACTAGCCCATAGCCTTTCTCTTTCCATGAGTATAGAGTCCTCGGCTGCTCTTTTCCTCCATGTCCTTATCTCTGCCTCTATCTCTGGTGTCACTGCTTCCCTGGTAAAGGTCCCATGTTCACTCCTCTCATGCTATTCTCACTTGATGGTCCTAGAGTCCTTGATTCCTGGAATGTAAGATGAACTACTCCTCCCTTTTTGTTACATAACTTCTACCTTTACAGCTGTGACAATCACAATTATTCATTATAACAATTACTCACTACTGGATCAAAAGAATCCTATCCCCATCTCCTTTCACCAGACCAATCTAGACAAGTTGAAAACTATTCAGTGGGAATTCTACCTTTCCCCACATTCTCTGAAACTAGACTCCCTTTTGAAAACTTGTAAGTGAGCCAGTTTGTGTTTTTATAGCCCGCTGCCCCCATCCCCATTTTAGGTAGCCAATGTCTAAGTTGTCCATCCTGTACTGAGGGGATAGGCTTGATCTTTGATGTGAAGACTCCTTCCTTCTCAGTTGGTATTTTGAGCTACTACATCCATAAATATGGGAGTCTTGGTGTAGTGCTGTGGGTTAATGCGCCAAACTGTAAGCCATTTGAACTGCAAGGTCAGCAGTTTAAGCTCACCAGTGGCTCCTCGGAAACCATACACAGGGTCGCTATGGGTAGGAACCAACTCGACAGCACTTAACAACAGCATCCATAACTATAGGCCAATTTCATCAAATTGTAACTATTTACACTTGTTTCCTATATCAAACTTCTTTATATTCCTCTAGCCAAGTTCTGATCATCAAGCCATCCAAACTAGGTCAAACGGGTAGTATCTGTAGGTTTGGGAGGTCTTGTGTGCCTCCTCCCACTTCATATCAGCTGGACACTTCATTCTCAGCTCTACCCCCACCCCCCCCACACACACACACAGTGTCCATGGGCTCAGGAGTTTCCAAGTCTCCCCAAACTTCAGACAACAAGCCCTTCCTCTTCTCTCTCTCATCTCAGAGTCGACAGAAGTCTATGAATCATGGCCAGACTCAACCCATGTCTTCATTACTGTCTTTCCCCCACTTCCCCTCAAAAGTAGACCAACGCAGTCACCAGTTTGCTTACATACCTGCTCATGTTTTCCCTTTGAGTTTCAGTCTTAGAGGAGGGTTTGTCCTGAAGGGACTTGATTGTGTACCTTGATGGCTCCCAGGCGAACAGCTAGCTTGCTTTCTTTTGTAGCTAGTCTGCTGTTTTTGCTTGCTTTCTTTTGTAGCTAGTCTGCTGTTGATCCTTCTTTCAAGAAGTATCTTCTAACCACTCCAGGCCAGTCTGCATGTCATTTCCAGTGGGAATGTCCCACCTCAGAAGGTTCTGGATGGGGCTCAGGATTCCACCTAAGGTCCCATACACTACAAAGGTTCTGCAAGAAGTCTATTTCACTGGACAAGTTAAAGAACCCCTTTTAGGTATTCCAATCCATTATAGGCAGAAGACGGGCTTACAAGCTTTCTGTAATCATATTTCCCAATATTCCTTTCTATCCCACTCAAATGTCTATTTCACAATATTATGCAAGGGGAACAAATATCCATAAGAGAGTCAAGAATCTTAATATCATTTCCCTTCTTTCACCCATTCAGACTATGCCTTGATCCCTGTACCAAGGGATCCTATTGTTCCTAGGTTAAGTATATATCACTATTTACCTCTGTCCCATTTAGCCCAAGTAAACCTACCTAAGTGTTCCCTTATCTTCCTTGTTCTTCTACCCACTCTCCCTTCTTGTGTATTACCCTCACCTTCCTTATATATTGCTCTCCCCAACACACAAGCTATGATGTGACTATCCCCTAACCCATGCTCTACCAGCCCCTCCCTCTGGTAACCAACAAAGAATTTTTCTTTTAGTATGGATGTCTTTTCTTAAGCTTTTACAGTAATTATCTTATGCAGTATTTGTCCTTTTGTGACTATTTTCACTCAGCATAATGTCCTCAAAGTTCATCCACGTTATGCAGAGGCTTTCAGCTTTCTTGTTATTCTTCAAGATATCATAGTATTTCATTGTGTGTATGTACCTAGTTTATCCATTCTTCCATTAATGGGCATTTCGGTTGTCTCCATTGCTTTGCTATTGTGAATTCTGCTGTGATAAGCATTGGTGTGCATATACCTACTTGTGTTCTGACTCATATTTCCTGTGGATATATACCAAGTAGAGGAATTGCTGGATCAGAAGGTATTTCTACTTCCAACTTTTTGAGGAAGTGCCATACCATTTTCCAGAGTGGTTGAACCATTTTACATTCCTAACAGCAATGTAGGAGGTCCCAGGATCCCCACATCCTCACCAGCATTTATTGTCCTCTGCTTTTATGAATTCACTGTTATTGCTACTGTGTGATTATATTTCATTGTTGTTTCTCATTATTATAGCTCATCGTTGGTCCCCCTCTTCCACTCACCATCAGATCATCGTGGTTGCCAGCAAGCTTACATGCCTACTCATGTGTTCCCTTTGAATTTCAGTTTTAGAGGGGGAGTTGTCCTGAAGGAATTTGATTGCTTGCCTTGATGGCTTCTCAGCGAAGAGCTTGCTTATTCTTGTAATATAACCAGTCATACTGATATTTTTGTTTTGGGTTTTTCTTGATAATCTTTCTTTGAAGGTGTATCTCCTGTCACTCTAGCTGTTCCAGGATGGTCTGCTTGTCCTTTCTAGTGGGACTCTCCTACCTCAGAAGGTTCTGGATGGGATTCAGGATTCCACTTAAGGTCCTATACTCTGCAAAGGCTCTGCAAGAGACCTATTTCACTGGGCAAGTTGTAGAACCCCTTTTAGATATTCCAATCAGTTATAGGCTGAAGATGGGCTTACAAGTTTTCTGTAATCATGTTTTCCAACATTCTTTTCTATCCCACTCAAGTGTCTTTTTTTTTACAATAATAGACAAGTGAAACCAATATTCATAAGACAGTCAAGCATCTTAGTATTATTTTCCCTCTTCAAACTATGCCTAGATCCCTGTATCACAGAGCCCTGTTGTTCCAAGG
>NW_006408731.1:3804234-3805052 GCF_000296735.1 Chrysochloris asiatica | reverse complement strand
TGCTATTCCTCCTGTTGTCCCACATGAATTTTAGACTTTCTTCAGATTTTTTTTCTTTTATCTGCTTGCTCTTCTAACTTAGTAATATAGAGAAATTTGTCTTCAAGCTTGCTGGTTCTGGCTTCCATCTCTTCTATTCTACTCCTTTGCCCTTTCAGTGTATTGCCCATTTCTGATATTTCAGTATTAATTTTTTGGACTTCTTTTTGCAGGCTTTGAATTGTTTCCAATGCTCTATCTATCTTATTTGATTGTTCCTGTAGCACTTTCCTGACTCCCTTATTTTTCTCAACCCCTCTGTGGAGCATTTGAATGCAGTTCAATATCATTATCCTGAATTCCTTATCAGGCAGTTCAAAGCATGCCCTCCTTCCAATGGATATTCTAAGTCCACCTCCAGCTCATTTGTTTTAACTACTCTATTTTGTTTCTGGACACGAGCAGAAATCTTCTGTTGCTTTTTAGACATTGTGGTGCTGTTGTATTTTCAGTAATTAGATCAATGTGTGTTAGTGTATTATTAAGCTCTCTGATTGCCTCCTGGTAGATGTCATCAGGAGATGGGCTTCTCTTTTTACTTCTCTTATTATGCAACTCAGAGCGATTTTAGCAGGTGTTGGTTATTTATGCTGCTCTGGTGTATAGTAGCTGGTATTGGCTCTTGCCCAGATGATGGGGCTTTATAGGGTACAACTGTAGCTTGGCTGCATGACTGCATTGTCTTCTTAGGTAAGGAAAGAAGAGAAAGAGCCCCTCAAAGGTAAAAGGAGGACCAAAAAAACCAAATTGGACACTAAAGTCTATAATTGCCAGCTTCC
>NW_006408731.1:3797493-3803879 GCF_000296735.1 Chrysochloris asiatica | reverse complement strand
GTTTTTGAAGACCCTCCTGTTTTAAGCTGTTCCTGTTGACTCCTCCTCCTCCTTAGACACTTCACTCAGTGATCTTTGCTGAGCAGATCCGTGCATGTGCATAGTAGAACCCTCCAGGGATGGGGGAGTGTCCACTCAGTCAGGCACCCCCTTTAGTCACCAGAGTAGAAGTGTGCAGGCAGAGAAAGATAAACATAGAAAGAAATGTTCACACCTTTATCTCTGCTGATTGGTCAGACTTTTGTGATGGGCGTGCTCTCTTGATCTTGTATTGCTCCATCCCACTCAAAATGGCTGTTCTAGGACTCACTGGCCACTGCAAATCAGAAAATACTGCTTTTCTTGCTTATACTTCAAATACCATTCACAGTAGGCCCTGATCCTCCTAAATATTCCTTTATATGAAGTTTAGAGTTCTGGGATCATCCTTTGAACCTGTTTTGTCTGGTATTCCATGTTATTATTAATGGTGGAGGTCTACACAGCCCTTCTCCCTAACCTGTTAACAAACCCCACCTCCCTCACATTGATTTTGGTTCATGGCAACCCCATGTGTGTCAGATTAGAAGTATACTATAAGGTTTTCTATGATCACTTTTCTGAAGCAGAGCACCAGGTATTTCTTTAGAACCATGTCTGAGTGGATAATCCATAAAAAATCTTGCTTTTCCTCTGGAAATCCACTTCCTTCCCTCCTCAATTCCCCATTCTCCATGATGGCAACATCACTCATTTATATAATAAATTTAGAAGTTTTATGGGATTCCCTACTTTCTTTCATTCTCATATCCAACAAGACTTATTAGCACCAAAAGAGATCTAACTCTGGTCTTTTCTAAATCACCTCTCACACAGTGATTATCACAAATTCTTTAATCTCTGGGTATTTAGTGTTTTCCCTTATAGGTTGTGCATCTGCTCTTAATATGGTTAAAAGAAAAACTAAACCCATTACCATCCTGTGAATTCTGACTCAAAGTGACCCTGTATAGAGTTTTTGAGACTTTAAACCTTTATGGGTACAGACAGCCTCATTTTTTCCCACAGAGTAGTTGGTTGGTTTGAATTACTGACCTTACAGATAACACTCGACCCCTAACCCACAGCATCACCAAGATTCCTTTCCTGTGGTCTACAGGGTTCTAGATGTGGTGGTCTCTGTTTACCACTTTAATCTCACTTCCTATAATGATCTTTATTCCTCACTCTGCAATGGATATGTTACAATATTTTTAAATACTTGGCACAATTGGTATTTTTTTCCCCTAGAAAGCTCTTCTCAACAGTTACTTTCTTCTCATGGGACACATTTCCACTCAAATAGAACTTCCATAATCACAGTCATACAAGATTAAGCAGCTATTTTAGACAACGGGAAAAGCTCTTCTCTTAGGATGTTAGTTACTTTGTCATGCATCCTGTTACTCATTTGTTTCCTTCATAACAAGTTTTTACTTGCTTCATAACAATAGTTTTTACTTGTTCCTTTTCTGGGATATAACTATCATGGCATGTGTATCTCAGAATATTGTGCATGACTACATCTTGTGCACTGCAACAGTATTGCCCCACTTTTTCACTCCACTGCCTTCTTATATTGTCTATTGTAACATGTAGGAAAGTCATTCTGGTTGGTGATTAAAAAACTAACAAGTACTTCTGTTATAATAAGTATTGTCAAGATGGTACAAATTAATGAGACTTAAAAGCCCTTAAAATGGAGTTCTGGTGTGGTGCTGTAGGCAAATGTGTCAGGCTGCAAAGTCATTTGAACTGCAGGGTCAGTGGTTCAAGCTCACCAGCTGCTTCTTGGAAACCCTATACAGGGTTGCTATGGGTTGGAATCGACTCAATGTCACTTAACATCAACAACAACAAGCCCTTAACCACATAGGAACCAGAGAAAAAGCTTAGCAAATATCCTGCTCACTGGTTCAATGAATCTTGTCTGAATCAATGAATGAACAATGGATATTAGACATTCATATTTGAGGCTATTAGAATGTATTGTGTAAGTAGAATGTTTGAGAAAAAAAAGTTTATCTTAAAAGTGTGTCTTCCATTTTATGACTTAAACACACCTTTTGATTCCATTCTTTCCTAAGATAAGTCAACTATTTTTCTCTACAAAATATATAGTCTCTTCTTTTTCCTAATTTCTCTTCAGAGGTATCTGACAACTTCATTTTTTCTATTGGTTTGGATTTCAGTTCAATTTTCAGTTCATTTCTGAAATCTAATGTGGACTGGAGGTCTCTGTGGTCTAACAGGTGTGCCTTTGATTGACAGAAATGAGGAAGATTGTTCATTAGTCACTTACTAATTGTAATGGTAATATACACAGATTTTACATAATATTTCTACTTATACTTAAAAAAAATCATCAAAGATTAAGAAATATATTTGTTTTTACAATAATAGAACAAATACTCTGTGGAGAACTAATAATGCTAGGAATTTTGTTTCACCAATAATTCCTATCTCACTTTAATTTCCCTTTATCTCTGCTCAGCCTTACAACCTCTCTGATCATGTTCAGATAGTAAAAATGTATCTATTTTTTCTGTCTCAACATAATCTTATCTTATAATTTACAGGTACAATCCAATGAATTACACAAAATTCCAAACTTTATTTTGAATTAAAGCCTATAATCTCCTCCAGTTTGTGTCTGGAAGGCAGGGGTTATTTGGTCTGACTTCTTATCTTTTCTGTATTTTTGTCTGAAATTTCTGTGATCTGGCATTCCTTCCCTCTGGGCTGGGTGGGTTGATTTATGTCCCCTGATGTCTTGGATTCTTCTTTGGTTTCAAGATCCATCTTTTTTTCTTCAATCATTTTAAGTTTGTTTGTAAGATGTATTTATAAATTTCTAGTATTTTTGGAAGTTGTCAGCACAATAATCCTACTGTGTATTGAATCTGAGAATTTATTTTTGATGGCTCACTTCTGTGAATGATCATTATGGATTTGAGTTCATATAAAGAGAGAGTTGAGCAAATCAGCCTTGGCCTAATTCTTAGAAAAGATTTTTTTCTGGGAAGAGATTCTCAGGCAATGCAAATAGTATACATTCCAAATGTTCTCTTCCTTTTACATGTTTATGAGTTTTCCAAATTTCATAGGGAGGCTCCTAATTTTAACCCAGAACTCAGGACAATTTTGATGAGAGTCATTACTGTGTTACTGTTGCGATAGGCAGAATCTCTTTAACTAAGTGTGAGGCCCTTCCGAGTTTCTAGCTCCAGAATCTCCAATTGTCTACCTGATGTGGGTTTCTTTCCTTATTTCTATAGGAGCCTAGGTCTCAACATATTGTTAACATGCAGTCCCAGGGTCATCAGAATTAGCTGATGGCTCTAACTTTTCAATTTTCCATATTAATATTCCTTATACTCTTTCAGAAGACCTGGTGTGGTGCTGTGGGCTAATACGTCAGACTGCAAAGTCATTTGAACTGCAAGGTCAGTGGCTCAAGCTCACCAGCTGCTCCTTGGAAACCCTATACAGGGTTGCTATGGGTCGGTATTGACTCGTCAGCACTTAAAAACAACAACATACTCTTTCAAGCTATGCATCCAAAGAGCTTTACTATGTTTTTTACAGTATATTTATAGTGAGGATTTTTATCCACTGGAAGCTTCCAAATGAACTTTCAATGAGGTTTTTGCTAAGTTTTATCATTCAGTAGGTCTTGATTCCAGTTGATGGGCATGAGATCCCAGAACCTAAAGAAGTTATAATACAGGTCAGATCCCTCATTTAGAGCTATTGATATCACGATTCAGTGTAACTGTGACAGGCCTAATTGTTAATTGTTAGAACCAATTAGAACATCAGAACCTTAATCTAGCACATTTCTCAGCAAGCCTAATTTTCAGTTAGCTATTAGACACAGAACACTTCTCTTTTCCTTTGCTTGCTTCCTTTTACATTCTTTTCTTTTAGTAGGTAAATGGTAGTTCCTGACAGGAAAGAACCAAAATGTCTACTGTAGCTGAAGCCAGGGCCACAGAAGCAGACATTTCCAATAAAGGTAATTAAAAAAAAAAAAACTTGCTATAATAATTTGGATGAAAATTTACAGAGAACATTGATTTTCCACTTATTAATTATGTATATTTTATTTCATCACATTGATTGCCACCTTAACAAAGTATGAGCACTCTTTCTGCTTCCTCCTTGTTTCCCATTTCCATTCATTCATTTTTCCTATCCCTTCTTGCCTTCTGAGCTGAGTACCTCTGGGTATCAATGGGTAAATGATATCCTTTTGATCTCTATTGTTGATTATTCTAAAGAGTGCATACCTCCTTGATATTATTGCTTACCTTTTAGTCTTTTTGTTTGGTTGAAAGTTGAGTCAAGAGGGTGAGTTCAGGGCAGAAGTTGCAGGATAACGAAATTCCATAGCCTAGGATTCCATAATATGTCAAACCAGTAAGGCTGCTCTGTTTATTATTTTGAATTTTATGTAACATTTTTCTCCCATTCCATCCAGATCCTTCTATTGTGATCCCTTTCACAGTGTTCAGTGGTGAAAATTTAGACACATCTCAAGTACAGAACTCCAGGAAAGGTAAAATCATTCCCAGGCATCTTGTATTGGTTTATGCTGGAACCTATGTTACCTCAATTTCTCTTTTAGCATGATATACAACGATCTGTTGCTACTACTGCTGTTATTGTTAAGAGCCATCAAGTTGGTACCAACTCATAGAAACCATATACATCATAGACTGAAACACTGCTTAGTCCCTATGCCAATCTCACAATTTTTCCTATGCTTGGGCCCACTGTTGCTGCCACTGTGCCAATCCATATCTTTTTTGGTGACCTTCTGCTTTACCAAGCATGATTTTTTTCTTCAGGGATTGGTCTTTCCTGATAATATATCTGAAGTATAAGAGATGAAGTCTGGTCATCCTGGCTTCTTAGGAGTCTTCTAGCTGTACTTCTCCCAATACATATTTGTTTGTTCTTCTGTCAATCCATGATACTTTTAATATTCTCCTCCACTATCATTCTCTACTACTATAAATCATATAAAGCAAAGGAAATTAAGTAATTCATGAAATGAAATATAAAATTCATTAAATACACTCTGATATATTAAGAAGAGATCATTCCAAAAATAGAAAATCAAAGCCTTGTCAAATATTCTTAATGGCAAACATATTAATTTATAAAAGTGTATTTAATTTCCATCGCCCTGGTGGCATAATGGGTTATATGTTGTTGCTCACCTCAAGGTCAGCAGTTCAATTCTATCAAATGCTCCGTAGGAGAAAGATGAAGCTTTTTACCCCCATAAAGGTTTAAAGCTTCAGAAACCCTGCACAGGGTTGCTAGGAGTAGGAACCAGCTCAACAGCACAAACTATCACCACCAGCACCACCACATCAGGAGGCAGGCATATGCTTATTCCAGTTTACAGATCATATACTAAGATTGCACATACTTGAGGACACAAAGCTATAAGTGGAGAACCTGGAACTAAAACCAAAGTTTAGAATCTGTCTATTCCAGAAACACAACTAGAGCTAACCTACACAGTAGGAAAGAGTGTGGCCCATTCCCAGTAATTTTTCTCCATAGCAGCACTGAGAAAGATATGCCCACATATGCCTTGCCTGTTGTTGTTGTGAAGTGCCATTGAGTTGGTTCTGACCCGCAGAGACCCTGTATGTGGTTTCTAAGGAGCAGCTGGTGAGCTTGAACCACTGACCTTGAGTTTCAACCTGACATTGCAGTCCAGCGCATTGACCCACAACACCACACTAGGACTCCATGTCTTGCATAGTGATCACATGTTATCTGTGCATTTTCTATATAGGAACAGCCTATCAACCCCTTCTAGTTGTTGACAATCTAAGGTATCTAGATTCAACTTGAGAGAAAGTACTAAAAGTGCCACAAATATTGTCAATTTTTTGCAAACCTGAATTACAGTATCAAGATAAATTTTACATAGTTCTTTTATTGAACCCTTTTTCAAAGCACAGCTTTTCCAAAGGGAAGCTTGAGAAGACAGATTCCAGTATAATGAAATGTGCAAAGACCTGGAGTTAGAAAGAACTAAATAAAAAATTAAAACCTCAGGTGGCAATATTGAAAAATTCATGGGAAAAATATTGAGTGATGAAAGAGGCATCAAAGGAAACTGGAAGAATATGCATAGTAACTGAATAAAAAAGAATTGGTTCAGTCATTTCAAGAGGTACCATATAATCAGAAACCAATCATATTGAAAGAGAAAGTCCAAGAAGCACTGAAGATATTGGGAAAAAAGAAAAACCAAGACTCCAGGAATAGATAGAATACAAATCAAAATGTTTGAAATAAAAAACTGATGTAACACTGAAGCGCTCACTTGACTATTCAAA